>NC_060138.1:81558555-81866077 GCF_021461385.2 Schistocerca piceifrons
ATTGTGAAGCATGTATCATCAAGAGCGATGTTCTACAATTGTCGATTAAAGTTAAGTATTATATCAACTACTTACTTTATTTGCTACTGTTAATTCCTTTAACTGTTCCAGACCTCACGCCAGTCAGCGTGTAATTAAACGCGTGCATTTCGGCCTCCTCTAGAACCACAGTGTTGGCTCTTCTGCCAACACTACACTGAGCACTATGGGACTCAACTGCTGAGGTCATTAGTCCCCTAGAACTTAGAACTAGTTAAACCTAACTAACCTAAGGACATCACAAACATCCATGCCCGAGGCAGGATTCGAACCTGCGACCGTAGCGGTCTTGCGGTTCCAGACTGCAGCGCCTTTAGCCGCACGGCCACTTCGGCCGGCGGTGCATTCGGGAATATTCTTATTTCGCTTTATTGAATTTCTGGATTTAATATTCGTATGGAGGATTGGATAGGCACTTGAACTTTGTTCATGCAGGAATCGACCATGTACCCTCAGCAGTGGTCTTCTTTTTGATTAATTTCATTCTGTATTTTGTTGGAGTTCATTTCGTGTTTCGTCGGAGTGAGACGTACTTCATTAAATTTACTAAAGGGACGCTTCGATCTGAATAATTTCCCGCGTCTGGCCAACTTTATAACTACATGAGAAGAATGTTAGGCAGTCTGTCACTATTTCAGCCAGTTTATTGCATGCAGCAATCAATCTTATTCAAACAATATAATCACGTGTATCAGCTCATACGATGCGGAAGTTTCTGTTCGTTCTTTGGAATCGACTTTCTTGACTTTTGCCGGCCATATGTGGATGCGACCATGAGGCCCATTGGCAGATCATTTATTATAATGCAGAAAGTTTATCACAATAGTTCCCATCCGTGGGGTAACTACCCCTTCAGGGATTAAATGTAATTTTCTGAGGGGACTCAATTGTGTTACGGTGACCAAACTAAATTTTAAAATGTCATTACTATTACCACTATTTTGTAAGACTAAAGTACTCATTATATAAGTTAACAATAATTTTTTTCAATGCCTGATGCAATGTGATTGGTTATAGATTGTGAAATGAATGTGTGTACATCTTCCTCACACAGACCACCCACTACACACATACTTCGCAATTTGCACCATGCATCAGTGACAGTAAAAACGAGACATATACATCACATATGCTTAAACATCATGTGAAAATGCCTTCTCCGAGTTGTAGATAGTTCCTGCAATAGACTAGAAATTACTTAGTTATTCACTTTCCAACAATAAACGAACTACTTTGTTCATATGAGCGCCCACAACCTCCAATAATTCTGTGAAATTCAGCCTCTGAATCTGAAACGCCTGTAGTTTACACATGAGATGAAATGGTTATTTGCTTCTAGTACGATGTTTTTGATCTCGGATGACAATGCAGACGTATTATTCCATGTATGGATGAACATTTGGAAAGTTATTTTCGACTGCATGCTACAACACTTAGGACATTTAGCATACTGCTTATGAACAAGTGCTGGCAAATTACTTAAAGAGTCGAAATTGCCAATCACACAACGATAAGGGAAAACTTACAACCTACTACAGACAATGCTTTCTTTCGAAATAAACAGACTAACTGTAGCACAACTCCACAATAACAATCTGATGACTACTGCAGTGCTGTAGCGTTTACACATTATTACTACTATTATTATTATTTATTGGCAGTGGTAACTTCTTTCGATTCAGAAGCAAAGAGTCCAGCGTTCAAGTGATTTTAGGCCTCAGTACAGTACAAAATGGTTCAAATGGCTCTGAGCACTACGCGACTTAACTTCTGAGGTCATCAGTCCCCTAGAACTTAGAACTAATTAAACCTAACTAACCTAAGGACATTACACACATCCATGCCCGAGGCAGGATTCGAACCTGCGACCGTAGCGGTCGCTCGGTTCCAGACTGTAGCGCCTAGAACCGCACGGCCACTCCGGCCGGCTACAGTACAACATGGTAGATTTTGGATAGGGATGTAGGGTGTGGGTGGAGCGAGTGCCACTAGGAACATGAGTGGTGTAGAAGAATTACATTTTGTAACGGGTGTCTACCATCATTGAATGTAATTATCTTCCATTTCTGAGAAGAAATTGTAGGTAACCACCTGCGATGCACTGAAAATTGCTTCATCCTGCCACAAAAATAGGCTGTTAGTAACAAGCAGTATCGATTGTCTCATTGACTCATTAGTTCAAGGTTTAATAAAACATCTAAGAACATATACAAGTGTTGGAACTGAAATAATTGCAACTATTTATCCTCAACCGTTACAGGAGAGTTACATGTTTGCACCTATTACTGTCTTTCAAAGTAGTCACCATCGTTGTGTAGAACCCACTGCCAGCGATGTGGAAGGTGTAGTATAGCGTTAGCAGAGCCTGTTCTGTTGATGGTGCGAATGGAGCAGTCTACCGCCTGTCGAATCACTAGAACACATGAAGCGAATGACACGAAGTGCTTCCTTCATCTTCGGAATCAAATCAAAGTCACAAGAGCTTAAGTTCGGGGAGTATGGTGGATGGTACAGTACTTCCCATTCCCATCGACCGAAAAGAGCACCCATAGCTTGCGCTGTATACGCCCGTGCATTGTCGTTCAAAATGATGGGTGGGCTGCGCAGAAAGTGTCGCCGCTTCTTTCGCAAAGCTGGTCGCAGGTGACGCTGCAAAAACGAACTGTAATACTGTGCGTTCACGGTCAGCGGTGGAGGAACGTAATGTGTTAGGATAACACCATCACATTCGTACACGAAAATCACCATAACTTTCACCATACTGGGGCTCTGACGCACTTTCGCCTTTCGCGGCGACCCATAATGACGCCATTCGTCGGATTGGCTTCTCAGTTTTGGCTCGTACGATGTGGCCGATGTCTCATCCACTGTTACGATACGGCGTAAGAAAGCCTCTCCTTCGCCCTCATAGCGCTCCAAGTGATGCAATTTTTCGCATGGCCAAGCGTCCTTCAGGAGCTCACGAATGTATGGCGTCAGTCACTGTACACTAACGTGCCAACAGCATGCACTTCTTCTTCAGAGACGCCAGGACGACCTGCCCGATGCATGTCTGCCACCGTTTGCCGACCTTCGTTGAAGGCTTTTAACCACCGAGCCACTGTTCTGTACGGCAATGTCGATTCCCCGCGTGCCTCTTGACGACCTTGATGACACTGTCATGCTGTACGACCTCTGGCTCATTCAGTCTTGATCCAGCTCCATTGTTCCTGTTTCGAAAACGTAGTGAAACCATTATGTTAGACCACTTGGGCACAAGTGACTGTGTTTCCCTCGATTGTGCGCACGCCGGTGACGTGGGAAGGGCGAGTCCATTTATAGAGGTAAGGTGGGTATGTCAAAAACGTGTGCTATCAGCAACAATAGTAGATTCCATTGCATAGTGTCTCCACAACAGTGTTCCAACTTACGTATAATGTATCTTAAGATATTTTAAAAGTGAAGTGCTCAAAGAAGATTGCTTTTCATTCTAAAGTTTAGTTAGGCGCTAATGTTGATATTGGGGGGCGAGGAGGAGAGGATGTGGGGGTAATAGCTAAAACCTAATTGCACTCAGGGGTAATGCTTTCAGAAATGTTGGGAAGCACTGGTTTAACATATACATGGAAAAGCTCTGATTCAAGCCATATGACTTACCCCTCTTCTAAGGACTGCTGAAACTTCTTTAATAAAAATTTTACTAAAACTCTTGAATGAAATTGAATGCAAGTGAACCTACTTTCTCTTTACTTATTCTTATCATGTCAACACTGACACAATATTCTAACGCAACGCAATCTGACTGCTCAAAAAAAAAAAAAAAAAAAAAAAAAAAAAAAAAAAAAAAAAAAAAAAAAAAGGATAACCTGATTTCAAATAATTAATTCAAAGGAATGGCCCTGACTAAAAAGAAATCTTAACGATAACCTATACATTTCATGAAGCACTTACCTTACAAAAATCCATTACGCAATCTACTGCATTACCGCGAGCGTCAGTACTGCCAGCTAAATAAAAGATTGTAACTACTAAAGCCACTAACTACTAACAGGCATGTGGTTAGCAAACGAAAGATTTTGTTTCTAACCAAATAATGTATTTTTTACCTTAATAACGTGACATGCAGTTCAGATACAAACATAAATCGTCTTTAACATCCAGTAGAGATGTATATAATCATGAATAATATTCAATCTCCAGGTCGAACATGTACAGATCGTTAGCCTACGCTAACACTTCAGATCTCTACCCTCCATCAGTGCTAACTTCTCAACTTCTCACATCTAACATCCATTTTGCTGGCCGTTCACCTCCAACTGCCCAACAGTACTTCCATCACTGCTGGCGACTAATTTCCAACTGCCAACTGTACTGGCGTTTAACTTCCAACAATAATTCCAACCAGCTACAGAGTCTCTTACAAAGAAAGCGCAGTCAAAGATCCAATGCAAAGCGCTGCACAGCGCTGCCAACACAGGAGCAGCCCACTAAAGTAGCCCCCCTGCTCCTGTATTGGGTCGCGAAATTGAATCGTCACCCATCCACTAGTATCAGCCCAGTTTGCAGGTGAATATAAGTTTAATTTAGTGGTTTGTTTATGTATTTTCTTGTAATCTTTGTAATTGTTGTGAATTATCTAAAGTTTTGTATTTATTTTTTATGTTTCATGTACGGAGATGGCGGCGCAACGAACGGAGACAGCATCTTCACTGCCGGGGCTAGAGAGAAAATTGCTGGCCACTATACGTCGCGGGTCGACAGCCAGAGAGCAACAGAAGATCCTGAAACCGAGTTGTTGCGTCGTGCTTCTAAAAACTGAAAAAATAAGAATTTGTAATGTTTGTACAACAATGACGTCATAGAAAGTTAATCATGTTGTTAATGTTCAGTCCTATCTTGTCAAGGCTCAGGTTCACGTCTATATGTAGGAAGATAATAAACTAGTGGATGCTACTAAAATTTAAATACGTGTTCCGATAATTTATTTATGAAGAATTATGCTAGTGAATTAATAATTTATTTGACAAGATTATTAATTTTGACAACGTTCATCGCGAGTTTGAGTCTTGAAAGTTTATTCGATGTGGTTCTAATATTTATTAAAGCAGATAACTAGCATTAATATAATTTCTGAGAAGAAACAAACGACATCTAAATCGAAAAAAGTTTGCGCAAACCAATTGGACTGAGTGACGAAATTCAGCGCATACGACTCAAATGATGATGTTTTAATTACAGTTTCGTTCAAGAACCATTCAGAGACAATTTAAAAAGAATTTAAATAATTTTGAAGTGTGTTGTAACTGACGTAGGTGACGAAGTCTGCACATGGTCATATGTCAAAAGAAAATCATTTATACAAAACTTACGTTGTTACACTACACCGTGGCGACCGTGACAGGACTTGTGTGCAACTAAGACACACAGGTACGAAACAAAACATCATCAGTAAATCCTCCTGAAAATTGCTACGAATCCTTACAGATTAAGTACACACAAACCATGAACCTATTAATAGATTCTAGTGATCTTGAATATGAAGTATACCAATGTGAGGCTAGTAATAGTATCTAAACCGAAGTGAAAGAAAAATGTTAATCTACGAACTGTCTATCCGAACGAGAAAAGGAAGAGTTGGAATCTTTATTGTTAGAATTTAGAGCTGTCTTCTCAGATGAACCGGGGAGAATCAAAGATTACGTTTGTAAACTTAAGATTAAAGATCAAAAACCAATCTTTAAGAAACCTTATCCTATTCCAGTACAATTCAAAGAACCGGCTAGTAGAGAAATAAGTAAGATGCTAGAACAAAATATTATCGAACGATCATGTAGTGCTTTTAACAGTCCTTTGTGGGTAGTTAAGAAAGCTACTGGTGGGGTACGACTGGTTCTGGATGATCGTGAATTAAACAAAATTATAGAGATGGAAAGAGACAGACCTATTCCTATGGAGGACGTACTTCTTAAGATTGCTGGTTCTCGTTTTATGAGTACAATGGATTTAACTGCTGGCTACCATCAAGTAATATTACACCCGGATTCACGGCAATATACGGCTTTTCTTATTGAAGGCAGATCATATCAGTTCCAAGTTTTACCTTTTGGACTTAATATATCAGTGTCAACTTTCATTAGGGCAATAGATTCTGCTTCGGGTCAGCAATTATTACAAAAGATTATTTTATATGTAGATGATATTTTGGTAGCCACTAAAACGTGGGAAGAACACATAACGATATTACGGGAATTGTTTGACCGTTTAATTGACGGAGGAATTACTTTAAAATTATCTAAGTCTTACTTCGGAAAGGAGGAAGTGAGATTTTTGGGGCATATAGTGGACAGTAAGGTATTAAGCCAGACCCAGCACGTATTGAAGCTATTGCTTGATGCCCGAGTCCTAGAAATCGGAAACAACTGAAATCATTCTTAGGAATGGTAGGATTTCCGAGAAGATTTCATCCAGGACAGGATATTGTTAATCCTAAATTACTGGATTTATTAAAAGAGAAATCAGTATGGCTCTGGGGAAAAGAGGAAGAGCAAGTTTTTAATAAGATAAAAGGAGCGTCAACAGAAGCCAAAATGTTACACCATCCAGATTTCAATCAGGACTTTTGTATGTGTACGGATGCCTCTGATTATGGTGTGTCTTGCGTAATATTCTACGGTGATCTGACCAATGAAAAGGGATTATATCAGCCTATTGCATTCGCTTGTAGAACTTTAAATAACACGAAAGAAATTATTTTGTAACCGAGAAGGAAGCTCTCGCAGTGGTATGGGGTTTTCAAAGATTTAGAGGATTATTAATTGGAAGAAAAACAATTGTATATATTGATCATCAGGCTTTAACCTTTTTGAACAATTGTCGGTTACTTCACCGTAGATTATTACGTTGGGTATTATGCTTGCAAGAATTTCAGTACGAAATTAGGTATATAAAAGGGTCTCAAAATGTAGTTTCGGATGCTTTGTCGAGACTTCCAGTAGGAATGGAGAATATTAACATTGCAGGAGAACCAGGAACAAATTACCATGTTTATTTCCTTTTAACTCAGGAGAACGAACGTAAGGTTAAACGGATAGTAACTGCTGTTAGATGCAATCAAAGAAATGACGATCAATACAGGGACCTTATACAAAACCTTAATAATGGGGACGAAACAGTTAACACCCGGGGGGGTGTGGTTATATTTCAACGACTTGTTGTATTGGAAAGCACAGAGGGAACATCAGAGATGGAAAACCTGCATTCCGAAAACTGTTGTGTACAAATTAATTACTTATATTCATGAAGGTTACGGGCATTTTGGATTCATAAATGTGTTAAACATCTAATGAAGTATTATTATTTCAAAAATATGTCCCGTATTGTGTGAAGTATTATTAGGACTTGTGAAACCTGTCAAAAGGTTAAAGTTAATAACAAATCTAAGCGTTATAAATTATATGCTGTAATTCCTCGTGGTCTGTGGGATCTACTGTCATTAGATTTTTTCGGCCCTCTGCCCCGTAGTTCAGGAGGATTTACTTATGTGTTTGTTGTAATGGAATGTTGGTCCAAACATGTGAAGCTATATACTTTGAAACGATCGAATACACCAAGCGTTATACGCTGTCTTACTCGAAATTACTTTGTTAACTTGGGCATTTTTAAACGACTTATGTCTGACAACGGTAGTGCCTTTATTAGTCAAAAGTTTCAAGATATGATAAACCAATATGGAATCAAACATATCTTAATTTCGAAATATCACCCTCAAAGTAATTTAGTAGAAAGGGTCATGAAAGAATTAGGACGATTATGTAGAACTTATTGTGCATATAAACATACTCAGTGGGCCAAAGTAATGCCTGAATTCGAAAAAATATTAAATGAATTGCCTCATCTAACGACGGGATTATCACCTATAGAAATTTTAGGCAAACGAATTATAGGTGAGCCTTTACTAGCTGCTCTACCTTGGCCACCAGTAAATGAGATCCAACAATGCATTCCAGGCGAAAAAATTTGCGAACAGATTGTTAAAAATGCTGAACGGAGAATTAAAAGTTATAATCAACATGCTATAGAACCCTCATTTCAGGTAGGAGATCTTGTATTAGTACGATCTCATCCTAAAAGTTCGAAGATCAATAAGGAATGTAGAAAATTCTTCTTTATCTTTGAAGGTCCATATGTTGTACATAAGATTGTACATCCTAAAGCGTTACTTCTTGTGGAACCTTCATCAGGTGTAACTAAAGGATTATATAGTGTTGATCAAATGAAACCCTTCATTCCTAAATAAGGTAATATTTAGTATATGTTACATACGGAAGAGCGTTCATGGTTTATTCATGTGAAGTTTTTCGTGATAGTTACGTGTTATTTTAAAGAAATGACAGGAAATTTAAACAAGTGTTCTACAATAATCCACCGGTACTTCCAAAAGGGAAAGATAACTAAAAGGGGATTTATATGGAAGAAATTTTGTTATTAGGTCAGAAAGAATTTTGTATATTTTATATTTACTCGGATAGCAGGAACCAAAGGGGATGGTTAATAATTTTAGGGACCATGGGCGTCCAGAGCTATATGGCTCACGAGAACATAGCAGAGTGCCTTTAATAGAGATTTGTAATAGTGTTAATATAGAACACACCAAACGGGGCTCTCTCGCTTGTTTCTCCTAAATAAATTGCCATTACCCAACAAAGTGTCCCAAGGTAAAGAAAGCCGTCCCGAGATTCTAAAGAAAGTTTTGCTTGATTTCTTCTTGACCTCAGGCATAAATAAAGCATTAGGGAAAAGAACGACGTAAAGTAAATAGTACTCTTTGGTATTGTGAGAAACTTATTAGTAATATACATTTTGGAAAGAATAACTCTAGTAAATGAATAAAATTTGAAGGCTCTGTCCTAATGTAACAACGTTAAAGACCGTACTAAATTATTATTTACTTTTTTTTTTTGGTCATCAGTCTACTGACTGCTTTGATGCGGCCCGCCACGAATTCCTTTCCTGTGCTAACCTCTTCATCTCAGAGTAGCACTTGCAACCTACGTCCACAATTATTTGCTTGACGTAATCCAATCTCTGTCTTCCTCTACAGTTTTTGCCCTCTACAGCTCCCTCTAGTACCATGGAAGTCATTCCCTCATGTCTTAGCAGATGTCCTATCATCCTGTCCCTTCTCCTTATCAGTGTTTTCCACATATTCCTTTCCTCTCCGATTCTGCGTAGAACCTCCTCATTCCTTACCTTATCAGTCCACCTAATTTTCAACATTCGTCTATAGCACCACATCTCAAATGCTTCGATTCTCTTCTGTTCCGGTTTTCCCACATCCACGTTTCACTACCATACAATGCTGTACTCCAGACGAATATCCTCAGAAATTTCTTCCTCATATTAAGGCCGGTATTTGATATTAGTAGACTTCTCTTGGCCAGAAATGCCTTTTTTGCCATAGCGAGTCTGCTTTTGATGTCCTCCTTGCTCCGTCCGTCATTGGTTATTTTACTGCCTAGGTAGCATAATTCCTTAACTCCATTGACTTCGTGACCATCAATCCTGTTGTTAAGTTTCTCGCTGTTCTCATTTCTACTACTTCTCATTACCTTCGTCTTTCTCCGATTTACTCTCAAACCATACTGTGTGCTCATTAGACTGTTCATTCCGTTCAGCAGATCATTTAATTCTTCTTCGGTTTCACTCAGGATACAATGTCATCAGCGAATCGTATAATTGATATCCTTTCAGATTGTATTTTAATTCCACTCCTGAACCTTTCTTTTATTTCCATCATTGCTTCCTCGATGTACAGATTGAAGAGTAGGGGCGAAAGGCTACAGCCTTGTCTTACACCCTTCTTAATACGAGCACTTCGTTCTTGATCGTCCACTTTTATTATTCCCTCTTGGTTGTTGTAAATATTGTATATGACCCGTCGCTCCCTATAGCTTACCCCTACTTTTTTCAGAATCTCGAACAGTTTGTACCATTTTATATTGTCGAACGCTTTTTCCAGGTCGACAAATCCTATGAAAGTGTCTTGATTTTTCTTTATCCTTCTTCTATTATTAGCCGTAACGTCAGAATTACCTCTCTCGTCCCTTTACTTTTCCTAAAGCCAAACTGATCGTCACCTAGCGCATTCTCAATTTTCTTTTCCATTCTTCTGTATATTATTCTTATAAGCAGCTTCGATGCATGAGCTGTTAAGCTAATTGTGCGATAATTCTCGCACTTGTCAGCTCTTGCCGTCTTCGGAATTGTGTGGATGATGCTTTTCCAAAAGTAAGATGGTATGTCGTCAGACTCATATATTCTACACACCAACGTGAATAGTCGTTTTGTTGCCACTTCCCGCAATGATTTTATAAATTCAGATGGAATGTTATCTATCCCTTCTGCCTTATTTGACAGTAAGTCCTCCAAAGCTCTTTTAAATTCCAATTCTAATACTGGATCCCATGTCTCTTCTAAATCGACTCCTGTTTCTTCTTCTATCACATCAGACAAATCTTCACCCTCATAGATGCCTCCAATGTATTCTTTCCATCTATCTGCTCTCTCCTCTGCATTTAACAGTGGAATTCCCGTTGCACTCTTAATGTTACCACCGTTGCTTTTAATGTCACCAAAGGTTGTTTTGACTTTCCTGTATGCTGAGTCTGTCCTTCCGACAATCATATCTTTTTCGATGTCTTCACATTTTTCCTGCAACCATTTCGTCTTAGCTTCCCTGCACTTCCTATTTATTTCATTCCTCAGCGACTTGTATTTCTGTATTCCTGATTTTCCCGGAACATGTTTGTACTTCCTCCTTTCATCAATCAACTGAAGTATTTCTTCTGTTACCCATGGTTTCTTCACAGCTACCTTCTTTCTACCTATGTTTTCCTTCCCAACTTCTGTGATGGCCCTTTTTAGAGACGTCCATTCCTCTTCAACTGTACTGCCTACTGCGTTATTCCTTTTTGCTGTATCTATAGGGTCAGAGAACTTCAAACGTATCTCGTCATTCCTTAGTACTTCCGTATCCCAATTCTTTGCGTATTGATTCTTCCCGACTAATGTCTTGAACTTCAGCCTACTCTTCATCACTACTATATTGTGATCTGAGTGTATATCTGCTCCTGGGTACGCCTTACAATCCAGTATCTGATTTCGGAATCTCTGTCTGACCATGATGTAATCTAATTGAAATTTTCCCGTATCTCCCGGCCTTTTCCAAGTATACCTCCTCCTCATGAGTTTCTTGAACAGGGTATTCGCTATTACTAGCTAAAACTTGTTACAGAACTCAATTAGTCTTTCTCCTCTTTCATTCCTTGTCCCAAGCCCATATTCTCCTGTAACCTTTTCTTCTACTCCTTCCCCTACAACTGCATTCCAGTCGCCCATGACTATTAGATTTTCGTCCCCCTTTACATACTGCATTACCCTTTCAATATCCTCATACACTTACTTTATCTGTACATGTTCAGCTTGCGACGTCGGCATGTATACCTGAACTATCGTTGTCGGTGTTGGTCTGCTGTCGATTCTGATTAGAACAACCCTGTCACTGAACTGTTCTCAGTAACACACCCTCTGCCCCACCTTCCTATTCATAACGAATCCTACACCTGTTATACCATTTTCTGCTGCTGTTGATATTACCTGATACTCATCTGACCAGAAATCCTTGTCTTCCTTCCACTTCACTTCACTGACCCCTACTATATCTAGATTGAGCCTTTGCATTTCCCTACCACGCTCAAGTTTCTGACATTCCACGCCCCGACTCTTAGAACGTTATCCTTTCGTTGATTATTCAATCTTTTTCTCATGGTAACCTCCCCCTTGGCAGTCCCCTCCCGGAGATCCGAATGGGGGACTATTCCGGAATCTTTTGCCAATGGAGAGATCATCATGACACTTCTTCAATTACAGGCCACATGTCCTGTGGATACACGTTACGTGTCTTTACTAGCAACTATTAAATGAAAAGGAGTAATCTCCATATATTCGGTTGTGAATTACCGTAATAGCACAATCAAAAGTAAATGACAAATAGTCACAACAATATTGTCATAAAAGGATTGAATCTATTTAAGAGCAAGGACTTTAGATTACGGAAAATGTGAGAAAAATGTATAATATTAACAGTTAAATATTGTATATAGAGGAAGTTTTATTTTCGATTAAAACCTCACAAACTGAGCTTGTGGGTGGGGTATGTAGTGGGACGCGAAATTGAAGCGTCACCCATCCACTAGTATCAGCCCAGTTTGCAGGTGAATATAAGTTTAATTTATTTTCCATTATATTACCTCATCATTTATTTTCCATTACCTTATCTCACCATTTGTTCCCAAGAAAATCCTACCTAAATCTGTTGTCCCTAAACCCTACTTCCATCTGTTAATCTCCTCTTTCAAAATTAATTGTTACTTAATATACAATACTCTTGTTACTCAATATACAATACTCTTTTTGCCAAACTTTTTTTTATAGCTTCTCAATACATTTCTTCCGAATTCATCACAACTCATTCTCTTATATCACATACCACCTCTTAAGCTAACTTAAATCTACTGAGCTCATATACTTAAACTAGAGAACGAAGTAATGCAGCAGCACAAAACAGTTAACACAAACAGCAATGCCAAAAATATGCGAATTGGCCATGCAAGAAGCAGTATATCTAAATTGCAAAGCAAATGCAACATTACAACTAATATAAGGCAATATGTAGAAACAAGAAAAATAAATAAGTGGTAAAACTGGCTTATAAGAGTAGTACAAAGTAAAATTTAGTAGGACGATGCCTGGAAAATAGCAGCAGCAAATGCAATAACTTGTACCTAAACATGACAAAGCACAAGCAGAAAAAATATTACAGTAAAAATAGCAATGCAGTTAAGAGATTGTCTATTTACATATTAATGCCTGTGTCACATCTTAACACTAAAGCAATACACCACAACAACGTATTCTACCAAAAAATTACCAAGTCCTTGAAAAGGAAATTATGTATACAATTCCTCTTATCAATCACTGTTCCTTCTTATGCTTCTTTCATTTCCTAGTGCTCCTTTTTTTAAGAATGTAGATCATAAAATTATTATTTAATAGATCTGTAGACAGAAAGTGTGTACATTAGTATATGTATTAAATTTTACCTTACAAAACCAATTCTACAGCGCAACCAGAAATTGATATCAAATAAAATAAACAAATATGTACAAGGCAAAGAATGAAAATGTCATTCAATAGCCATATAGTATTTCATAAATCAGTAAAACTTCTCTCAACTCTCATAGGAAGACACTTGTCATAATCAGGTGTGTAGACATAAAAATATTTCTCATCACTTCTTAAACATTTAATAAGCAGTAGAAAGTGCGAGCTCCACAGTGTAATCATATGTTTTCAAGTAATAGTGTGTCGTGTTTATGGTGCGTTCTACAAAAAGATATCAATAGCAAGGTCAACAGCCTCTCTTTTCTACAGCTGTGCATTTGAAAGGCACCTACAATGGGTTTTTCCAGGCAGCCAAGCGCGCAGCTGGGCACCGCAGAACATTACGTCAAAGTCACCTACAGTCTTTATCAAAATATTTACGACAGCAGTTTCCACTACAATGACAGCTTGAAACCCATATCAAATTTCACAGGTTGAAAATTTACGTTAGAAGTGTATAGAAACAAAATCTGATGAATAACAGCGAACAAAAATTTCTGGCGGCGTTGTGGTACTCACATTCACATATACGAGTATATTCACATCTCATAACTCTTAAAGTACGATTCTATAATAACATCTCATAACAGATCAATCACATCTCTAAATCATCGTAGCTTCCTTCAATAATCTCAAAACTTCTAAAAAAAATTCTCTCTGCTCGCTTCAATAGAGTCATCCACCTCAAACATACTTCAAAATCATGATCCCATACAAAATACAACACTCAAATCTCTTGTAGTATCACAGTGGCTCCTAAAGTAAATGTGAGAAGTTCCCAAAATGCAGAAAAACTACAATTTTATATGTGTGAAGTAATCTAACTGTGTAATTACGTAAATATGTGTCACTAACGTAGTAAAAAAAAAAAGTTTGTCTCTCTCAGTTACATTATCAGATAGCTGTGTAATACTGTGTTAGAGAAATATGATACCGATGTCTAAAACTGTATAAGGAAATACCATATTAGCTGGAGCTCCTTGCGCTTTCCACTCGCATAGTACACTAAATAAGCATGTACCCCCCTGAGGGTTGATATAATTATACCCTCAGATGTTATAGATTAAACTGCAGAATGAAATGTATAGACGAAAATCTTCTCTGTACCATAGTAGTTCTAAAATATTTCTAAAAATAATCCAAGTACGAAAAATAATCACTCAAATGCGTGTCTTCTAGCGCTAAACTATGCGTCTTGCTGTAAGATAATTTCTGTCATTGGCTAACGATAAAAATGTGCCAAGTGTCGTAGTTATCGTCGTTCGTATGTAAAGTTCTCCAGAATTCAATATACTTACCTTGTCATATACAAAATTAAAATGCTATGCGTATAGATGTCGTAGTTATTAAGTACTGTACTGTAATGTACTGTTATGTTATGAAAAATACCTATCTCACTGTAGCTATGTCACAAAAGTGTTTTACTTTCCAGAAGAACGCAGAAAACTGTGCAGACATGAAACAAATACAGCACAAAAATAACAATGAAAACTCTTGTCACTCATTGGTGGCGTCGTAGTATAACCGTGTAGCCGACAGACAAACCGAATATTCTGTCTCTCAGAAAGTACTTTAAATAAAATATGTCTTTTCAAGTAAACCAATATATTGCTGTAAAACCTTGTAATGTCTCTTGCAGCGGTCTCTCCGCGATATTTTCAGAAGTTTTATAAATTATATAACTCAGTACATATCTCGAAATATCTCTTCTTATCTTACCGATTCCTAAACTTTAATATACTATGATTATCAATGCAAAGTAGTTTCAAGCCCTATTATTCCTTGGAGCGTGCATTTACTCCATGGAATAGCTTCTCTGCTATCTATGCTTTCTCTTATGAAAAGAATGATTCAGATCTTGCCGATTAGCCGTGAAAGAACGAAGATGTATATGTATGAACTGTTGAGCGAGTCGCCATCTTGATGATATTCTGTATGAGAAGGAATTTAGTACATGAACTAAACTAAAGTAAGTGTGTTCGCGTATTATTTAACTGATTGTTATTGACAGTGTCTGCCTACTACGCTGTGTTGCACGGTGTCAGTGGGGAACGTCTGATTTACACTGGAAGAACCTGCCGTTTTGTACGCTCAAGATGTTCAGTTTATTACTTCCAATAAATGGGCTAACACGGTCTTACCAGCAGATCTCCGGTCTTCCCCATGTGATCACCGAAAGTTAATAATTATTACAAATGTTTTCAGGCGATCGACTGACAATTTTCGTCGCACTGAGACTTCGAAATTGCTTCACTGCCTTATGGAAGTTAAGTTAAGCTCAATTTAATCAGGATAGAACAGTATTGAACTGTGTGAATGTGATAAGCCTGCTTTACTATCCTGATCAGTGAAGCTAAACCAGGCCGGTGTGAGAGAGGTTTTTTATATTTCAGATCCCACAAAAAATATTAAAACCTCATTATCAGTTTATGTTCCAAGATGGTGGACTTTATAGTCGTGAAGTAATCGTGCAACTAACAAGCAAAATGTACTTGCGCGTCAACAATTTCTAAGTGTGACAAGGCGTAATAGTAACGTGAAATAAAAAAAAAATTTGTGGCAGAGACTAAGTTGGAAAGGAAATTATCTCTCAGTAGAGGGTCTTAGAGGAGAAATGTGGTGTATTCCTTTACTTTTCTTAGTACACAGCTTCAACACGATTATCATGCAGAATACATCGGACCCTACGAGGTCCATTGCAAATCAGAAAGAATTTGTGACTCAATTGTTTCTTCTTATGTGACAATGAATGCACTTTAATGAGAAATTTCTGGCCAATGTGTAGTTTCTTTGCGTTTTTCTTACCGTGTAGTTTTCGCCTTTTGTCTGGAGCAGAAGCTATATTTTTAATAGCTAAATTAATTACGTCTTTATGTCGAAGTTTACTTGTATTTGGAAAGGGTACAAGCCCTCTAATTCTGTTCGTGGTAAAGCAGTGGAGTCATGAGGCATTTCATTCAGCACGTTTTGAAATAAGTGTAAATATCTGTCCCAATACTGATGCTTCGTGTGACAATAAAGTCTGCAAAGCTTATTGATTTCTTTCATAATCTGTTCAGACGGGTTACAATGTGATGAGTACAATGAAGTAAAAACAGGCTTTATTTTACGATTCCGAAGCATGCGTGACCAAGCAGCAGAGCTGAATTGCGGTCCGTTATCTGAAATAACTTTAGCAACGTGTCCAGCTTCACGTGAGAAATTTTTAACAAAGTCATTGGATACAGACCGCCTAGTGGCTTTGCGTAACGGTGTGAAAAAAAAAATTGAAATAAGTTCAACAGCGACTAGAACGTACGAAAATCCATTCGATGTTTTGACAAGGAGTCCCAGAAGATCAACAGCAGCAAGTTCTTTTTATCTAGTAGGAATTATAGGAAAGAATGGAGCACGATGTGAGATGGTAGATGGTTTAGCTTTTTGACAAAGTTTACAAATACACAAGACTCTCCTAATTCTTTTTTCCATATTGTTAAAATAACAAGTCGTTCGAAGAATATGATACCATTTTTGTGGACCAAAATGGGCGTAGCTGAAATGAATGTATCAGATGAGCTTATTAACAAAATCGTCAGGAGTACTAAGTACCCATAGCTTGTCATCAAAAGTGCAACGTTTGAAGAATATGTTGTTTCTAACCAGATAATAATGACGAATCAGCGTGTGTGTCTTTTCATGCCATTTTCTTTTGATATCTTTCCAAATCAGATCTTTGTCTTGTTCGCAAGCAATGTCCTTTAAAGATGCAATGATGAAGTTTTCAAAGGCTACTATTTGAATGTAAAGAAAATGTTTTCCTTTCCGGGAATGTAGACTATTGTGAAGTGGAATTCTTGCAGAAACAATGCTCAACGTTGTAACCTGTCATGATTTTATTTTGATGACATAAGAAATTGTACTGTACGATGATCACTATAAACTTTTACGTGTTTGCCAGAAAGAAAGAAACGAAGTTTGTGAAATGCCCAAGCTATAGCTAAAGCTTCTAATTCAGTGACGGAATAATTTTTTTAGCACGTGGCTATCAAAAGCAATGATTTTCTGAACAGCAATGTTATTTTCTATGATTCTTGAAATAAGTGGGCACTAAGAACAACTTTTGAAGAATCCATGCTAAGGAAGAAATCATGTGACAGATCTGGTTGTGCTAAGATTAGGGTGTTAAGTAGTGCTTCTTTCAAAGAATCAGATTCCAACTGTGCCTGTTCGTCCCAGTTACAAATAGTATTTTTCCCAGTGAGAGAACAAAGTTTTGGTGTTACTAGAATTTGCATATTCAGAAAACGACGTTAAAAATTCACGAGACCTAGAAAACTGCGGACTTTTTTTGTGAATGGAACTGGAATGGCTCTGATTGCTTCTAATCTGTTTCAGGAATGATGAAGGTATTTATTTGTCTCGAATCTAAGACAAGCCTGATTGATCCGTTTCTCCTCCCAACAACATTAATGGATTGTTGTATGAGCTTATTGTAGGCTCAATAATGCCCTCACCAAGCATAGATTGTATTTCCGTTCTAACACGGTCCCTATAATGTGCCGGAATTACGTAAGGTCTGACGCAAAATTTAGTATGCTCACGAACACGAAACTGGTATTGAAATCCTTTAATTGTTCCTGTTTGTGAGTAAAAACTGTGGAATGTGCTTGTAAAATGTCAAAAAAGTTAAGCCTATCACTGTCATTACAGCTTTCAATTGTTTGAATTTTATTCTGAATTAAATCGTTAGTATATAATGCGTCATCAATATCATCCCTGTCAATACTTGCAAAGTGATTATTAGTGTCAAGTTCCGTCTAAAGTTCCGAACTGTGTTTCAAAAGAGGTAAAGCCGATTGATTTATTCGCCATGGTTTGAAAGCCAATCTTCAAATTTCAAAGCTATTGACTTACCTTCTATCTCTAAACTAATTTCAGCGTCGTGAAATTTTAAAACTGCTTTATATTCATTCAAAAAGTCTACACCCAATATAATTTTCATCGACGATAACGGAAAAATAAGAAAATTCATAGTAAGCCAATGGCGTTGACAAAAGAATTCTGAGTTGGTCTGTTGGCGTACATCTACACTTTTTCCAAAAATTTCACCTTGTAGTTTAATCTTTAAAGGAAGTGTGGGGCAGTTGTTCAATTTGTTGCGTTTACTAAAAGCTGTTTCACTAATTACTGAAATAGGACTACTAGAATCAAGTACTGCCATAAATTTTATGTCATTTGCTGTGATGTGAATTACAGGATATGCAATGTTATTTTGTTTTGCGTCATGTTCCTGGAGTAAGATGTCCCTAATTTTACGTAATTAAAAGTCACGGCAGCTACATCATCAGCTTCATAAGTACATTTTGTGGCTGCCAGTGATTCGAGTCATTGTCTAATATCTCTACGTTGTCACACGTCATTACTGGGATTTGGAGATGTAACTTCTACAATTTCGACGAGTCGAGAGGGCCCTGCCCTGTTTGAATCCTGCCAGTTCTGGTTAAATTCAGGTCTGTCGTCATGATTATATCGTCTGTCGTCATGTCGGTAGTTTCTGTAGTTTCTTTCTTGTCGGGTAAGTGGTGGAGAATTTCTTCCAGAATCGTAACTGAGAGGTGAACCGTTACGTCTGAAGTTATTCTGATAATAATATTTCTGGTTTCCATATTGTCTGTTTCTACGATTGTCTCTATCATAATCATTACCACGGGATCTTTCCCTGCAGCTATTGTTATTCTGCCAACGGTTTCCATATGGGTGGTGTCTATTTCGGTCACGATTTGCGTTATTTAAGTAGTCTTGTCGTGTCCGGTTATTATTTCTATCGTCACCTAATTGTGACGGGTGCGACCAGTAATTGTTGTTTTCCTGTTTTCGCATCCCGCGACAGTCTGTGTCGATTTCCAATTATTGTAAAAGTCTGAAAAGCCTCAGTGTCATCTTTGAAACGTCCTGCCGAAATGGCATGTCTCAAATGTTCAGGTAATTTAATTAAGCAAATGCAGATGAGGTCTGATGGGCTGTATGGCTTTGAAAAATACTGACTTTCGTGCAACATATCTTCGAAATACTTTACAGGGCTAGAAAATTCAGATTCGAAATGTTGCTGTGTTTTACTCGATCATCAGTAGCCTGTGACCAGCATGCTGAAAGAAAGGCATGACGGAAATCTCCTTCACTGTGACAGTCGCGAATAACCGAACGCATTCTTACTGCTGGTTCATTTTCTAGATATCCACACATGAATTCCAAACTGTGCTCTAATGACCAATTGGGAGGAAAACAATGAGCTACCAGATGAAGCCCAGCTTGTGGATGTATATCATTAGCGGAATTCTTGAATGTTTTAAATTTGCGCGTTGTCATGAAGGGCTTATAGTCACAATCATCGTGACGGCGAGTTGCAAATCGGTCATTGTTGCGTCGTGTTGGTGGTTTCATCTCAAGATTCGGTGCACCTTGCCAATTCTCTCAAAATCTCCAAAATACCCTGTGTTGTTGCTTTGTGATTTTTCTTATTTCTGAATACCTCTTCCCGTGTCGGAGCGTGAGTGTCTTCTGATACATGTAATTCTTGTATTACCTGTGCCAACTGATCTTGTACTTCCGCATTTCTCTTTTTTACTGTGTATTGATTTGATTCTAATTTTGTTTGAATTTGTTCGTACTCTTCTGTGTCAGTAAAGGCTGCCGGTCTTGTATCATTCGTATCATCATCTACCTTCGTAGATAAATTAGTTAGTTGGTCCGAAACTTCGACTACTTTTTCCTATAATGTACTGATTTCCTCCGTGTGTTTTTCTGAACCAAGTTTTAAAGTGTCCATTAATGTCTACTGTGTCCTTTACGTTTTCCTGAGACTGAACAAGTTGCATGACCGTATCGGTAGACGCAACTGAGTCAGTTTTAGCCTGCAAGGTGGCGTGATTTTCGCGAACAATAGTCTGAATATCTTTTATGGCTGCTTCATGATTCTGTAATGTGTTTTTATGTCGCGAAAAAATAGGCTGAAAATGCTAACAAATTTGCCTTTTTACGTCTTTACAAATTTTTGACATTTAGATTCGATTTCAAGTAATTCAGCAGTTAAACCTTCACGTGTTTGTTCAAGCGTTGTGTCTAACTTTTGAAGATTTTGTTCCATTGTGTCTGACGTTCCACTGTGTCTAACTTTTAAAGATTTTGCTCCATTGTGTCTAACGTTTGTAGCTGTTCTCCCATTTGTTGCATTAATTGTAATAACAATATATTAGGGTGTAGAACATGTTCCTTTGTGCTCTTCGGCAGTGTATTTGCACCGGCAACACTCGCATTTTGAAAAGCAGAGAGTGAGTTGACTTAATTGAGAAAAGGGTAAGGACGCAAAACCTGAATCCACGGTATTTGCAAGATTTTGTTCTGTCATTTTGCATTCCTGAGGTGAGCTATTGCCGGCCGATCGATCGACAATACTTCCCTGTTCACTAATCGTTTCACTGTCTACATCTTTATTTATTTTATTTCCCTATGCACAATTACCAAATTATTTTGGACATTTGTCACTTCATTACAAGGCAGCGGTGCACGCTACGCTCATCGTCACTATCATTTCTCAATTTACTTTGCAGCCTAGTGTTGCGCTTTTCACACGCCATGATTATGACAGAATTTCACGCGACAATATTCTAGCGCAACGCAATCTGACTGTTCAGAGAAAGGGTAACGTAATTTCAAATAATTAATTCAAAGGAATGGCCCTGACTAAAAAGAAATCTTAACAATAACCTATACATTTCATTAAGCACTTACCTCACAAAAATCTTCATTACGCGATCTACTGCAATACAGCGAGCGTCAATACTGCCAGCTAAATAAAAGACTGTAACTACTAAAGCCACTAACTACTGATAGGCATGTGGTTAGCAAAGGAAAGACTTTGTTGCAAACCAAATAATGTATTTTTTACCTTAATAACGTGACATGGATTTCAGATACAAACATAAATCGTCATTAACATCCAGTAGAAATGTGTATAATCATGAATAATATTCAATCTCCAGGTCGAACATGTACAGATCGTTAGCCTACGCTAACACTTCAGATCTCTACCTTCCATCAATGCTAACTTCTCACATCTAACCTCCATTTTGCTGGCCGTTCACCTCCAACTGCCCAACAGTTCTTCCATCACTGCTGGCGACTAATTTCCAAGTTCTCAACAGTACTGGCGAGTTATAGGGGAAATGGCCTAGGTCTATTGTTCAAGGGGCGGGGGGGGAGGTGGGCTAGGGAGGGGAGAAATATGGCTTGTCATTGGATGATGTCATTAATATTGTGATTGGAAATCTGGCAAAAATGCAGACACGTATGCTGATCAGATAGGTTGTGTATGAAACCAACAGATTTATTTTACAAAATATACCAAGGTAAATGTTAACTACTAGTGCTACTGCTACTACCACTACCACTACTACTACTACTAAAGAAAATGAAATATGATAGTTTGGAAGAAATTGAAATAAAAAATCTCCTTCCGAACAGGGCATGAAGGTCCAACGGTACCGACTGGCCGCCGTGTCATCCTCAGTCCACAGGCGTCACTGGATGTGGATGTGGAGGGATATGTGGTCAGCACACCGCTCTCCCGGGCGTATGTCAGTTTCAAATAGTCGTTAAGTAAATGTCTACATTGTTGACCTCTGTTTATTAACGCCGGTAGGAGTGGCCGAACGGTTCTAGGCACTACAGTCCGGAACCGCGCGACCGCTACTTTCTCAGGTTCGAATCCTGCCTCGGGCATGGACGTGAGTGATGTCCTTAGGTTAATTAGGTTTAAGTAGTTCTAAGTTGTAAGGGACTGCTGACCTCAGCAGTTAAGTCCCATAGTGGTCAGAGCCGTTTGAATCATTTGTTTATTAAAATCCAAATCGGCGTTACCGTGTAAGAACGTTTACTAGCACAGGCAATACGCGCGAACTTCACAAACAGAGGCTATGGAATTCGCTGTTTTAAATAATCAAGAACTCTTTGCATAGAATATTAATAATCGATATTCAAGGCTGTTGCAAGCCGAAATAAAAAACATAAAGTTACATGAAACAGTTTCACAAAGTCAATCATGAACTGAAAAGTCTGAAAAAAGTAGTTTTACATTTCGCATTTAAGTCTGTTTAGTATTTCCTAAATAGCAATTTCTTTCAAAGTATAATTATTATCATTGCCTTCGATTGTTTTATTCAAGAAACTGACCATCTGATAGAGACACTACTTCAGAATGGTTTATATCGATTTAAAACAAAACAAAAGGCTGAATTAATTTTTAAACAGAATAGATATTCATTACCAAAATTCTGTACTACTACAATAGGAAAGGTGCTGAATCCTAGTTTTGTAACAGTGACTGAGGCTAAAGACAAGGTCGATGTGTTTGAATTTTCCGTTACGAGCGTTGATATTCTGCTATCGATTTTTAATGTAATTCGCTGGTTACGCATTAAAGAAGTTCTAAGCTAAGCCGATGTAAACAGTCTTATAGGATGTTTAACCCGCCGAGACGACGAATCAGCTTCTGTGTCAACGCTTCATTAACTGAAGTCGTTACGAGAACACTCTCGTCAACCACAAACAAGTTCAGAGTAGGCTCTTGATGTTATTTGGAGTTTAATCCATCAGCCCACGTACGTCGCTCGTATATGTTGGTCTCACACTGGCCAGCTTCTTGTTTTGCACGAGGACGTGGCCCAATCTGACGTAACAAAGTAACTCTCAGCTTTGCTACCATGACAGTTCTCTGATAAATAAAATAACGCCGAACTTACCCTAACATTTCCCTACTGACATGACCCTGTGTAAT
Source organism: Schistocerca piceifrons (assembly GCF_021461385.2). Lineage (NCBI taxonomy): Eukaryota > Metazoa > Arthropoda > Insecta > Orthoptera > Acrididae > Schistocerca > Schistocerca piceifrons. The sequence goes on from NC_060138.1 coordinate 81,581,606, forward strand.
AATAATTTACATGAAATTACAAAAGTTTTATGGACCGTTTTATAAAACGCATATTAATTACGAAAAATACGTTTTGTTCCACTCACAGATTAAATATGATGTTACAGAAAGAAACATCTTTACATGTAAAAATTTAGATGTCACTTACGAAAAAATATATAAAAATGTACACCCTGTCGATAGTATTGTGTTACACAGTAAAAATAGAACGACTGATACTATAAGCAGGAATTTTAAACTGAAACAAAGAAACCGTCTTTTTAAACCTGTCTCTCAGTGAAATGAGTACAAAGCTGTGTTCTACATAGTTTCGCCTCACTGCAGCTAACAATAAGTACAAACAATTTTTGTTGCATTTAAGATTTACTGGAGGTACTATAACGAAATTCCTGTATAATTCACATAGAAAACATGTTGTTTTCCGTCACGGTGGATTACAGCGTTGAAGTTACGGGTTATTGATGCCGAGGTTCCGTGCTGTATTTCAGACGGTCCGCTGTCTGGCAACCAGCTATATTGCTGTGGACATTAATTAGAGATGTTGCGGCGGTGACGCTTTGAACTGGAGCGGTAATGCGTGCCAACGCGACTGCGAGCTTTCTATCAACTACCGGGGAACTGTTTCCACAGCATAAGCATTTCCGTGAAACAATACAACATAAATTCCAGCTAACGATTCAAAATAGTTCTAATATACGTATTGAGCTCATTAAACCAGAAAAAGGAAAGATATATATACTTGCATCTGAACTGACAATTGAAATTCTGTGAAACGATCAAAAATTAATCTAGCATTTCCTGTTTTTACTGAGCAGTCGCCTTTAGGCAACTGAAACACGCTTCCTGGCGCGACCAAAATTCTGAATATCACTCGGATTATTTGTTTGGTTGTACCCAGACAATATTCATCATTCTTTTTTTCGCACTAATTTGACAAGAAGAGTACGATAAAATAAATAGGAAAGATGCTGGAAACATTAATTTTCATTGTGACTGAAAACCTTGCTTTGTGGCCTATTACTAGTAAGAAAAAAAAAGTGGTAACACCAGTAGCGTACCTGAAAGAATCCCGGCACAGTGTAAATTGCCTTATAGGTCCGTCAGTTCTCCATTGTTGAAGGATGTCATAAATGACCTCATGACGTGTAGAATGGCAGGGAAATTAAAAAATTGGAGGAAAATTACAAAAATTCGGGGCTACCCTCCCACACCTCTGCCCTCACGCCTCAGAGCCCACATGTCCCAAGTGTCTACTGACAGAAATTTCAAAAACGGACTGTTGTCCTATTGGTTAGTATTGCCATCCGTCATGACATATCAGGACCGTCACCGTTGTGGATCTTCTTGTCCTGACACCCCGACAAGACCCAATTTTTTCCCGATTCTGCAAAGTACTGTTACGAACTTGGCTCAAGTGATTGAAGAAACGCCATCTGTTAGCGCAACATTTAAGGCAGACTCAGTTTTATTTACGCCAACAAGTTTATGTTGACAAAGTCGCCTCATAGAAGGTGTTGCATGGTGCGTGTCATGTATCGACAATGCAAGCACGCTCTAGATCTAGCGCCATCATTCGAGAAAATACCAGACTGTTCCAGTAGTAAGGAGCTGGAACTATTCGGAAGAATGAAAGTCTAAACACTCCGTGGAAGAAAGATTGATTTACTTTCTCAAGTAAATCGAAAATCCACAACTGCTAAAATTTGTTTTCTATTCCCGCACACAACGCCTCTGCGAAAGAGTATTTCTGCTGATATCGGCCGAATGGACTAATGAAAGAAATCGACTGCTGCCAGGGAGTGTGGAATAACAGTTTTACAGTGCCAGTTCAACGACAGGCTGACTTGCATGGAGTTTTATAAATAAGTAAAAGGGGAAAAAGACTTGCTCAAAAAGGTGGAATCTTCCGAAAAAATATCGTGTACCAGCTACTTCTGTAGCAACAAGTTCCATGTAATTATGTTCTAAATATAAATTAATTATATTAAATACATTCTTACGAGATGGAAAACTTGCACTCACCAACCAAGAAAACTGCAAAGAACTGGCACGGTACTTTTCCAACCTCCTCAACTGCCCCAAACCACCCGAATGTTTCCAAAACCTAGTTCCAGAGCACACAAAACCCGATGCAGAACCATCAACACAAGAAGAAATCCATCACGACATCAAGAAACTCAAGAATGGAAAGGCATCAAGAGAAGATGGAATCGTCGCAGAATTATTGAAAAGTCTGGGGCCACGATCACTTCAGGAAATCCCCTATATCGTCCAAGATATCCGGCAAAGTTAAAAACTCCCAGACGATTGGAAATGTGCACTCATCCACCCACTCCACAAAAAAGGAGACAAATGCGACGTAAATAACTACAGAGGAATCTCCCTCCTCCCCGCACAAAATTCTGCCAGCCAACTACAACGCGCACAAGAACAGTTCGAACCCATAATTGGTGAATACCAGAGAGGATTTAGAGAACACAGATCATGCACTGAACAAATTTTCAGCCTGAAATCCCCATTAAATCTTCGAGCCACACGAAATCTCCCAAATATCTACACATTCGGCGACTTCAAGGAAGCCTACGAATCCATCGATCGACAATCCCTCTTTAATATACTCGAAGAAAGCAATGTTGACCCGAAAACACGACGACTCATCCAACAAACCCTAACCGGCGCAGCTTCTAAAGTCAAGTTCAGCGGAGAAATCTCCCAACCTTTCCTCACCAAAACCGGCGTCCGACAGGGTGATGGACTCTCCCCACTACTCTTCAAGATCGTTCTCGATAAGGTCGTCAAAGAACGGGAAAAGAAAATGAAAAAACAAAGCAGCTGGAGACCCATCATGCTAGGAAAAAAACGGGATAACATCAATGTCGTATGTTCAGCCTTCGTTGACGATCTCGCGATTCTCTCGGAGGATGAACCAACAGCAATTCGTCACATCGAAATATTCAAAGAATGTGCCGAAAAAGTCGGGCTCCAAATCTCTTTGATAAAAACAAAATTTATGGCCTCAAAACACGTCAAAATTCGATCTCAGAATACGGCACAATAAACAGAGCCAATCACTTCAAATACTTGGGTAAAATCACCGAACTCACAGGAAGAAAAAGATTAGCCCAAAACGCACCTGTATTCAAAATGCGAAAAGCATACGGGAAAATGCTGAACATTTACCACAAAAGGTGCATGAATATCAAAACAAAAATTCGACAGTATGCGACTGTTATCAAACCCGAAACACTGTATGCAAGTGAGACCCTAAACCTCAATTACAAAGGGGATCACGACAACATAAAAAAAATTGAAAGGAAAATCTTTCGCTAAATCCTGGGTCCAAAAGTCACAGACGAAGGATATCGGCTACATTCAAACACGACAACTGAAAAATACTCCAACACTGAAACAGACTTCCGCGAACGACACATCATAACACTGGATGACAACAGATTAACAAAGAAAATTCTAACGTACTCATAGAAACTAAGAACGACAACAGTCTGGTTCAAACAAGTACAAACTGATATCAAAAATGCCAACATCACATCTGCAATCATAGCAGATCGAAAAATTTTAGACATATGATCCACTGCTGGAAGTTGCACCAGAAGAAAAACGAAAAGATCTACGGGAAAATGGACGGAAGAACGTCGAGGTAATCATAGCGAGGATGAAACAATTCTCGAAGGACAAGAAAAATAGCAACCACAGATCGTATTTCGCTGTTTGTGATCCTCTATGGGTCTGAACAATTTAAATAAGTAAATAAATAAAACAGACATCCTTCAGTTACGAATCGTGACTTTGATTTCAGTTGACGATGAATTGAGACCAAGAGGCTCATCTTCAGGTGCATGGCCAGTCTACATCATTGTTCTAATTTAGGTTACTACTGGCCCCAGATTTAAAAACGATGCGGACTTTCCAAGGGTCAGATGATGGTCCCCGAAGGCTGGAAATGCATCATAAATTGAAATAAAAATCACGATTTGTTACTGAAGCCGGTGTTTTCTTTTGCTTTACGAAACTAATATCACAGTATAACATATACAGCCACGACACTAGTGATCATTTTCATTATACACTGCGACAGTAGCGCTCCAAGCCGAGAGGGAATTAAATTTCTTAATACGATATCGGATGAGCGCGAGTAACATCGTTCATATAGATTTGTAACATAGATTTTACAGTAGGGATCGTACGCAGTGTCGCAAAAACGGGCAGTAAGTAAAAAGGACAGAACATTTGTCTTTCTTTAGTTTGCTATGGACCGTGGGAGGTATGAAACGATACATTACTGAACAGTTTATTTACGATTCTCTTGTAACCTACGAATATTACTGAAGAATGTAGTTTTTTCTGATAAGCAAAAAATGGCTAGTAAACAGCAATAGAGCTGACATTTTGCAGAAAGACGTCATAAATCTACTAAACAATGTGGAGTATTGTGTATTGGACATGGAATGTATGCAACTTGAATGGAATGCAATGTCTACATTATTTAACTTATCAAACATACCACCGTAACTGTTGCTGAAGATATGACCACAAATATGTGATTGTAAAACGTCAAAAGCAATTAAACTGTTTCCCAACACGGAAGAAACCAATTCCACAATTGCTGTTACATATGAACCAAAAACGGCAAGTCTTCAACACATTCGCTTTTAAAGCAAAAGTAATTACATTTACAAAAATTTTCGTGTATTAGAAAGTCGAATGAAGTGTAAGAATGGGCAAATAATTAGACTCCATACAAAATTATTACGTGACAACTAATGTACCTGTCATAACGATAAAAGACAGCGACAGAAATATATCCTTCTCGTGTTCGAAATATGTATTTATATTCTTTATGAATGAAAACGCACACAATACGCGTGTAAAATTCCACAATATTTATTGTTTATTGTACAAACGGGTTTGCGGCTATTATGTCTTCATCAGGTACAAAGATAAATATGTGGTGCAGTAAAATTTTGTTGGAATAAAGATTTTAACCTAGTGCATCTAAATACTGTCTCCATTTCCAGAGATGAAAATGTTAATGTTAAATTTAGGAATAAAACGACAGGAATTATTTCAGTCTAAGTGCGATATAAGATTACATAACTAAGATAAAATATGTGACACATTAACTAATATATTATAGATAAATTACAACAATTTTTCATAGCAGAAAAGAAATTTGGTGACATGTTCCAAGGGTGTTTTTGAACAATTTCGGATATTTTAAAGGCAAGATTATTTTGTTCAGTCACACCCTTGGAACATGTCACCAAAGTTTATCGTCAAGGTTATTTTCCTCTATGAAGAACTGTTGTAGATTTTATATAGTTCACAAGTTAATGTGTTACATACCAAGATAAAGTATGTAACAATGCATTTACATTGAAATAATTCCTCTTGTTTTATTGCTAAATCTAACATTAAGATTTTGATATCTGAAAATGGCAGTACTCTGTAGATGCACTACTTTAAAATCTTTGATCCAACGAAGTTTCACTGTACTACATATTTATTTTCATACCTGATGATGTCGGAACAGCTGAAAACCGGTGTGTGAAATAAATAATAAATATCGTAGAATATTACACCAGTGTGTGCTTACAATCATAATGTATCAAATATTCTCCCAAGAACCGAGGGTCAGTCAATGTTTATACTACCTTGATTTCAGCGGAGTAAGGTGCAATTACACTCATATTCCGAAACTGTTTTTTCTTCAATTAGTTGTAGCTCATGTCAGTGGACCAATGAGCTTCTACTGGTTTTATATTTTCTTCACGATCCTTCATCTCTCTTGAAAACTTAATTTGTTTGCAACGCAAAAATATAATTCCTGTTTCGTTAGTTACGTATAAAAGTAGTTAAAAACATACATTAATCCTACGGCTGGCTCTCTTGTCGCTAGGGGCGCTGGCGTCGTTCCAGGTCTTAGGCAGTGACAATTGTCACAGCAGTGAGTGTCACGACTTTATATGTTTGACTGTGAAGATTGTCAAAGAACCAACGCTGACAATGATCGATAAAATTAAGTTATATTAAATTTTCTGTTATAGGGCTGGTTACGAGCGAAATTCTGAAAAATGTTTCAAGGTGCAAAGCTCTTCCTTATTCCGCAAGTCAGCTCACAGAGTGCGGTCGAGCGTACTTGGGGCACCAGTACCAGTTTCCTCTTTCCTGTGCTTTTCGCAATTGGAGTGCACGACAAATCTCTTGATGAGATAGATCTTTTTGATTTTTTGGGCCTGTACAATTATACTATTGGTGAAAAACTGCTAGAAACAGTACGTACCGTAAAATACCTTGACGTAAGCATCCGGAGCGGAGTGAAGGGGACTGACCACATAAAACAAATCAGGCGCACGGGGCCAGATAATTGCCACACACAGAACAATATTGAGATTTTTACACTTTTCGTACCTGCTGCAGGATGGCAAACCACTGATGGATTAGTATTTGAGGAAAGCGAAAGATGGCAGTACACACTTTGTTGTTATGTACGAGACATGTGAGAAAAGTAATTTTATATCTACCAAAGGTTTTATTTTTTCAAACAACATCATTGCCGTCTTGAGAGTAGTTCCCTTCTCTAGAATCCCAAAACAACATCCTTTTAATACATTTTTCAATATCGGGAAAGAATAATGTCATAAGGACACAGATCAGGTGAATAGGAGGATGTGGTACAACAGGAATCCCTTCTGAGGTCAAAAATTTTTCGCGATGGAAATGTCTGTGTCACATAGGGCGTTTTCATGATGCAGCATCCGCTTCACTGCAACTTCTGGTCTCACTCGATCCACGCTTCTCATGAGGCTTTCAAAGACGTTTTTGTAAAACTCTTAATTGCTAGTTTGTCCTGGAGGAACAAATGTTTTATGCACGATACCCCCACTGTCAAAAGGCAAATCACTTGGTTTTGACATCTGATTTGCTCATAGCTTTTTTCGTTCGAGGAGACGTCTCAGTGGGCACTCCTCACTTTACCGATTTGTCTCAGACTCATACTTAAAATTACAGGATTATTCACTTGCGATCACATGACACTCGAGTCGGCAAGACTCGGCACAACCAGGAGCACCTCCGAAGATGTCCAACGTATCTTTGGACGAAACGTCAGGGATAGGAGAGTTCCATGGACCATGGCCATACCGCCCGGAAGAATTCTCGGCAGCTGAAAGATCCGGTCGTGAAAGCCTCCATGTATGATATTCCATTCAACCCCCCCCCCCCTCCCGTGCAATCGAACCTCTTTCTTTTGCGCCACTTATACTTGGTTCACATAGTCAAAGAGAAAGACTAGGGCCGGCCGGTGTGAGCGAGCGGTTCTAGGCGCTTCAGTCTGGAACCGCGCGTCCTCTACAGTCGCAGGTTCGAATCCTACCTCGGGCATGGATGTGTGTGATGTCCTTAGGTTAGTTAGATTTAAGTAGTTCTAAGTTCTAGGGGACTGATGACCTCAGATGTTAAGTCCCATAGTGCTCAGAGCCATTTGAACCATTTAGAAAGACCAGACGCGATGAAAGCTCAAAAAGTAGTAAGGCCCCTTCACATAGCGAAAGAAAAAGTTATCTTCTACCACAATAACACGAGAACAATTTCAAATATTTACCGAAAATTCCGAAAAAGTATAACATAAAAATATCGGCATTCGATATTGCTATTTTGAAATCTGTGCATCGACATAAATGAGAAGGAAATGTCGTCGATATGTAATGATATCTTTTAGAAAGTATCGATGTATCGTCCGCCGTCTCGCGGTAGCGTTCTCGCTTCCCGAGCACAGGGTCCCGGGTTTGATTTCCGGGGCAGTCAGATTTTCACCTGCCCCGAGATGACTGGGTATTGTTGTGTCGTCTTCATCAATATCATTCATATCCATTACGGTCGGAGCAAGGCAACGGCAACGGTGCAGTAGGACCTTGCCTAGCACGTCGGTGCCGGTCTCACGCATCGTTCCCCTACACTCTGTCAAGAGGCATGGGACTTCATTTCCATCGATATATCGGTATTTTATCAACAGCCCTAATATAGATGTGGGGAACTGTTGTAGTTTAGTGATTGTAGGGGGATAGAAGATAACTTAGACATAATTAATGGCAGCTTGCTCTAAGCGTAGGAAAATGTAAGTTAATGCGAATGAGTAGGCAAACAATCCTATAGTGTTCGAATACAGCATTAGTAATGTGCTGTTGGATGCAGTCGCATGGATTAAATATCTGGGCGTAAAGTTGCAGTGCTACACTCCTGGAAATTGAAATAAGAACACCGTGAATTCATTGTCCCAGGAAGGGGAAACTTTATTGACACATTCCTGGGGTCAGATACATCACATGATCACATTGACAGAACCACAGGCACATAGACACAGGCAACAGAGCATGCACAATGTCGGCACTAGTACAGTGTATATCCACCTTTCGCAGCAATTCAGGCTGCTATTCTCCCATGGAGACGATCGTAGAGATGCTGGATGTAGTCCTGTGGAACGGCTTGCCATGCCATTTCCACCTGGCGCCTCAGTTGGACCAGCGTTCGTGCTGGACGTGCAGACCGCGTGAGACGACGCTTCATCCAGTCCCAAACATGCTCAATGGGGGACAGATCCGGAGATCTTGCTGGCCAGGGTAGTTGACTTACACCTTCTAGAGCACGTTGGGTGGCACGGGATACATGCCGACGTGCATTGTCCTGTTGGAACAGCAAGTTCCCTTGCCGGTCTAGGAATGGTAGAACGATGGGTTCGATGACGGTTTGGATGTACCGTGCACTATTCAGTGTCCCCTCGACGATCACCAGTGGTGTACGGCCAGTGTAGGAGATCGCTCCCCACACCATGATGCCGGGTGTTGGCCCTGTGTGCCTCGGTCGTATGCAGTCCTGATTGTGGCGCTCACCTGCACGGCGCCAAACACGCATACGACCATCATTGGCACCAAGGCAGAAGCGACTCTCATCGCTGAAGACGACACGTCTCCATTCGTCCCTCCATTCACGCCTGTCGCGACACCACTGGAGGCGGGCTGCACGATGTTGGGGCGTGGGCGGAAGACGGCCTAAGGGTGTGCGGGACCGTAGCCCAGCTTCATGGAGACGGTTGCGAATGGTCCTCGCCGATACCCCAGGAGCAACAGTGTCCCTAATTTGCTGGGAAGTGGCGGTGCGGTCCCCTACGGCACTTCGTAGGATCCTATGGTCTTGGCGTGCATCCGTGCGTCGCTGCGGTCCGGTCCCAGGTCGACGGGCACGTGCACCTTCCGCCGACCACTGGCGACAACATCGATGTACTGTGGAGACCTCACGCCCCACGTGTTGAGCAATTCGGCGGTACGTCCACCCGGCCTCCCGCATGCCCACTATACGCCCTCGCTCAAAGTCCGTCAACTGCACATACGGTTCACGTCCACGCTGTCGCGGCATGCTACCAGTGTTAAAGACTGCGATGGAGCTCCGTATGCCACGGCAAACTGGCTGACACTGACGGCGGCGGTGCACAAATGCTGCGCAGCTAGCGCCATTCGACGGCCAACACCGCGGTTCCTGGTGTGTCCGCTGTGCCGTGCCTGTGATCATTGCTTGTACAGCCCTCTCGCAGTGTCCGGAGCAAGTATGGTGGGTCTGACACACCGGTGTCAGTGTGTTCTTTTTTCCATTTCCAGGAGTGTATATGAAACAGAATGAGCACTTCAGGTTGGTAGTCGGGAAGACGAATGCTCGTACGTAAATGTAAACGTAGATGGAAACAAGTACCATGTTGTCCGACTCATCTAGAAATGCATGCTTTAGGAATTTTAAGAGTAAACCTCACCGTGTTCGACAACGCCCTTCATGTAGCACCTACTACTGGTTGAGCATCGTCGTGAAGAACATGCGACGACTAAACCTGGTGGAACCCAACTCTCTCCCCTATATCCTCTCTTACCTCTTCTGTTAATCTTACCTGATGCAATTCGCAGAGGGATGAGATTTACTCGAGAATTGATCGATTATTTAAGCTGCCTCTTACGTGGAGGATTCTGCCCCATCACACTCGGCCTCTCGTGCCTTACACGAGAGCTACCACGACTTACTAGTTCTCACAACTGTTTTCTTCTCTAAAGTTTCCCATGCGTTTCATAAACGTGTGAAAATATTCGCAAATAGCCGTTTCTTCCAGGTTTGCCTGTTGGTCTCTAGGAGAGCGCACTATCGTGGTGAGGCGGCCCCGGGTTTTTTTCTCCGACTGCGTGCAGTGCAGCCGACGTTCGTTTCGCTGCTGAGATAAACACGAGTAATTTCCATTTCACCGTTAAAATAGGAATGAAAGAAGCGGCGGCGGCCAGCTTATTAAAAACGGTGCAATCCCCGAGCGCTATCTGCTGCTCGAATCGCTTAATTTGCAGCTGACAAAAGCAGTGCACAAATTTCACAGCTTTCATTAACGGCGCTCGCCTATTTAAACGAACGTTGCAAAATACGATCCCTCCCCTTTTTTCCCTTTTTCTAATTTCAGATGAATGTATCAGATAAAGGAGATTTCATGGATTCGTGAATCTTCGCACTATGGAGCTGACAGCTGTAGCAGCTTTTATTTTTTCTGAGGCGACGACATAGATTTTTAGCTGGCGAAATTTTCGGAAGCATCTGGAAAACATTCGGCTGCCCATCAGGAATTCCCTTGTTTGTCAGAAGACGAGATTTCTCATCGAATTAAATGTTCATTTAGAAAACGTCGTTCATGTAGGAGACGTCGTAACTTAGCGGAATACAGTTAACAGAACGTGAATGAAGTGGGTCGATTGTCACTAAACACAATTTTATGCGCACAGTACTTCCTCTGGTAATGTTTAATCTCTGTGCCCTTTTTTCTGCCTCAGAAACTTCGAACATATGACGTTACTTGCAGAAGAAATGCGTTTAATAAGTAATGTGACACATATTTTTCTGTAAATAGGTTGGTTTCACTCAGCACATCAATACGCTATATAATTCCCCATGCTTCTGGCCTCATAACCCTGTTTTGCAACGTAAGCACAGTTCAGTGCGGCGACCTTACGACACCTTACTGGGAGGGGCCTGCAGACCCGCATGGCACCAATCTAATGGTCATATGTTTTTTATTCCAGCCTTTGATCACAATATCAATTCTTTAGACGATGACCGGTTTCAGTCCGCAATGACCACCCTCAGATCTTTTTTACACGATGTCCTAAAGTGATAAGGACATGGTGTAAAAGAGATCTGAGGATGGTCATTATGGACTGAAACCGGTCATCGTGTAAAGAATTGATATTGTGATCAAAGACTGGAATAAAAAAACATTTGACAGTATTGGATCACTGTTTGTATACGGGACCATGTCGCAGTTGGTGAATCTAATGGTCGACGTCGGACCCGTCTTGCTGCATCAATAACTGCTACTTACTCCTTGCTGCGGACTGCCTCCTTCATTGGCGGCAGGCAAATGGAAGTCGGAAGGTGCGAGATCCGGACAGATAAGGAAGAACACTCCAATGCTGTTTTGTCGGCTCGTCTCAGATGCGCAGACTTACACAAGGGCTTGCGTTGTCGTGGACAAGGAGATGCTGGTTTGCATTTTTGTGGCGCCGAATGAGTGTCCGCACATTCCAGCGTCGCACGAATCACAGTTGTGTGAGGCCGGCCGAATGCGGAAGATCGGACAGGTTTACGAGACATTTTCGCGATCATGACAGACGCCTCCACCAAAGACAACGTATCTCCGCTACAGACGCTGTTTCGAAGGCTCGTACTGTAAGCCACTTATCGGAACTTCATGGAACTATAGGGGCTGCAAGCTGGAATACTCCACGATGTCCCACAGCAAATTCCGAATTTTTTTCAACCGGAATGAGCCAAGAAGAAAAAATGCTGTATGACTTATTGAACTCCACTCGTCTGTCTATACGCAGCCTCTGAAAACACTCCCATATACATCGTAGCAGTTACGTATTCGCAGTCAAGTTTTGCACTACAGCCCGATTGCCTAATACATACTGGTGAACTATAACCTTAGGAAAACAACTTGTAAAATGATTTAAAACATCTAAACAAGACATTTCCAGATCAAAATACCTCGTCTGCAAACTACACTCAAGTGCATGGAAGAGGGTACTTGCCACTAAGCGACATATCCTATTAGGATGTCAAATCAAACACCTTTCAGCCGTCTAATTTCCAAACTGTTATTTTCTTTGGTTACCAGCTTCGGCGATTTACTACGCAATCTTCGGGCCCCCTGACCGAAGTGTAGGAAGATTCCATTCTTGGTTTCGGTCAAAATAGCGGCCTGCAGTCATCTACTGGTATCTGTAGATTCATCTGGTTGATGGTTGAAGTGATCGCTGTATCAAGTAGAGAACTACAGATAGCAGTAACTATTTTGGCCGTAACCGAGGTCGGAATCTTCCTACACGTCGGTCAGGGAGCCTGAAGACACCGTAGTAAATCGCCGAAACTGGTAGCGAAATAAAACAACAGTTTTGAAATTAGATGGCTGAGAAGTTTTCGATTTGACATCCTGTGTCTAACTGCCGAGTCCCGCAACCATCTCTGAAAAGATGGACATACATATCCTATTATGGTTTCTTCCATTACTTTCACGTATGGAACGCGGTATAAAGGATTGCTTAAATATCTCTGCGGGCGCTAAAAAATCTAATCTTGCCGACACCGTCCCTATAATACCTATACCATCGTTACATACGATGCTGCAGTATGTATCTACGAGGGTTGGAAATTAAGTAGTGGCAACTGTTTATTCATAGCCGATACAAAAGACTTACATGTTTGCACCTGTCGGTGTCCTTCAAAGTAGTCGCCAGCGTTGTGCAGAACGTGAACTGATCGAGCTGGAACCGGAGGAATCGTTGGGATATCTGGAGGATAGGGTAGAGGGCGACGAAGGCAATGTCATTGGGATACTGGACGAGACCAACAAGAGGAGACGGCTTCGGCATAACGGCGGTGTAGATGACATGCAGAGAAGAGAGAGGATGAATCCTTGGGGCACACCGGCAGTGGCATGGAAGACACGGGAGTTGGTGTTGTTGATGATGATGTAAGATGTGCAGTTAGAGAGAAAATATGGTGTAAGGTGGACATAATTGATGGGAAGCGTATAGATCTGGAGCTTAAAGAGGAGGCCGGACTGCCATACATGGTCATGCCCTTTCTCGAGATTAAGGGAAACAAAAATGAAAGACTTGGGGTCTGTTGATTTGGTAGGATAGCAGATGAGTAAGGTACTGGAGCTAGTCATCGAAGGAGAAATTGGGACGGAAACCACACTGGCGGACAGGAATCGACAGGTGTTATTATAAGTCTTTGTGGATACGTCAAGGTAGGATGGATTCAAAAAACCTTGATAAACGTGGAGATGGGGCTGATGTGTCGGTAGGAGGGGGTTTCAGTGACAGGTTTACTAGATTTAGAAGAGACACCTACCGGAATCATCACACCATTCCGGAATAATTCGAATCGGCGATTCGTGTGGAAGCTGAATCTGTTTCCGTTAAGGCATTGCAGGATGTGATGGCAAATTTCTTTGTTCGTTTAGCCCACCACTGTGCTGCGAGTGATGGACATCTCTCTTACTTTCAGAGGGTGAGTCTGATCATGAGTGCTGATACTTTACGAGCTGTACAGCATGCAGCGCCATCTGCTACTAACTTTTGTATGAAACTGTTACAGCTTTCACAATAAACAAACCATGCGTTGCACTCGTCATCGATCTGAGTTTTCGGGATGCCTAATTTTGAAATCAGCGACTGCTTGGCTGGGCACGCTGCAGCGTCAACAGTTAGAACGAGTAATCGTTTCCAGATGCTGTCAGCCGTTACACTGGTGCTCCAAGGGAAGATGTGGAGAGAGAACTGCGCACTGCACACCTGTCTGGTCGCAGAGCCGTCCAAGAGATTTATTCTCATCTCTCTCCCAGGACCCAAACTGTATTTAACTTCTGTGTCAGCAGAAAGCCGGCGCGACGAGTTGCGGGGTCGCGGCGTTATTCGTAACGAGCTGGAGAGTACGTTCCCCTCGCCGTGTCGGCGCCCTCCTGCCCCGGCCGCCGGATTTTAAGCCGTCGCGGTCACGAACTTTTCGCGCTGGAATAATGAGACGTGGGCCGTGCGCTCCCCAGCACGCCTCGCTGGATCAATCCAGGATGTCGCCCGGTGAGTGCGTTAGCGGAAGCACCGCAGCGCCGCATACACACAGTCCCGTTCCCAATCGGTCGTCGTGCAAACGATGAGAACCACACGCACTCCCAGGTAGAGCCAATTTTTCCGCTACTAGCTTTAAATTCCGATTGTACGTCGTGACAAAGGACAGTAATGACGTAGACGAAAAGCAGAGCAAATTTTAAGCAATGTGCGCAACAATCAACAGAATACTTACCTACAAAATACGAAAATAAGCCCAAATCTGATAATTGTTGCGCACCACGATAGTATCCTCAGCAAACGTTAATAATGACCAGTAGATGCCCACTTAGGAGAAAAGCTGAGCGAGTTGCGGCAGATAGGAAAGCCATTGCGACATGGGGGAAGACCGAGAACTAAGTCTGCAACCGAAGCATAATGACATCACGGGAGCTGAGAGTTACGATCATGCCAGTGACAGAGCAGAGTGACCCAAGGAGGTCTAGGTATAAAGCAACAATAAGTACACTACTGGCCATTAACATTGCTACACCACCAAGATGACGTGCTACAGACGCGAAATTTAACCGACAGGAAGAAGATGCTGTGATACGCAAAAGATTAGCTTTGCAGAACATTCACACAAGATTGCCGCCGGTGGCGACACCTACAACGTGTTGAAACGAGGAAAGTTTCCAACTGTAACGTTTCCTGGCAACACTCACACTATTAATAAACTAAAATTTAACTGTGCTATATACGCCGCTATGAAGCCATTTGTATATACTGTAATTATTTAACAAAAAATATTATTTAATTTAGTGTAAAGGACATTCGTTATTATTGTAATATTTTCTGTAGTAATTTTCTCGATGTATTTATGATTGTAATATTTCTATACTCATAATGTAATTGCGAAATGTGTCAATATCTGCGATAACAAAAATATAAAATTCAGCCACAGAGGAAAATAATGTTGTAAGATTACAAAGAGATGTTAATGGTCAGCAATCATATAAATAACACCGCATGGAGTGCGTCTTTGTCGTCTTCCTGGAGAGCTGAAAGTGAGAGGAACCTGTGACGTAGCATTTTATGAATGGGTAGACTTCTTTTGTCTGTATCTAGATTTAGCCGCCATTAGAGGAGAAATTACAAACTAATGTTAAGTTGAATTATTGTTGTCGTCCAAATACATTATAATTTAACAAAAGTGTGTATTACTAATGTAAATTAGCTTGCCCATGTCATCTATAATATTTCTTTAAAGAATTTTCAGCATTTTTAGCGGTGTTGCTGGGCTGTGCCGCGACCGAACGATTTGCAGCGGCGGCACATTTAAAAAATTGTTCCGCTAAGAAAAGTTAACCAAACCCGTAAATCGGTAGCAGATAAAAATTAGCAGTGAATTAAGAAAATGTTTTTTCTTTTACAGCGATCCTGAGAATGACGGAATTTATTACTAGTTTCACATTTGTGCATTCATAGGCGGATAGTTAACGTTGAAATTTAACAATTTTGGTTCTTTCAAATAACTTAAATGTATAGTGAAGTGTGTTTTATCAATGATAATTAAACGTCGGCTTGGCAATATTTAACCATTTTCTGCTAATAGAGACAGTCTTCTGTTCCATAGCTAACGCCGGGAAAGAATTCAGTAAATATTTTAAAAAAACCACTGCATTTAGAAAATGTGTGCCAAGGCCGAATTATGTAAAGGATTTAATTCTCAACTAAATATTCTTAATCAGTTAACATGAATTCACGTAATTTTAAATGTACTTAATTCTGTGTAAATGAATTTTTATTACCACACGTAAATAAGAGGTTCTACAACAAAGTTCGTACGTACAGAAGGAAAGAAAGGCAAATTAACTAAAAACAAATTTAAAAAAGGTAACTGATTATTCTTTAATGTAATTTCATTAAATAACCGATTTCTCATACACAAACAGCAGTTGACCGGCGTTGCCTGGTGAAACGT
Organism: Schistocerca piceifrons; assembly: GCF_021461385.2. Taxonomy (NCBI): domain Eukaryota; kingdom Metazoa; phylum Arthropoda; class Insecta; order Orthoptera; family Acrididae; genus Schistocerca; species Schistocerca piceifrons. The sequence goes on from NC_060138.1 coordinate 81,597,737, forward strand.
TGTTGTGATGCCTCGTGTAAAGAAGAGAAATGCGTACCATCACGTTTCCGACTTTGATAAAGGTCGGATTGTAGCCTATCGCGATTGCGGTTTATCGTATCGCGACATTGCTACTCGCGTTGGTCGAGATCCAATGATTGTTAGCAGAATATGGAATCAGTGGGTTCAGGAGGGTAATATAGAACGCCGTGCTGGATCCCAACGGCCTCGTATCACTAGCTGTCGAGATGACAGGCATCTTATCCGCATGGCTGTAACGGATCGTGCAGCCACGTCTCGAACAGAAGGGGACGTTTGCAAGACAACAACCATTTGTACGAACAGTTCGACGACGTTTGCAGCAGCATGGACTATCAGCTCGGAAACCATGCCCCCGGTTACCCTTGACGCTGCATCACAGACAGGAGCGCCTGCGATGGTGTACTCAACGACGAACCTGGGTGCACGAATGGCAAAACGTCATTTTTTCGGATGAATCCAGTTTCTGTTTATAGCATCATTATGGTCGCATCCGTGTTTGGAGACATCGCGGTGAACGCACATTGAAAGCGTGTGTTCGTCATCGCCATACTGGCGTATCACCCTGCGTGATGGTATGAGGTGCCATTGGTTACACGTCTCGGTCACCTCTTGTTCGCATTGACGGCACTTTGAACAGTGGACGTTAAATTTCAGATGTGTTACGACCCGTGGTTCTACCCTTAATTTGATCCCTGCGAAACCCTACATTTAAGCAGGATAATGCACGACCGCATGTTGCAGGTCCTGTACGGGCCTTTCTGGATACAGAAAATGTTCGACTGTTGCCCTGGCCAGCGCATCCTCCAGATCTCTCACCAACTAAAAACGTCTGGTCAATGGTGACCGAGAAATTGGCTCTTCACAATACGCCAGTCACTATTCTTGATGAACTGTGGTATCGTGTTAATGCTGCATGGGCAGCTGTACCTGTACACTCCATCTAAGCTCTGTCTGACTCAATGCCCAGGCGTATCGAGGCCGTTATTACGCCGAGAGGTGGTTGTTCTGGGTACTGATTTCTCAGGATCTATGCTCCCAAACTGAGTGAAAATGTAATCACACGTCATTTTTAGTATAATATATTTGTCCAATGAATACCCGTTTATTATCTGCATTTCTTCTTGGTGTAGCAATTTTAATGGCCAGTAGTGTAGCATTCAGGTGCCGAACCAGCTGGTAAGATGCTCTGAAACGTGACGACGCGGATAGCAAGGAAAAACCAGGACACATGATGTCATTACCATCCCCACCGCCGCAGAACGCATGGGAAGCGCCAACATAAATATCGGACGTTTCTTAACGAATGTCTGATTGTTGAGTGCGAATTGCTGTCTGTCCAGTGTGTAGTGTCAGCCCTTGTGTCAGTGGCAGCTGTCCCAGAGGTAGAGAAGTGGCTGTGTAGGTCAAACCTCTGCACCACTAGCTATCTTCAGTCGTCTACTGATCCACGAGCCCAGCTGGGAGGAAGCTGCTGCCGCCCATCGCACTCCCAACTTCTGAGGGAACGCTGATTGGGCGCAGAGGCCACTACCACCCTGCAGGCTGGAGGCTTGACCAGCATAACCGGAACGTTGTTTATCATCCGTCTTCGTGAGAGAGGGACACTGCTACTGTTCATCCTGTTCCCGAGGCTGACACCTAAGCTGTCGGTTCCTGTCTCTTAAATGGAGGCTGAGAACCAACTCACGTGAGTGAGGCAGCTCTTCAGGTGGACCTACAGGTGTGACTCTTGAGTGCAGATCTTCGACACGAACGAGAGCACTTTTGAGATCGATATATAGAGCTGGAGGCAGCCAGCATCCACGGGTGGACGGCCAGCCTGTGACGTAATCAACGCCACCCGATGCTTCGATGTGCAGGCGGACCCACACGTCGAGCGGACACCAGCCCTCTCCTACTAACGAGGCCATTGCTGTGCTGACACAGATGTGGCATAGCGCTTCGGGAGACATTCCTGTGTTGTTGCTTAATAAATATGTTATTGTCAACGACGTTTTCCTGGCGCTCTAGAGCTTAGATACATTCTCATCGCCACATCCCACTCCAGCTCTCTCTTAATGGCTGTAGGAGTTTGAGATTAGACTCATATAAAACTAAAGTGGAACCATTACTGCCGACTGTTAGCTGGATCTGGATAAATGAAATAAAGATTCTAAGTAAATAGGAACAGAAGATGATATTTTTGAGGGGTATAGAGAACTGCACAAGGAGATGTTATGATATCACACTCTCTACAGGTGTTACAACTTAGTAAATAATAGATGAATTTGAACGGAAGGGGAAATTTGAATTTGTTAATGAGAAGTTATTCTGTTTCTGCTTTATATGGAGAAGAATGGAAAAGGAACTTCCTGGCAGATTAAAACTGTGTGCCGGACCGAGACTCGAATTTGGGACCTTTGCCTCTCGCGGGCAAGTGCTCTACCAACTGAGCTACCCAAGCACGACTCACGCCCCGTCCTCACAGCTTTACTTCTGCCAGTACCTCGTCTCCTACCTTCCAAACTTTACAGAAGCTCTCCTGCGAACCGTGCAGAACTAGCACTCCTGAAAGAAAGGATATTGCGGAGACATGGCTTAGTCACAGCCTGGGGGATGTTTCCAGTATGAGATTTTCACTCTGCAGCGGAGTGTGCACTGATATGAAATTTCCTGCTTGGGTAGTTCAGTTGACAGAGCACTTGCCCGCGAAAGGCAAAGGTCCCGAGTTCGAGTCTCGGTCCGGCACACAGTTTTAATCTGCCAGGAAGTTTCATATCAGCGCACACTCCGCTGCAGAGTGAAAATCTCATTCTGGAATGGAAAAGGAAGTTTAGGATGTTTTAGATGAGTATTAGCTTGGCTTTCGGAAATGTACAGGCAGTAGAGACGCAGCTCTGACGTTGCGACTGATAAAGTAAGACTTAAAAGAAGTAATACCTCTCGAGCTGGAAAAACATTGGACAATGTGAAATAGTGGAACATATTCGAAATTATGAGAAAAATAAGAATACGCTAGAGGGAAAGACAGGCGATACGCAATATGTACAAGAACTAAGAGGAACAATAAGACTGGAAGACCTAGAATGAAGTGCTCGGCCTAAAGACAGGGATGCAGTCTTTCGCCCTTACAGTTCAATCTGTTCGTCGGAGGACCAATGACGGAAATAAAATAAAGGTTCAAGAGCGAGATAAAATTCAGGATGAAAGGATATCAGCAATAAGATTCCCTGATGACATTACTATTCTCAATTAAATCGAAGAATTACGAGAGGTTTTGAACGGAATGCACAGTCTAATGAGTACACAATATGGACTGGGAGCAAGCCTAAGAAAACGAAAGTAATGACGAGTGACAGAAATGATATAACCAGATAAGCGATAATCATAAACAATGGAGGTCAGAAACTAGAGGAAATTAAGGGATTGTGCTACCTTGGAAACAAAATAACACAGAATGAATGAAGTGAGGACATAAAAATAGATTACTACAGAAAAAGAGGGCACTTCTGGCCAAGAAAAGCCTGATAGCATGGAGCGCCTGCCTTAATCTGGGGAAGAAATTTCTGTGGGTGTGTGTTTGGAGGTAGTGAGTGATGCATCGTAGGAATACCAGAAAACAGGGGAATCGAAGTGTTTAGTAAGTGGTGCAATAGAAGAACGTCGAAAATTAAGTGGACTGATGAGTTAATAAATGAAGAATCGGCCCGGAAAAGAAGAAAATAAATAAATGACAAGAAGAAGGGACAGGGTGAAAGGACATGTATTATCTTCGGAGTGGATAACTGTCAAGGAACTAGAGAGAGCAGCAGAAGACAAAAACTTTAGAGGAATACAGAGTTTGGAACACGCCCAAGATACAACTAAGGACAGTGGGTGCAAATGCAGATGTAACATGGAGAGATCGTCACAAGAGAGGAATTCATGGTGGGCCGCATCGAATCAGTGAGAAGAGTGATGACTCGATAAAAAAAAGCGAGAGTGAGAACTTAATTTGTATCATTAGTTGTGATGCGAAGACAGACGGAATATACTAAACAGCCTGAGATGATACATACCTACAGAAATATTTTTCAGATTTTTGAGGATTGTTACGCCTTTTACTTAAAACATTAGTCATTTGCGCCAAGATGGCGTTTTACGTTAAAAGTGTATCTTTGTGGGAACGTGAACTGAATAATGGCAGCATTTCTTCCGTTATTGGTTCTTTGCTTCTTTCAGTGAATCCCTGCCTTAGCGGAACCTGCAGTTCCATAGTTGCTTTATCAACGTCTGCCTTTTCATTTATGACCAGTACTACGTCACCTTCATTAGAAAGCTGAGCGCTTTGCTGCCAATTACGTCTGACTCAACTACTGTTACAGCGGGTACGTCGGAAGTCCGGGTTAACGCACTCGTATCGCCGATTTACCCATCCGCGTTTATCATAACGTTAACGATTTTGTCTTTTCCGGGGCCGCGAAAACTACCCCAAGCCTATCGGGCTCCTAACCAGCGCGTTTAGTGGTTTATTTGATTGGTGTTGGCAACACCGTTTGTGCCGGTTTGCCTATAATTTTGACTGTTTCTATTATTTCTATTATCGTTCCACGGTCCTCCTACCATGTTTACCTGGTACTGGCCTTCATAATTCCGGTCTGCATTATTACTATTATTGCGACTCCTGAAATTTTACTCTGCCAATTATCTTCGTCCTCTGCTTTTTCTAAAAATGCAGTAATTCTCCTGTAATTACCATGTACCGTTTGGAGTCGTCGGAAAACTTCTTCCACAGCTCCCAGACGATCACCGATTCAGATCGTCGGTCACGCAAATACTGCAATTTGTGGAACCAGATTTCGCAAAACTCCCACACCGAAGTTGGCGTGTTGTAGTCATAGGATCTTGACACCACAAAATCCCTATATACACTTTCCTGCTTTTGATCAGAGGAATACTCTTTCCAGAATTCGCTCTTGAATTTTTCAAAACTCATTATGGAAATATTGAGGTTTAAACCCCACCTCTTACCAGTAGCTTCTCCTGCAACCACATCGATGACAGCATTAATCTTTTGTTCCTCCGTCCACATTATTGGAAATACCCTTGTACTATTCTCAATCAAATCTGTTGGATGAAATCCACCCTGCTTCCTGAGCGTGTCGAAACTCACTTCCTTTGCATATATAACCGTACTATGTAGATGACAGGAGATGAAGCTTTGTTTACCCTGAACTGTTAGTTCAAGGTTTGTGACTTTACTCGCTATTTCAGCGGTGGTCGTGGCCAACGTTTTCACACTTGCCTTTTCTGTTGACAGGTCTCACTCTGCTTGTTAATGTTCGTATGAAATGTCAATAATAATTTTTTCAAATCTGAGGTTTCATTCGGTTGTCCCTGCTGCACCGTAGCTGTCTGTTCTTTCAGTCCATAACCTGAACTTGCCTACTTTTCCTTCGACAACAGGTTCAACCTTTTCTTGAATCTTAACTATTTCTGAGTCAATTCGACCATACGCTGAACTCGCGACTGCACTGTCGTCAGGTCACGTTTAGCCTACCGACTTTCAATGTTTCCATTTCCTTCTTTACAAGGTCTACCATTTCGTACAGTCACTGACGATCGTAAACGATTCACTTATTTCTTTGCCTGTGTCTCCATATCACTTTTGATCGATGTACTCTGCACATCTATTTTCTTTTCTCGTGCATCTATTTTCTTTTCAATCGGTACACTCCCAGCGTCTATTTTCTTTTCTTGTACCTCCATTTTAACAAACAAGACACTTAAAAAATTACTTATCTTTCCCAGGGAAATCGATTGTGCCTCTAATTCTGGTTCCTTTTTAACTTCTTCATATCTATTATCAACCGGTTCGGTTTTTATAAATGTACCGTATTCAGTAGCGTTTGGAAGAGCAAGAGCAAGATCATTTCCTCTGCTGTTAAGTGTTCACATTGCTCTGATAGAGTCTTTGATGCATCACGTCCGGTCCTCAACAATGGATTCCGCGTCACGCGATATCCTTTGTTCGACAGCCTGGTCCGCATTAAAGATGACCGAATTCCCTGTTCTCCACCATTTCAATTTCTTTCAAATTTTAATATTCTGCACCCGCTTGATTTCTTCTCGGGACTTGCATTAATAGTGCGTGAACGACTCTTTGTTCGTTGCGAAAAGAGGTTTTATTCTCAGACGAGATTTGGACAAAGTGCAAAACTCGGTCACTAGACAATCCTAAGATCGAAATTGTCATGACCAGTGTCACCACGTGTAACATCCTCCTCTTACATAAGCGGCTTTTGCGAAAATATGTTCGACCGTGTTCGCCCGTACCTAAAGGAAATTAAAATTTACCAAGGCTGTCGTTTCCGAAGGATTAGTGAGGGAGAGGTTTACAACAAGTTATTCCGCCTACACTGCTTTCAGTTAAATTTAGTTCAATTGTCAAAAATTTTGCAATCATTACGCATTGTTCCAACGAAGAGGGTACCTTGGGACTCGAGATGGAAAACAATAAACTTTACTAAAACTTTTGGAATGAATGGAAAACGATCGCCAGTCCAGTTGGACACTGTCTGTTCACTACGTAATTAAAATTGCGGGCACCAATGAGTAAGAAATAATATGAATAAATGCCGCAACAAAAGGCTACTCATACGTTTGCAGTAACAAAACACGTCACGAAAAAACAATGAGAAAGAATTTCAGTTATTACTGCACTTGTTACTTAACACAATGAAATGTATCTGGAATACATGCATCTCACACTGAGTAACCGAAGGCTGCCTTATACGCTAAATAGTTGCGTAACCACACAGTAACGTTTACTTCCTTTTATTAAAATAGGAACTGGGAATGAGACAAGAAAGAAAACTTCAGTTGAATTTAGAATTATTTAAAAAAAAGAACTGCAATTGAATATGAACACAACTGCAACGCTGATATACGAACGAGGCCAACACACAAAACAGCATCACAAGTTTACATAAAACTAGCAAGTATGAATAATAGCTTTTTTAAAAATAAAATCGTCAGTTTGAAGTGCCAGGAATTAATTTACTTTCAGATAAATGAATTTACCTCTGATCTGCAAGAATAACTTTACCTCTAAACAATATTTACCCCAGCGGTGAAATTCTGAGACTAAGATATACTTTTACTTATGTTTTCAAAATTGTTAAAAAATATATAAACGAACTGGCACTGAAATTAATTTTGATATATTGATTTCTTTTCAAATAAACGACACTCCGGTTGTTTCAGTGGCAGGGAAGGACGTGGGACCTACTTGATAATAACGACTTCGGATAGTTATTGGGTTAAAGTTCCTTAGTTCTTGTAGTATTTATTATTAAAACTAAAAGTTCATTAGCATCTCTGTTTAATGCCGTTACTGTTCAAAACAACGCGAACTAAGTGGAACAGTCCTACAATCGCTCTGTTTTGGAGAAATGAAAGCTTAGCTGGCGTCGACAATGTTGCAGTAGGTCAGGTAAAATTTCTGAGCAGAGATTTACATAGGAATGACCACTGGCAGAGCAGGAACTTGATGTGAATGTTTTGTATCCCGCCTGGAACATGGCGTGTGGGTCTGCTCCTGTAATCTGAATAGTAGGCCGAATGTAGGAAGCGAGTAGGAGCAGGTGAGGTAAAAATCTCGATACTGCTTTTAACTTAACAGTACATTTAATAGAGAATATTAGTCAATGACATATACGTAACTTTTGGTAAAGATGAGCACGTAGGTGCGAAGCTGTACATCAGTCAAATCTAACATTGGCTAGAAGTCACAAAAGCAAAATCTGTAGTGGCTCGCCCACTATGAGAAAGAAACGATGTTGCTTGGTCGTCTACTCGGAATCAAGAGGGCTGAATCCGGAGCGGCGCTCGTAGAGCTGCACAGCGCCGGCTAGATGGCGCTGTCATCGGTGTCGGTGTCGTAGTGCCAACCTAAGAACTTGCACCTAAGCCGTTGCATCGTAGCTATCGATACCACAGAATGGAGCTGTCTTTTCATCTGCGCACGGTCGTCAAACGGCTATCGTGCTGCTAATTAAAACTTCTGCTCACATTGACTTAGCACGCAACTCGCGTGGTCGATCACATCAAAGCCCGCAGCCAAGTGCCTGTGCAGTGCGTGCGTTCTAAAGTAACTCCACTCTTCTCCAGTGACATCACTACACGCCACGTTTGTTCTCTTTGGTACATATCGGTAAGACTTCCCTAACCAGCATTATCCCAATATAAATTTCAGTTATTTACATTATTATTTATACAGATCAACAAACATTCCTTACACATACAATATGTTTCAAGGTTTACAAGAAAATCGAAGTACAATATTTATAGCATATAGCTGTTTTGTGTGTTGCCCTCGTTCGAATTTCAGGGTTGCAGTTGTGTTGATATTCAATGGCAGATCTTTTATTTAAATAATTCTAAAGTCAACTAAAGTTTTCTTTCGTGTTTCATTGCCAGTTCCCAATTTAACAAGATGTATGAGACAGGCGAAGTACCCTCAGACTTTAAGAAGAATATAATAATTCCAGCCGGCCGGAGTGGCCGCGTGGTTCTAGGCGCTACATTCTGGAATCGCGAGACCGCTGCGGTCGCAGGTTCGAATCCTGCCTCGGTCATGGATGTGTGTGGTGTCCTTAGGTGAGTTAGGTTTAAGTAGTTCTAAGTTCTAGGGGACTGATGACCGCAGAAGTTAAGTCCCATAGTGCTCAGAGCCATTTGAACCATTTAATAATTACAATCCCCAAGAAAGCAGGTGGTTGACAGATGTGAAAATTACGAAACTATCAGTTCCATAAGTCACGGCTGCAAAATACTAACACGAATCCTTTACAGACGAATGGAAAAACTGGTAGAAGCCGACCTCGGTGAAGATCAGTTTGGGTTCCGTAGAAATGTTCGAACACGTGAGGCAATACTGACCCTACGACTTACCTTAAAAGATAGGTTACGGAAAGGCAAACTTACGTTTCTAGCATTTGTAGACTTTGAGAAAACTTTTGACAATGTTGACTGGAATACTAACTTTCAAATTCTGAAGGTGGCAGGGGTCAAACACAGGGAGCGAAAGGATATTTACAATTTGTACAGAAACCAGGTGGCAGTTATAAGAGTGGAGGGGTATAAAACAGAAGCAGTGGTTGGGAAGGGAATGAGATAGGGTTCTAGCCTATCCTCGATGTTATTCAGTCTGTATATTGAGCTAGCAGTAAAGGAAACTAAAGAAAAGTTCAGAGTAGGTATTAAATCCATGGAGAAGAAATACAAACTTTGAGGTTCGCCGATGACATTGTAATTATGTCAGAGACAGCAAAGGACTTGGAAGAGCAGCTGAACGGAATTGACAGTGTCTTGAAAGGAGGATACAAGATGAACATCAACAAAAGCAAAACGAGGATAATGGAATGTAGTAGAATTAAGTCGGGTGATGCTGAGGGAATTAGATTAGGAAATAAGACACTTAAAGTAGTAAAGGAGTTTTGCTATTTGGGAAGCAAAATAACTGACGATGGTCGAAGTAGAGAGGATATAAAATGTAGATGGCAATGGCAAGGAAAGTGTTACTGAAGAAAATAAATTTGTTAACATCGAGTATAGATTTAACTGTCAGGAAGTCGTTTCTGAAAGTATTTGTATGGAGTGTAGCCATGTATGGAAGTGAAACGTGGACGGTAAATAGTTTAGACAAGAAGAAAATAGAAGCTTTCCAAATGTGATACAGAAGAATGCTGAAGATTAGATGGATAGATCACATAACTAATAAGGAGGTACTGAATAGAATTGGAGATATGAGAAATTTGTGGCACACCTTAACTAGAAGAAGGGATCGGTTGGTAGGACACGTTCTGAGGCATCAAGGAATCACCAATTTAGTATTGGAGGGCAGCGTGGAGGCTAAAAATAGCTTAAGGAGATCAAGAGATGAATACAGTAAACAGATTCAGAAGGATGTAGGTTACAGTAGTTACTCGGAGATGAAGAATCTTTCACAGGATAGAGTAGCATGGAGAGCTGCATCAGAGTAGTCTCTGGACTGAAGGCCACGACAACAACAACAACAACAACAACAACAAGAACATAAAGGAAAAAAAATTAAATACCTGCTTCTGTATTAAAGTGTTACACTGGAACTCTTGTGGGAGAAATGCAGGTGAACATATGAACCTCAAACTACAATCAAGGAGAGGCTCAAAACGAAATTTCTTTCCCCATCGAGTGAGCTGATGCTCTACGTGATCGGTCATGGACAGTACGCTAACAATTCGTACAGAAGAAAAGGCCAAATGATTTCATAGCTGTGCCTGCGGCAGTGTGGGTATTCCAGAGCACATGTTGTGGGACTGCGCGCTCTACGAATGGGCAATGGTCCTCGGAGATCGTGTCTATACAGCAGCCGCAGTATAGAGAAAGCCCAATGGCGGCTTCACGAGAGGATCAGCCACACGTCAGCATGCTACTAATAATACAGCTTGCCAATATAATCAACAAAAGGAGAGAAGGCAGCTGAGGTCGGCGGTCACTGAATGGCAAGGTTGTTCACGACTTTACATCGTGTTGGTGTAAGGGAACACGGAAATATGGTTTCCAAGGCGTTGTAGTAAAACGTGAAATTGCTTCTTACAGTGGAAACTCTATTTGGCGTGCTGACCTACGCGCAAGGAACCCATTAACCTCAAAAGTGAACATTAAGGGAACAGAATCTGTAGTGCCAACAATAGTATTAGCAACTGAGTTGTCGGTTAAGGGATTTATATTAGTTTTGTAGTGGTAAAAGTAGTTGTAGCACTAACATTTTGAAGTATTATTTATATTTTCACTGAATCCTGACACTGTGAGGAAGGAGGCGGCAGTCCTAATACAGTTTATTAAATTAAAAAAAAATTAAAGTAAAAAACTCCTAATTCCTAGTGTTAAAGAGTAAACCGCCAGTTGACACTGTGTGCTATATTTATATTTTGTACTACCCCGATTTCGACTTTTATGACATTATCAAGCACAATGCTAAAGGTTGTTACTCCATTTTGGAACGCCTCAACAAATATGACTTAATAATGGTCTAATAACGTTTAGCATTGTACTTGACATTGGCATTGCAAAGGCTTCGCGGCAGTGGTCGTACTTGGCTAGCACTTGGATGGGTCACCACCCGCATCTGCAGAGTGCTGTTGGCAAGCGGCGGCCATTCAGCCCTTGTAATGCCAATTGAGGAACTACTTGACTGCGTAGTAGCTGCACTGGTCACAAAAGCCGCCGACGGCCGGGAGAGCGGTGTGCTGACTATATGCCCCTCCGTATTCACATGCGGTGATGCCTGCGGGCTCAGGATGACACGGTGGCCGGTCGGTACCGTTGGGCTTCAAGGGTTTTTTGTTTTGATGGTGGCATAAAAGTCGAAATTTGGATAGAACAAAATTTAAATATAATAACACACAGTCAGATGGTGGTTTACTGTTTTAAAAAGGTATTGCATGATTTGGCCTAACACCATCAAAAACTTCTTAATCTCTGGATCACAATTACCCTAACACAGTTAAAGTACGATAACTAATTTCGATTGTTATCCAGAACCAACTTCAGATCGTTCCAAACGTAAAAAATCCGCGAATATACATTGGAAAGCATTATTATGTCATGCAATGACATTAATTCGCAAATACCAGGGCAATCACAGCACGTAGTTGAAAATCATCACCGTGAGTAAGGCCGGTTTTAAACCGTAATTGCATGCAGTGGTCATTTCCTTCATTATTATCATCATGCTGCGAGATTGTCGTTGCGTTTACGAATACATGACATTGAGTACTACAGCTAATGATGCTTTCCAGTGCACATTCACAGGTTTTTTTTACATTTTGAACGATCTGAAGATGGTTGCAGATAGCAACCAAAACTAGTTACCGTACCTTGATGGTATTAGGAAAATTGTAGTCGAGGCAGTAAAAACTTATTACTTTAAAAAAAAAATTATTTGATAAATTTTTATTTTTTTCGTGATGTTTGTATCATGAATAAATAAAATAATTTACATATATTTTTACTATACATATAGTCTGTGTGGTATACGTTGGCCTCCCAGATAATACGCTGTAGCTGCGAAGCTTAATAAGTAAAAATAAATAAATAACGGAAAATTCTAAAAAAGTGTCACAACTATAAGTCTCACTATAAGTATAACACTGCACACGCCAAAAGCGTTCTAAGAGCCTAATGTCTGTGGAGACACTGAGTTACAGTTCCACGTCCCAGACTGGATAAAAATTTGCCCACATTTAGGTCGGTTACTTCGTTGCCCTCTTTTCAAAGTTATTATTCCTACTGCAGTAGTGTGTGTGTCCTTATGTAGCCTCGCTTGAAGCCAGAGAACCCTTTGCAAACACAGACGCCGTCGGAAGGTACACACGGCGTCAGCGCGACGCGTGGCCGCACGCACGCAGTGGCCGACGCACGACACTGTGCTATCTGCGGCTACAGCAGCGGGGGCAGCGCTGCCGGGGGCGGCGATAGCAGGCGCTGGGGGCGGCGATAGGGGGCGCTGGGGGCGGAGTTCTCCACCAGCAGGATTCTGCACAGGCGGCGGTCCCCAGCACGCGATGGTGCCCGGATAACATCGACCACTGCGGATTGTTTACCGAGACGTACAAATTGTCCGGCAGGCGAAGTGCAGCCGCTGACCCGTGTGTAGTGGAAACTCGTCGAGCGGCCTTGGGAGACGTGTGCTGTCGTTGGCAGGAGGTTAAAAGTAGAACACCTGATACTTGGTCGTACTTAGAACCACGCTAGGTCCCTTATGGCTTAGGTATCCTTCTCTTTTACACTGACGAAAAAAACTAAATTAGTTTGCTCTTATAGAGGTTTCCGATTCACTCAACATACACTCCTGGAAATGGAAAAAGGAACACATTGACACCGGTGTGTCAGACCCACCATACTTGCTCTGGACACTGCGAGAGGGCTGTACAAGCAATGATCACATGCACGGCACAGCGGACACACCAGGAACCGCGGTGTTGGCCGTCGAATGGTGCTAGCTGCGCGGCATTTGTGCACCGCCGCCGTCAGTGTCAGCCAGTTTGCCGTGGCCTACGGAGCTCCATCGCAGTCTTTAACACTGGTAGCATGCCGCGACAGCGTGGACGTGAACCGTATGTGCAGTTGACGGACTTTGAGCGAGGGCGTATAGTGGGCATGCGGGAGGCCGGGTGGACGTACCGCCGAATTGCTCAACACGTGGGGCGTGAGGTCTCCACAGTACATCGATGTTGTCGCCAGTGGTCGGCGGAAGGTGCACGTGCCCGTCGACCTGGGACCGGACCGCAGCGACGCACGGATGCACGCCAAGACCGTAGGATCCTACGCAGTGCCGTAGGGGACCGCACCGCCACTTCCCAGCAAATTAGGGACACTGTTGCTCCTGGGGTATCGGCGAGGACCATTCGCAACCGTCTCCATGAAGCTGGGCTACGGTCCCGCACACCGTTAGGCCGTCTTCCGCTCACGCCCCAACATCGTGCAGCCCGCCTCCAGTGCTGTCGCGACAGGCGTGAATGGAGGGACGAATGGAGACGTGTCGTCTTCAGCGATGAGAGTCGCTTCTGCCTTGGTGCCAATGATGGTCGTATGCGTGTTTGGCGCCGTGCAGGTGAGCGCCACAATCAGGACTGCATACGACCGAGGCACACAGGGCCAACACCCGGCATCATGGTGTGGGGAGCGATCTCCTACACTGGCCGTACACCACTGGTGATCGTCGAGGGGACACTGAATAGTGCACGGTACATCCAAACCGTCATCGAACCCATCGTTCTACCATTCCTAGACCGGCAAGGGAACTCGTTGTTCCAACAGGACAATGCACGTCCGCATGTATCCCGTGCCACCCAACGTGCTCTAGAAGGTGTAAGTCAACTACCCTGGCCAGCAAGATCTCCGGATCTGTCCCCCATTGAGCATGTTTGGGACTGGATGAAGCGTCGTCTCACGCGGTCTGCACGTCCAGCACGAACGCTGGTCCAACTGAGGCGCCAGGTGGAAATGGCATGGCAAGCCGTTCCACAGGACTACATCCAGCATCTCTACGATCGTCTCCATGGGAGAATAGCAGCCTGCATTGCTGCGAAAGGTGGATATACACTGTACTAGTGCCGACATTGTGCATGCTCTGTTGCCTGTGTCTATGTGCCTGTGGTTCTGTCAGTGTGATCATGTGATGTATCTGACCCCAGGAATGTGTCAATAAAATTTCCCCTTCCTGGGACAATGAATTCACTATGTTCTTATTTCAATTTCCAGGAGTGTATATTGTTGCAACATTGAATATGCAGTACATGAAACAATCACATTTACGGACGAATAGTACAAGCGGTTCTGAGGTATACTGAACTTTACTGAGACACCCATATTAGTACGAGGTGTAGCCTCCATGGACGGCAATGCAGGCGCTGACACTGGCATCCAGTCGATAGCATAGATGGCGAATACTGTCCTGGGATACGTAAGCCGGGTACCAGGTTGAGATTCATTGGGAGAGTCCTTAGAAAATGTAGTCCATCAACGAAGGAGGTGGCTTACAAAACACTCGTTCGACCTATACTTGTGTATTGCTCATCAGTGTGGGATCCGTAGCAGGTCGGGTTGACGGAGGAGATAGAGAAGATCCAAAGAAGGGCGGCGTGTTTCGTCACAGGGTTATTTGGTAAGCGTGATAGCGTTACGGAGATGTTTAGCAAGCTCAAGTGGCAGACTCTGCAAGAGAGGCGCTCTGAATCGCGGTGTAGGTTGCTGTCCAGGTTTCGAGAGGGTGCGTTTCTGGATGTGGTGTGCGTACTGCAAGACCTTCGGTACACACACCATCAGATTATTTGACTTGTCGCTCTAACGAAGCAGGCGAGTGTCAGAAATATGTCTCGTGGTCTTATCGTGACGTGTTTGTGTTCTGCCGTTAGGTCAGACGATATAAATGCCACTTGCACGCTTAGAGTAGCAGATTGACGGTGACCAACTTTAAACAGAACTTGATTAATTTTCACACACATTTATTAAAATAATAAAAAGCATAGATATTACGTGACTTGATTCTGGATGCTGTTTACAATTGACAATCTCAAGTTCCTTTGGTCTTGGCACGTTAATCTTATTCTCACATATCTCTGATACTTGACAAAGTGTCTACACATTTATCTTCATTGCCATGTACAGGAATATGATAATCTTATTAGGCGCAGACTGAAACTTGACTACAGACTGATGCAGACTGACTAATCGGAGGTCTGTACACTCGTTATAACACGTCGAGCGTTCAGGTATCACTGCGCGAGTGTGATCCGCAAGGAGAAAAGGTTCTACGTTAGCGGCAATCTCATTGGGTGCGTTACATATTAATACGCGGATCGGCGGAAGCAGAATTTGGTCCGTCTCTAAGACAGCGCCATCTCGTAGTGCGGAGACGGACGAGCGCTGCGCCTGCGCTAGTGTGCTTAGCGGGGCGCGCTCTAGTGGGAAAGTTGTGTACGCGCTGACTACGCGGAACTATGTACACAACACTGGATGAGGTATCGAATATATTGCTTCTCCCTACTAATACCTCCAGAGGAGATCACGAATGTAAAATTAGAGAGATTCGAGCGCGCACGGAGGCTTTCCGGCAGTCGTTCTTCCCGCGAACCATACGCGACTGGAACAGGAAAGGGAGATAATGACAGTGGCACGTAAAGTGCCCTCCGCCACGCACCGTTGGGTGGCTTGCGGAGTATAAATGTAGATGTAGATGTAGATGTACGCCACGGCCACAGCCATAGGGTGAGTCGCGTAAGACGTAACAACCCTTTATTCCGGGGGCGATTGCACGTATCTGCATGTGGTTTTGGGCGAATCATAGCGGATTGTGGGGCACACACGTTGGTACATGCACAATAATCACAACGTTTATATTGAAAGAGATAATATGGCAAGTACATGTTTTTTAAATGGGCCGCTATACTTTTTTTTTGCCATCATTGGAACGCTCTGGAAAAGATGCGTATATTGATGTAACGCATGTTGCTATTGTGATTCAAACTTTGCTTAACAGATGCTGGGAAATATTGTACGATTGAAGGTCGAGGCGGTCGGAAGCGGCTGCAGACTGTGAAGACACCTCGCGCGACCCCGGAAAGCAGTGCGCGTCGTACAACAAGTAGGTCGTGCGACGTTGAACCAGTAGGACGTGCGTCTCCTATCTAGACGGAGTTTCTGCTGGAACATTACGTCCAGATATGTACACAAATCAGGAGAAGTTAGACATGTTACTTCTGTATGGAGAATGTCATAGGAATGCTGTCGAAACCGTACGGCGGTACAGGGATATGTATCCTGATCGTAGGTGTCCTACTCGCCAGGCCATTGCAAGAATGATTACTACACTAGTGCGAACAGGCAGCTTTAACAGCAAACAAAGGAGGAGGAAGAAGACTGCGACCGACAGAGACCACGAAGAGGCTGTTCTGTCCATGACGTTTATCGATCCTCATTGTGGCACGAGACTTATTGCCGCGGAATGTGGGGTCAGCCAGAGGAGTGTCATGCGGATGCGACATCGGCATAAGTTGCACCCATATCACCTTTCACTCCATCAGGCACTCGAAGGACGCGATTTCGAACGTCTTATAGAATTTTGTCGGTTGGCCTTGCGACGCCTGCGAGATGATAATACATTCTTCAAACGTGGGATCTTCACCGACGAAGCAACATTCACTAATCACGGGATTGTAAATTTAAGCATCCTAGGGCCCCTACTGTTCAGCCTCTACATAAACGATCTCCCAACCACACTCAACACAACGATGGCAATCTACGCGGATGACACAGCCATCCTCTCACAAGATTGGAAACCATCAAACATTACGTCACGCTTACAGACTGCACTCAGAGTGGCTGAGCCTTGGTTGGAGAAATGGCGTGCTAGAGTAAACGTCGACAAGTGCGAAGCCGTTCTGTTCACTAGAAGACCGAAGCAACTGCGCAAACACCGCTACTGCACACCAATAACTCTACATGCACGCCCAATACGTTTCCGTGAGAAAGTCAAATACCTCGGTGTCTGGCTGGACCGGAAATTACTCTGGGGGACCACATACAACACATGACCAACCGAGCAAGCGCGAGGCTTAAACAGCTCTACCCTATGCTCTACAGGTGTAGCACACTTAACAGAGGGGTGTCGAGGTCCATGTACATGACACTTATTCGACCCCTGATGACGTACGCAGCTCCTGTCTGGGGATACGCTGAGCCTACACGCCTGCGCCGTCTGCAGCTCATATAAAACAAAGTACATAAAATCAAAAGCAATGCTCCACGATGCACACGCATCGCGAACCTTCACCGGGGAATACCGACTTGAAACTCTCACGGAGGTAATCCACAAACCCACCACAAGACTGTACAGAAACTCCAGACATTCGCAGAATCCGTTTATTCTGAATCTGGTGAACTACGACCACAACCATAGCTGGAAATATAAAAGACCAAAAGACATACTTGTAAGGACCTAACATCTATGGCCAAGCACACGCAAACACAACGGTACAGGTGAGCCCCTGTTAATCAGACGCCATTACTGGATATCCAGCTAGAATACACTGCCGAATAACTGGCACCACGCAGGGAAGCCGTACCGTACACTGCATGCAGACAAGCTCCACACATCCCCCACACAATGAGATGATCTATGGCCGATCTACCACTACTATACAACGATCTTGATTGTTCCAGGAACGTAGAGGCTGCAGCAACTGGGATACATCGCCATCGCTTGCCACGGTAATGATGCATGACACCCATACTAACAAATCCAACCTTACATGAACTATCGCAGATAGTAAGCCACTACTGCTCTTACTACCCATCCCATTGTTGCAGAGGTTTTTTTTCCCACGGCTCGAGCCTTGGCACTTTTTTCCCTCTGCTCTTCAAATCGCTACCCTCACTCGCGTTTCGTCCACTATCTATCACCTGATGGACAGTGTTAATGCGTAGTCTTACCCAGACGCACGGATAACATCACAGCCCAGCATCCTGTGATCCACTTACCAGATAACTAACATGTTGACGGAGGTGACAGTAGAACTTTTGGTCTGGTCACCACGTTGGTGCGGGCGTGGAGTGGCCCCATCTCTACACGTAACATGCAGTACTGGGCAGCTGTGAACCCACAATGGCTGCGTCAGGTGCACCACCCATGGCCATGGCGCGTCAACGTGTGGTGCGGCATTGTAGGAAATTACATCGTAGGACTTTATTTCATTACAGAAGCATTAAATGGAAATACGTATGGAGCATCCTACAGGTCTGCTAGAGGAGATACCACTCAATGAGCGGCTCTCTATGTGGTTCCAACACGACGGAGTTTTCGATGCCCTGAAGGAGCACTCTGATGACCACATTCTGGCTCTGGGGTACCCAGAGGCCACTGGCATTGGCCACGATTGGCCGCCATATTCTCCGCATCTGAACACATGCGACTTCTTAAGTTCAGGAGGTTATCGACAGCATTGATGTTCCGATGCATCAGGGGGTCGTGCAGAATTTCGCTATTAGTCTGCGCCACATCGTAGCCAATGATGGCAGACATGTCATAACCTAAATCCGAATATCTATGGTGATGTTTACATGTTGAATAAAGTGTGCGCACGCCGTAGTTTGTAACTAATTTACTATTTTTCATATAGTTCAATAATTTTCTCCGAGTACGTACGTATAAGAATAAAGATGTAGCATGTAACTAATGTCTGTTTCGTTTAACAAGTTTTGAGAGCTTTAACTTTAATAATAATTTGGAGCTCCTAATTTTAAGAAAGCCCTCGTCGGTTTCAGACGGAGAAAAATAAGTCGTCGTCTGCTATTTTGAAGATTGTTTTCTGAGTACTATGTGTAATGAGCTGGTATTTTAGTAAGATATATGATAGCAACGGGTTTTCTAATTGCAATAACAAGAGCAGAATTTGCTTTGGAGTAATGTTCTGATATTGGTGGTTCAAGGAAGCTTTTATTTATTTATAATTTCAAATTAAGATTCGGTGAGTACAGACACGAGGAAGCGTGCTCATTTACATTGTTTTGGGGCTATAAACCGAAAGAAAACGCACCTTATACTTTTAGGAGAGTTTCTGAGGGGAAATTGTATATTGTTTCAGATTTGAACTGTTACCTATGCGTAATTTAGTTCCATTGCAACTGTATTAAGCCAGAGTGTGTGCCGGAAAGGAGTGGCCGTGGGGTTCTAGGCGCTACCGTCTGGAGCCGAGCGACCGCTACGGTCGTGGGTTCGAATCCTGCCTCGGGCATGGATGTGTGTGATGTCCTTAGGTTAATTAAGTTTAAGTAGTTTTAAGTTCTAGGGGACTGATGATCTCAGAAGTTAAGTCCCATAGTGCTCAGAGCCATTTGAACCATTTTGAACCAGAGTGTGTGCCTGAGAGATTCCATTTCATATTCGTGGTCAGGCAGTGTTTCCAGTTTGTTTTCTGGTGTGTATATGTTCATGTTTTACAGGAAATATTAATAATTCAGGGAGTTATTTATTTGCTCATGGGATTAGTTCAGTTTATTATACACCACACACCTCACGACCGGAAATGAAATCTTTCTTGACCGTGTGAACCGGTAGATTTTGAAATTCGTCGGAGTAAATGTTAAACAAATATTAAGCTGGTAGTATGTGTTCAGATTTCCGTCATCGAACGGTAGCACAACAAGCATGGCTTCCAATTTCATTCGGAAAGCATCGAGCCACAAAGGCGAATGAATTTAATTACTAGGGTTTGTTAATTAGATGTATTTGCTTTTCAGAGCTGTAGCTTGCCGTGTACCAGACCGCAGTACGCACTGTGCTATCGACGGCGGGTGGCAGCACGTTTATTGTGAGATGTTGGACGAAAAGAGACGACCGTTGTGCTTCCGCTCCGAAATCATCTGCCCCGGCAGCTCAGTCCGCCTAGAAAGTACGTAGACAAGGCTCTAGCAGCCTGCGAGCAGTACCTGCCTTCGTACCAAGGAAAGACAACAGCTTTTACAAGAACGTGACGGACGAAGACTCTAACGGAAGTCTCTTACAGTAAATCCTCTTTACGTCAGCTTTTTGCGAATTTCAAGGGCGTATTTCATGTCCTTGTTGGCTGATGAAAGCATTTTACATACGTTGTGAAATTTTGATGTGACAAATACTATGGAAGGAGAACGCTGTTACCTGTCCGCTCTATGCTAATAACAAAACAGTGTCTTTCTGTTTCAACACGCTAATCTTCATATCTACCAGACGAATTTTCGGCAAGTTTTCACAGGCAACTTGAGCTTAGCTTGGGCAATGTATAGGCTTCATTTTATCAAAATCCGAACATGAGGAACAAGATAAGGTACAGTACAAATTTAATGACGTACAGAGACAATCCATCCATCCTGGGAATGGAGAATTGGGGCGATTTCTGCCTGTTTTCGATATCGATACTGGCATGATATCAGTCCTGGCAATTCCAAGACTTTCGATAATGTTTTGATATTAAGTTTTAAGTTTAATTTTTTGCGTATTTTCGAAACTATTGTAATTTTTCCTTTCTTTTATTAATTGTATAATTACTACTCTAAGTGGCAGTTGCAGATGCTTATTTCGTCTGCTGTCGTCCCTGTTGTGATACTACTCTAGAAAATAAAAACAATACAGCCTGCCACAGATCTACTGTTGTTACTCATACGACGAATTGTTCTGTGGAACACTTCAATTGATATTTTATAGGATGGTATCGATACATCCTAAATTCCTTGCCCCCCTACCCTCTCCCTCTGCCCATTTTCTTATCCCCTATCTTTCTCCGTACATCTCCTAACCTCCCTCCGTCCCCCTTCCCCCCAATCTCTCTGTGCATAGCCTCCTCCCCCCTCTCTCTCCATCTCCTCCTGCTTCGTGTCCATTCCCATGTGAATGTTCAGCACCTCCACACACCCCCTCCTCCCTCAATCTCTCTGTGTACCATCTCCTCCCCTCTTCTGTCCATCTCCTCTTCTCCCCTCCCTGTGTCCATTTCCGTCTGAGTGCCCATTAGAGCATCGTGTAAAAATTTGAAGTAAATGAATCGGGTTCTTTTCGAAATTTGTGGTTACAACGCTTCCCCTTTATATATTATGTATGTATGTACATATCATATATATTACGAACATATATAGCCTGTGTCCGTCCGAATGCTCAATAGAGTGTCGTGAAAATTTTATATCAAATCCATCCACAACTTTTCAAGATTTTCAGCAACGACGTTTCCCCTTCATGGATATATTACGTATGTCATTGAGTGGAGTGATTTTAATATAAATACTTACACTAAAATCACTCCACTCTATGACTACCGCAGTGACATCCGTACATCAACCGTAACAGATCTTTAGAACAGAAAAAGCAGTCTTGGTTGTACAAGACAGGTTTACTTAATCTTCACATCTTCGCGTGTTCCAGGCATCATCACACAATCTGGGGAAATTACAAACTGGTGTAAGTATAAATTGTTATTAAAGGCAATAATAAATGAATAAATTAAAAATAACAAGAGAAAGACATACACCGACTGGACTACGGGGCACAGTGGAACATTTGTATTTCAGAGGGAGGTGAGGGATATAAAGTTCAACTCTTGAAACGTTGGACCATAACTGAGCTACCGATAAAAAATCTTGCTAATCTTAACGAGTCGTCGAAAGTAATTAAGAGTCCTGGAAAACTGGGAGGTAACAGCCAGACAGCGAATGCCAATGCTTCATTACATCACCTAGAAGCAACGGGAAGAATGTCCGCCCCCGGTAGCTGAGTGGTTTCGCCGGCACGGTAGCTCAGCGTGTTCGGTCAGAGGGTTACGTGCCCTCTGTAATAAAAAAAACTGAGTCAACCGATCAACAACAAACATAAATGGATGTCTTACAACGTCCGCCCCGAGCAGACACAACGGAAAAAAAGTGGTCAGCGCGACAGCATGTTAATCCTAAGGGCCCGGGTTCGATTCCCGTTTCGGTCGGAGATTTTCTCCGCGCAGGGACTGGGTGTTGTGTTGTCCTAATCATCACCATTTCATCCCCATCGACGCGCAAGTCGCCGAAGTGGCGTCAAATCGAAAGTCTTGCACCCGGCGAACGGTCTACCCGACGGGAGGCCCTAGTCACACAACATTTTTTTATTTAACGGGAAGAATAATGACAGTAGGAAAAAGAATGCGAAACGGCTGTAACGGGTTCTTAACTAGGCAAACAGGAATATTCAGTAAGCAGAAAAAACTCACGAGTGCAAAATACACCCATACAAAGGCAAGGCTAATACACCTTTGGCAAGGTACAGGGCACTAACTTATATATTATATAAATAACTGTCAAATTAATTTTTTGTCACGAGACCGTGTGACAGCGGGTCTGTAAATCTGATGGTAATTTTTTTTAGTTTTCTTTTTCATACCAAAAAATTCCATTATCATCCAGAACGGCGAACACAACTAAAGAAATCGAGCAGATCAGTTGTGCCATTCTCAGGTGATGATCTTTAAAAACTGATTTTCATTTCCGATTTTTCAGGTGGATTTTACAAAAAAAATGGCTCTGAGCACTATGGGACTTAACATCTATGGTCATCAGTCCCCTAGAACTTAGAACTACTTAAACCTAACTAACCTAAGGACAGCACACAACACCCCGCCATCACGAGGCAGAGAAAATCCCTGACCCCGCCGGGAATCGAACCCGGGAACCCGGGCGTGGGAAGCGAGAACGCTACCGCACGACCACGAGATACGTGCTGGATTTTACAATAATTTTCTTTCATTCAAACCAAGTCCTGACAATAAAGAACACAACAACGAAAATTCAACCAAATAGGTCAAGTCGCTCTCAGGTGACGATCTCTCATACGGGGCAATTGACTTTTATTTATATGCAAACATAAAAAAAAGCTTTGCATCACCTCGATTCCGAGAGTTCCGGAACCAGCAAAACAAAATTGAAATAGAGATCAACATAAGCATCATTTCCGCCCTTTTTATTGTTCATGAAAACCACACATTGCATGTTGTACCACCATACTGCGAGACCTTCAGATGTGGTGGTCCAGATTGCTGTACACACCGGTACCTCTAATATCCAGTAGCATGTCCTCTTGCATCGTGCCTCTATTCATCGTGGCATACTGTGTATAAGTTCATCAAGGCACTGTTGGTCCTGACTGTCCCATTCCTCAACGGCGATTAGGCGTAGATCCCTCAGAATGCTTGGTGGGTCACGTCCTACATAAACAGCCCTTTTCAATCTATCTCAGGCATGTCCGGTAGGGTTCATGTCTCGAGAACATGCTGGCCACTCTAGTCGAGCGATGTTCTTATCCTGAACAAAGTCATTCACAAGATGTGCACGATGGGGGCGCGAATTATCGTCCATGATGACGAATGCCTCGACAATATGCTGCCGATATGGTTGCACTATCGGCCGGAGGATGGCACTCATGTATCGTACAGCCGTTACGGCGCCTTACATGACCGCCAGCGGCGTACGTCGGCCCCACATAATGCCACCTCAAAACAGCAGGAAACCTCCAACTTGCTGCACTCTCTGGACAGTGTGTCTAAGGTGTCCAGCCTGACCGGCTTGCCCCCAAACACATCTCCGAAGATTGTCTGGTTGAAGGCATATGCGACACTCATCGGTGGAGAGAACGTGATGCCAGTCCTGATTGGTCCATTAGGCATGACGCAGGATTCGAACCTGCGACCGTAGTGGTCGCGCGGTTCCAGACTGAAGCGACTAGAACTCGCCACCGACAAGTGTCATATATGCCTTCAACCGGACAATCTTCGGAGACGTGTTTGGGGGCAACCCGGTCAGGCTGGACGCAGCAAGGTGGACGTTCCCTGCTGTTTTGTGGTGGCATTATGTGGGGCCGACGTACGAAGGGAGGTCCATCTTTGGAACCACGACACCATGTAGCGCGGTACAGATAGCATCACGCAGCCTATTGCGCACAGTTTGAGTCGTAACACGACGTCCTGCGGCTGCACGAAAAGCATTATTCAACATGGTGGCGTTGCTTTCAGTGTTCCTCTGACCCATAATCCGTAGGTAGCGGTCATCCAGTGCAGTAGGAGCCCTTGGGACGCCTGAGCGAGGCATGTCATCAACAGTTTCTGTCTCTCTATCTCCTCCATGTCCGAACAACATCACTTTGGTTCACTCCGAGACGCCTGGACACTTCCCTTGTTGAGAGTCCTTCCCGGCACAATGAAACAATGCGGACGCCATCGAACCGCGGTATTGACCGTCTAGGCATGGGTGAACTACAGACAGCACGAGCCATGTACCTCCTTCCTAGTGTAATGACTGGAACTGATCGGCTGTCGGACCAAAATGGTTCAAATGGCTTTGAGCATTATGGGACTTAACATGAGTTGCAACTTTCTATTCAGTTTTTTTGTGTTTTTAATATGTTAGAAAGAGAGGAGCGTACTCAAGGGAGGACAGGATCGAACTGGAGATTGAACTGAACTAGGTGAACTAACGGAACGGTTTCGGGCTTACGATCACACGCAGTTCACACATTCATTGTTAGGATTTCAGAACTACGGACTCTTAGGACCTCGAAGTGGGGTGTCTTCAGCATCATGCGAGGGGAGATTCACGCACGCGCATTCTAGCTTCCAGTAGGCAGGGGAAGCGAGAGTAAAATAACGATAGTTCACAAAAAGGAAGATCGCTTCAAATAGTTCCTTTCCCATTTGAATTAGTTCGTTCATGAGCCACACATCTGTAATGTGTGCAGTCGAGTCATTGTTGAGCTTCAGCGCGGAGCGTTCGCGTGCACCCGCGTCACGGATAAATCAGTGCGAAGTATTTACTAGGAAGCTTAATTAATGGTCGTTAGAGTTTTCCATTTTCTTTTAGTTTATTGCCTGATACACTCATTTCAATTTTTGTTTACTTTTCACTACTCATACAGATTCTTTTTAGAATTGTGAATCACTTGTCACACATTTCAGTTGTACTTATTTCTGTTTTTAAAGGATTTCGACTATGTGAAATATTACCCAGCTATTCACAATTACATTTTTCTGTTCATGTATTGTTGCAACGATGTTATGTTAGTAAATAAATTTTAAAAAAAGAAAAAGCGTTAGGTCGGTTCGTAAGAGAAAACATTTTGAGTGATTCAGTTATTTCGCGAAATGGCGGGCCCGATCAGTTATGAGGTTTAAGGTTCGAATTTTATCGTATTTGTGAATAAATAATTCTCGTGGAGACATACGTTGACAGTAGAACGCAAAAGAAAAGATTTCCCTGATCAGTAATTACCTGTTTAATTCGTGTGGAAAAGCAATGTAGCGATGGTTATATCAGTGTGAAATGTGAAACAAGCATAATTGTTAACGCGACACTGGATGCACTAAAGCATCGATAGAGGTATGCATTAAGCGCTGAAGAGACAATAAAGCAAAGTATTCCGACTTGGGCTATTGTTATTTCAAAGCGATATTTTCCATTTTTCAGCTGAACAACCGTAATACGCTGAAGGGAAAAAATCACAGCGCCAAAAAATAATTAATGCAGAGTAATGAAATTTTGGGAATACAGTAACCAATCTAAGTGATTAACATCACGGATTAATGGAAGCGCAAGATACGCCATTGCAAATGTGGAATGTTGGTACATTAATAACCGGTGTAACCGCCAGAATTCTGAACGCAAGCATGCGAAACAGCATAAATTTTGTTGTACTGGTGATGGACGTCAGATTTTGGGATGGAGTTCCTTGCCTGTTCCACGTGGGCAGTCAATACAGGGACGGTTAATGCTGGTTGTGGATGACGCTGGAGCTGTCCTCCAACACCCGGCATAGATGGCCGAGCGGTTCTAGGCGCTACAGTCTGGAACCGCGCGTCCGCTACGGTCGCAGGTTCAAATCCTGCCTCGGGAACGGATGTGTGTGATGTCCTTAGCTTAGTTAGGTTTAAGTAGTTCTAAGTTCTAGGGGACTGATGACCTTAGAAGTTAGGTCCCATAGTGCTCAGAGCCATTTGAAAATTTGTCCTCCAATAATGTCCCATATTTGCCATATTGGAGACACATCTGATGATTTAGCAGGCCGAGGCAACATGTAGAAATTCTGCAGAGTACGATGGGTTACAATAGCGGTATGTGGGGGAGCGTTATCCTGTTGGAAAACACCCCCTGGAATGCTCTTCATGAGTGGCACCACAACAGGTCGAAACACCAGACTGAAGCAGGAATTTGCAGTCAGGGTGCGCGGGATAACCACGAGTGAACACCTGCTGTCATTACAAAATAGCAGCCCATACCAAAACTCCATGTGCATATCCATTGTTATATCTATTGTGTGCAGCAGGCAGAAAGGTTGGTTGCAGGCCCTCAGCTGGCCTCATTTTAGCCAACACATGCCCATCACAGGCACAGTCGAAGAACCAAACCAGGAAACACAAGATCGCCACCCTGCCCTCCCATGAGCTCTCGCTTGACACCACTGAAGTCGCAAATGGTGGTGCTTCGTGGTCAGCGAAATACGCTACAGGGCGTCTGGCTCCGAGCTGTCACGGAACTAACCGATTTGTCACAGTCCGTTGTGTCACTGAGGTGCCATCTACTGCTCAACCTGCTGCTTGCCGACGCAGTACAATGCGCCAGAGCCATACGCCGAACACGATTGTCTTCCCTGTAGGTAGTGCCACGTGCCCGTCCGGAGACCGGTATTGTTGCGACTGTGCATCCCTTGACCACCGTTGCCAGAAATCATGTTCAGTGGCTACATTCCTGCCAAGTCCTTGTGCAGTATCGCAGAAGGAACGTCCTGCTTCTCGTACCCTGTTACACAACCACGTTCAAAAACAGTGAGGTGTTGATAATGGCGTCTTTGTCTCATTAAGGCATTGTCGATCAACACCAACTCACCACACCCAATATCAAAGGCAAACTAACGATCACGACCATAACAGCGTGTATATAAAACAAACCTGATTTGCATCCTCATAGTGGCGAGTGATGCGAAATATGAATAGGCATCGTATTTCAGCTTTCGTTTATGTCGCACGAATACACTACTGGCCGTTAAAATTGCTACACCAAGGAGATGACATGCTACAGACGCGAAATTTAACCGACAGGAAGAAGTTGCTGTGATATGCAAATGATTATCTTTTCAGAGCATTCACACAAGGTTGGCGTCGGTGGCGACCCCTACAACGTGCTGACGTGAGGAAAGTTTCCAACCGATTTCTCATACACAAACAGCAGTTGACCGTCGTTGCCTGGTGAAACGTTGTTGTGATGCCTCGTGTAAGGAGGCGAAATGCGTACCATCACGTTTCCGACATTGATAAAGGTCGGATTGTAGCCTATCGCGATTGCGGTTTATCGTATCCCGACATTGCTACTCGCGTTGGTCGAGATCCAATGATTGTTAGCAGAATATGGAATCAGTGGGTTCAGGAGGGTAATACGGAACGCCGTGCTGGATCCCAACGGCCTCGTATCACTAGCTGTCGAGATGACAGGCATCTTATCCGCATGGCTGTAACGGATCGTGCAGCCACGTTTCGAACAGATGGGGACGTTTGCAAGACAACAACCATCTGCACGAACAGTTCGACGAGGTTTGCAACAGCATGGACTATCAGCTCGGAAACCATATCTGCGGTTAACCTTGACGCTGCATCACAGACAGGAGCGCCTGCGATGGTGTACTCAACGACGAACCTGAGTGTACGAAAGGCAGAACGCCGTTTTGTCGGATGAATGCAGGTTCTGTTTACAGCATCATAATGGTCGCATCCGTGTTTGGCGACATCGCGGTGAACGCACATTGAAAGCGTGTATTCGTTATCGCCACACTGGCGTATCACCCGGCGTGATGGTGTGGGAGGCCATTGGTTACACGACTCGGTTCAAATGGTTCAAATGGCTCTGAGCACTATGGGACATCAGTCCCCTAGAGCTTAGAACTAGATAAACCTAACTAACCTAAGGACATCACACACATCCATGCCCGAGGCAGGATTCGAACCTGCGACCGTAGCGGTCGCGCGGTTCCAAACTGAAGCGCCTAGAACCGCTTGGTCACAACGGCCGGCACACGACTCGGTCACCTCTTGTTCGCACTGACGGCACATTTAGCAGTGGACGTTACATTTCAGATGTGTTACGACCCGTGGCTCTACCCTTCATTCGAACCCTGCGAAACCCTACATTTCACCAGGATAATCCACGACCGCATGTTGCAGGTCCTGTACGGTCCTTTCTGGATACAGAAAATGTTCGACTGCTGCCCTGTCCAGTACATTCTCCAGATCTCTCACCAACTGAAAACGTCTGGTCAATGCTGGCCAAGCAACTGGCAAGTCACAATACGCCAGTCACTACTCTTGATGAACTGTGTTATCGTGTTGAAGCTGCATGGGCAGCTGTACCTGTACACGGCATCCAATCTCTGTTTGACTCAATGCCCAGGCGTATCAAGGCCGTTATTACGGCGAGAGGTGGTTGTTCTGGGTACTGATTTCTCAGGATCTATGAACCCAAATTGCGTGAAAATGTAATCACATGTTAGTTCTAGTATAACATGTTTGTCCAATGAATACCCGTTTATCATCTGCATCTATCCTTGGTGTAGCAATTTTAATGGCCAGTAGTGTACTTCTTGGTATTGCGACTTTTTCCGGTCCGCGTATTTGATATCAGAGACACGTATTTGTATTAGGCACATGGTCACGTTTATTTCGTTACGAAACGTGTTCCTTATGAAAAGTTCCAATACCCCAAAAACCGCAGAAGTAATCTAAAAATAAACTGAAAACCCATTGGTGAAGCTTTACAATCTTTACCTAGTGAACATGCAGAGAATCTGCGTGCATATAAGGTCACACCCATACACAGTGAGCGATTTAGTGTTTGTCTAGCTTACCGTTCTGCTAGCTAATTTAATTACTATCTGCGCTCTTCAGCGTAAGAAGTATCAGCTGGGACAAGGCAGTCTAAATGCAAATACTGCCGCATGCCGGCGCTTTTGTTTTATGGTTGTAGCTCCACGGCTGTGCAATTACGAGTTAGAGTTAGTTGGAAAAGTTTGTACTATTCCACGTCTCCTATTACCTCATTATCAGCTCGTTTCTCTCTGTTCTGTATACCAGACGTAGGCGTCATGCGTAATTTTAAGCAACAGAGCGCAGCACCCAAGTACTGCCTGAGATAATTATTGCCAATGACGTCGCAGTATATTTCACAACGTATACGGAAACACGAATAAGGGGCGACAGCTGGGGCGGAAATTTTTAATTCGCCCGTTCCTGAACGAACTTTGCGGAACGTAAAGCCGTGTTTCACGTACGCGAAACAAGAGAGCTACAGCCACGATTTCCGCGCGGGCCTTAGAAACGGGGCTAACTCAGTATGCTGCCTAGGAAACTGCAGAACTATGTTTCAGGAGCCTGAGTAATTAAATCCGATGTGCGCTCCGCCAGTGCGAATGTCGCAGGGAGCGTAGCGAGGGGTACGCTAAGGACAAAGGCCCCGTTGTTCTGTCTCGCACTAGGCGGCCGTAGACTAGCACCAACTGTTTACTGCTCTCCAAAGTTGGTGGCTGCAACTCCGACTGCTGGGTCCACAGAAGTCATTTAAGCTTATATTATAAATAAAAAAGCAGAAGTAACAGAATTATGATCACGCCGGTTTCCACTCTAGTACTCCCTTTTTGGTTCTCTCTATACTTATTAGCCCAGTCAAGGGCAAAAAAAAAGTCGAATATTGGGAAAAAAATCGTGTGGTAGAAATGTGGTAGAAATTTTTTTTACAACGATAGGCCGGACAACTAGGAGCAACGCACTAAAAGTCCTGAACGGTGGGACATGACCGTGCGACTTCTAGCGGAAATGTTTCTCACGACGAAATTAAACTAACTTTCCTACATGAATGGTCCTATTCATTTTTTCTCTACAATTATTAATTTCCGCCTTACAGGACATGGAAGAAATCGCAGTTTATTAAAAATAGTGTTTTCGTGGTATAAAATTAATGTTTAGTGTTAAATGAAGCGGATTAAGAACAAATATTAAATGTGTCTACCACATCAAAGTATAGTAGAGCCGTATTATGGGATAAATTGTGTTCAGGGGTCTAACAAGGTGGAGTGGGCGTGGGGTGGAGTCTAAAGGAGTGAAGCAAGTCAGGCCACCAGATTGCAGTAATGCGCTCCTTTCCTGGAGACGTCTGGAGGCTAAGATGGTAGGAGGAGACTCCCCAGTCTGTCCACAGCGGTGCGTCACAGAAAGCAACTACAGTGTGTTTCACAAAGTTATACAGACCGTGGAGCATCTCGCCTTATGAGTCACTCGCCTTATGAGACTGCGCAGACACGCTCACGGTGTGATTATTTTCCACACTACATGAAACACAGAGCAACTTTTCTCATACAACACTCCTCTATTTTCAGTCATAAAATTACGAAGTTCAATTGACAAATACAATGTCTTATTTATAAAAATTTTGATAAATACACCAATTTAACTTTCTAGTATTTAATATCGAAACAGTCTTCTCTTTTACACTGCATTGCATGATCAATTTTATATAAATTTACGTATGTATTCTCACTCTTATTTATGGCTGAATGTTACATTTCTAAAAGATGTCGAAACAACAAGGAAATGCATGGTTGCAACAACAAAATACTATGCTACTGCACAGTTTTTTTTTCTTTTTCCTTCATTGTCATTTCCATTCCTCGTGAGGGGCGGGCTGGCAGCAGCATAAGCGCCACTCTTCAGCCGAGAGACATAAATAGACAGGAAAACATTTAAAAACAATACAAGAAAGATAACATGGCGGAATATAGATAAAAGACGGAACAAAAGAAAAGAAAGCGTACAAAGCGGTGACGGT
The DNA here is from genome assembly GCF_021461385.2 of Schistocerca piceifrons. Taxonomy (NCBI): domain Eukaryota; kingdom Metazoa; phylum Arthropoda; class Insecta; order Orthoptera; family Acrididae; genus Schistocerca; species Schistocerca piceifrons. The sequence continues at coordinate 81,628,664 of NC_060138.1, forward strand.
AAATCAGAGATAAAAATCTAAACACGTATGTTACGCAAAAAACACACACTACATTAAAAGGCTGGAGCATAAAAATCGATTAAAACAGCCACGTGATGGACGGCGTAGCAAGGAATAGTCATGGACGAAAAACAGGTCGAGCACACAATTAAAACCACATCACTACATGAAATCCGCTCTGGGAGAAGGAGGGAGAGGAAAAAGGGGTCCTTGTCGATGGCGGGGTGGGGAGGGGGGGGGGGGGACAAGGTCAGGCTACAGTTGAAAGGAAGGGTAGATGTCAGGACGAAGTTCAACAAGCAGGAGGGGGAGGTGCGGGAAATTGTTCTGATGAAGGAGATGGAAGGTGAGGAGGTGGAGAGAGGGAGGGATACAGCGATTCTGGATAGTTAGCTAATATCTCTTTATATTTTCGATTCTTGTGCAGCCGGCCGGAGTGGCCGTGCGGTTCTAGGCGCTACAGTCTGGAACCGAGCGACCGCTACGGTCGCAGGTTCGAATCCTGCCTCGGGAATGGATGTGTGTGATGTCCTTAGGTTACTTAGATTTAAGTAGTTCTAAGTTCTAGGGGACTGATGACCTCAGAAGTTAAGTTGCATAGTGCTCAGAGCCATTTGATTCTTGTGCAGTTCGTCGTGCTGTGGTGCGAGTCTGTATTTGAATTCTAACAGCTCTTGGTTGTTCACGCTCATTATATAGTGTACAAATTCACCAGATAACCGAATTGTGTTTTTGTATTGGAAATCGCTTTACATCTGGCCGCAATACCTGTTCTGTATCAACGAGTTGTATTGCTGTTCTTAGTTTTCCAGCATAAAGTCAAGCTCCACCACAATGGGCAAGAACGCTAGAGCAGAGATGGCTCTAAGACGACGTCAGCCAATAGTAGGGTGACCAACCCTTCCCTAGGACGACAACGACACTGGAGCGCCATCTACGCGAAGAGGACATAACTGCCGCGCCGCCTGGCCATGGACCAGTAGCAGACTAGCCGTTCTACGAATGCTGCAGCAGTGACTTATGAACTGTATTGTTTCTCTTGTATTAGGAGTTGCATACACTGAAGAGACTTCTTATTTGACTGTCGCCAATTGCTTGCGACACACCGCTGTCAATTCATCAAAGCTAGGTATCGTCATGTATCAGCCGGCCGGAGTGGCCGTGCGGTTCTGGGCGCTACAGTCTGGAACCGCGAGACCGCTACAGTCGCAAGTTCGAATCCTGCCTCGGGCATGGATGTGTGTGATGTTCTTAGGTTAGTTAGGTTTAAATAGTTCTAAGTTCTAGGGGACTGATGACCTCAGAAGTTGAGTCCCATAGTGCTCAGAGCCATTTGAACCATTTTGTCATTTATCTTGCTGTAATAAAAATTCATTAACACGATTCGATTGAGTTGTCTAGCGATCCGAGAAAGCAGAATTCCTTGGCACATGTTAGACGAGTGGGCAGGACACAACAGTATGATAGGAAGCCCTCCTCAAAGCCACTGCCGTACTTCGTTGGCTTGCAACATGTAAATCTGTTGGTAATGTGTCCTCTTTGTGACAGTTAACACAGATGCGCCAATCGGTTAAGGAAACAGCAAGTAGGTTACTACGCACTGGAATGGTTTCATTAACAGTCTTATACCATGTAGAACTGGTATCTGTCTGCAACAACCACCCATTCGTACTATACCTCCTGAAAAGTCTCAGTTTAGCTGGTGACTCCATAGATGGTGGTATAATGGCCGTTCCGTGTAACTGGCCACACTTTCTCCACCCGAGTTTTGTGATAACTAAGCCAATCCGTTATTAAACCGACTTAGTGAGCCACTGCTCAATAATTCCTCTTACCTGTTACGTGAAGATGCTCTCGTAGATTACGTCCCCTGACAGTGCCATAGCAGTACCGTCGGATTCTAAAAGCGCAATACTGCTATGTTTTACGCAATGAAGTGGGAAGAAGTTTTATTTGTGGAAATAACTTTTTCATGGGATGCCATTATGGTGCATTTATTCAAGAAACACCATAAAATGAACTTGTTCACGCTGATTATAAGCTAATTATTAACTGTACAAGAGTATAGTCTACTGCATGATTAGATGGAAAGGCATCCTATCGACGATTACCGACCATGGCGCACAGTCTGTAACTAGAGAGTACCATCGGTATAGTTCGTATAAGATCGTACATCTTCGCTTACGCCAAAGTCATTCATCTATTTATTAATATCAACCTTTCCTGGCATTGTAAAATTACAGAAATATAGTGTTTATGACGCATAGACTGAGCCTAACGTCAGTGGCGAAAAGCAACTTCTGTTAGCAAATGCTTGTTAATAACTATTACGTGATTTTGCGCCAGAATTAATGTACCTTTCCTACCTACCTCTTTGCTGATGTCACGAGCGATTTCTGCATCGGTACCTCATCCCACTGGATATGAAACTACCAGATGGTCAACTGCATCTATTAGCAAGCTTGGGAATGCAAACCCCCCACTTTCAATTTTAATCTAGTCTTTAATAAGAATGGCAAAGGTAATGTTAATCAGAACACTAGCAGGAGTTAGTATGGAAACTGGTAAGGAATTAAGTGAAGTTTAGAAGTGGGGAAGTACTGACCTGTGACGGCCGGTGTGGCCGTGCGGTTCTAGGCGCTTCAGTCTGGAACCGCGTGACCGCTACGGTCGCAGGTTCGAATCCTGCCTCGGGCATGGATGTGTGTGACGTCCTTAGGTTAGGTAGGTATAAGTAGTTCTAAGTTCTAGGGAACAGATGACCACAGATGTTAAGTCCCATAGTGCTCAGAGCCATTTGAACCATTTGAACTAGCAGGAGTTGTGGTCTAAATAATAATAGATTTGTTCATTCTTAACATCACAAGGCCAAAAAGCTAAGGAAACGGCACACAAACATTTTCTATTGGACAAACATTTTCAATGATATGCGGTCTATAGTAAACAAAGTGATCAACACATGACACAAACCAGAACACTAATCACTTTACCTGACAAGAGTACAAGAGTGTCCTCTTCAATTTCTCTCAGCTTTCCTCGTGAGCTTGGTAGTATAGCCACGGCAATCAAGACCTGGAGTGCGGTATTCGAAGTAGGGGGAGCGCCCCTTGCTTTGCATACACAGATTTGACCAACCAGTGACTTTAAAAATTAATTGTGAGAAAAGCAAAAATGATCCAGCTTCACGGCCTCTTTAACACGCGTTTACACCATGTCATTGCCAAAAGTATGACCTTGATGGAACCACAGCCCTCCATAAAAAGATCGTTATCTCCCCTGTTGCGTCGATTTCGAACTTTCCAAAGAAGGGCCATACATTTGCTAAAAGCCTCGTGTCTTCACAATATGTTTTGTAGCAGAGTCTGGACGTCTGGGCGCCACTGACCTGTCCCACGGAAATTCGCAGAAACACACAGTCGTCTCATTGGCTTCCTGCCTAACAAGGGCCCATCCTCTGCTTTATTGCCAGTCGTCAATGCTCTGGCCATAGCAGCAGCGACTCCTCAGCGCTAGTGAGCCTACCTGGATGTGGCCGCCGACTGACCGGCGCCATCCAATATGTCTGCACAATGAGACCAAGGAACTGGCCAGTCTGCAAAGTTTTCACCCAGGTACCATAGAAAAAGCGCTCCCCTCGACCCTCAGCGGCCGTATGCTTTTACTGCAGTCGCATAAATCGGCACCCTCTTCCTTTGAAAGTAGGTAAAGCTTACCACTGTTCCTTTACTAGAGCACACAAGCAACAGCGTTAAATAATGCCAACCATTTCAGCATATGAATGAAGTCAGATCGTATCCAGTATGGCAAACAAGTAATAAAGATCATCTTCCCTAAGAACATTATGAAGCATAACACCATATCAGAAGTGAGAGTGCTCTACAATCTCTCATGAACCTATCACTCACTCCTTACTCCGTAAGTACTGCAGCACTGATACTGTCACTTGACATACGTATGTGAAATAGCAAAACTGGAAACAAATTAACATGAGCTCTTATCTGCAAATAAGAGATACCTTACATGTTGTTAGTTGATGGTTATTAATATTTTTCCAGATCTCATTCCAGTTTAAAAGAGGGTATTTGTTCTGGGTTCTGTTTGGAGATGTTGGTTTTGTAAAGTGGCAATAACATTTCCTTGCAGAGCGTGTTTTATTGCTCCAACTTACATAGCTAATTTCAGTTATTACCATTCTCAAGAAGCTAAGTTTTGGGTGCATATTCCAGTGTTACCAGACGCCACATGGCTTTCAGAGTTAACAGTTTGTAAGGATATGTATCAGATTTGAAGATTTAAGATTTATCCATTTAATAAGAATGTGCACAAGCAGGGCCCTGCACTTCACCTCAGCATTAATCGTGCCCCTTCTACCTTTCTCGCAAGGTAAGGTTAAAGTCTTGTATTTTACCTTTAATATATTTTCTCGGCATATGAAGTACCCTAAAATTGCCATGATTACCGTAACTACTGTTGACGGATGGAACTGGCGGTACGGATGTGTCATAGGAAACGTATGCTGCTATTTATCAGTTTTGCCTTTTGATTCATGTTTAGATGGGTGCACTTGGACGCTGGGTTTAACTTTGGGCAGCATTGAACATCAGTTGAAAGCCACCACCATTTTTAGTGGGTCTGAGACGAGACCGATCCTTTGGATCTTCATCGCTACACAGATCCTCTGTTGTTCGTCTAACAGTAGACCACTGCCAAGGTACATTATTTTAGATCTGTTATAGTCGACAATGGATCCAGTAGTGCCGTTATAGCCGTCAAGAATGCTTCTGATGTATGTTACGCTTACGTCGTCAATCAAATTTTGTATCTAATACCGTCAAATCCAGGATCACACTGATCACTTTCCTCAACAATGATTGCACCGCGATTGCGCAGAAATCCGTTGATAATGGACAACCATGTCGCACTCATCGCTATTGCAACAGCTCCTGTTAGTTGCTGGTTAATCATTATCTTTGGTTTAGTCCCATACAACAAGAGTTTGATGACCTTTCTGAATCTATTACTAATTCCAGATGCCTTCAGTGTTTTCTTTAGGACACTATGGCAGACCCTATCCAATGCTTTAGAAACGGCAATATAAATTATGGAGGCATTTAATCTGCAGATGTGCGTTATTGCTATTACATTACGAAAGTCGGTTTGTTTGCCTCTGACACTCCATCTGAGTACGCAGCACGTATGGTGTCCACTGATAATGGACTCACACTCAGTAAGAGGACCTGTATGCAGGACTTGTTAACCGGAACATTAAATCAACGCTGAACGTTTAAAATAGCCAATCCCAGAAAAACTGGGATAAATCCAACAATTGTCTTCCTTTTGCTTTCAGTTCTGCTATACAGGGTAGTCCATTGATAGTGACCGGGCCAAATATTTCATGAAATAATTATCAAATGAAAAAACTACAAAGAACGAAACTCGTCTAGCTTGAAGGGGGAAACCAGATGGCGCTACGGTTGGCCCGCTAGATGGCGCTGCCATTGGTCAAACGGATATCAACTGCGTTTTTTTAAAACAGGAACCCCCGTTTTTTATTACATATTCGTGTAGTACATCGCCATTCTCTCATACAGTGAAACATCTTGTAGTAACATCGGTAGAGCATTACGTAAGAAATCAGCATACACTGCACCTTTTAGATTGCTATCGATAAAATGGGGGCCAATTATCCTTAATGCCGCACCATACATTAACCCGCCAAGGTCTCTGATGTTCCACTTGTCGCAGCCATCGTGGATTTTCCGTTGCGCAATAGTGCATATTATGCCGCTTTACGTTACCACTGTTGGTGAATGACGCTTCGTCGCTAAATAGAACGCGTGCAAAAAATCTGTCATCGTCCCGTAATTTCTCTTGTGCCAAGTGGCAGAACTGTACACGACCTTCAAAGTCGTCGCCGTGCAATTCCTGGTGCATAGAAATATGGTACGGGAGCAATCGATGTTGATGCAGCATTCTCAACACCAACGTTTCTGAGATTCCCGATTCTCGCGCAATTTGTCCGCTACTGATGTGCGGATTAGCCGCGACAGCAGCTAAAACACATACTTGGGCATCATCATTTGTTGCAGGTCGTGGTTGACGTTTCACATGTGTCTGTACACTTCCTGTTTCCTTAAATAATGTAATTATCCGGCGAACGGTCCGGACACTCGGATGATGTCGTCCAGATTACCGAGCAGCATCCATAGCACACGACCGTTGGGCATTTTGATCAGAATATCCATACATCAACACGATATCGACCTTTTCCGCAATTGCTAAACGTTCCATTTTAACACGGGTAATGTATCACGAAGCAAATACCGTCCGCACTGGCGGAATGTTGCGTGATACCACGTATTTATAAGTTTGTGACTATCACAGCGCCATCTATCACAAAGCCAAAAAAGTGGTCCAACTAAAACATTCATATTTCTTTACGTACTACGCGAATATGTTATAAAAATGAGGGTTCCTATTTAAAAAAAAAAAACGCAGTTGATATCCGTTTCACATACGGCAGCGCCATCTAGCGGGCCAACCACAGCGCCATCTGGTTTCCCCCTTCAAGCTAGACGAACTTCGTTCTTTGTAGCTTTTTTCGTTTCATGCTTATTTCGTGAGATATTTGACCCGGTCACTATCAATGGACTACCCGTTACACGAGATGGGTAAAACGGTCCCTGCAAAATTAGTGCTTGCGTATCCATTTAACTATCGGATGTCCGACCTGTGGTCCATCAGTTACCTCCTCAATGAGCTAATTGATCGACACACCATTAGAAGAAATTGGAGTAAGGCGGTTAACAGTATTAGTTTTGCACACAGGCGGGAGGCATCATAGGGGATCTTGTTTTTGTAAAGAGTTTTGAGGTCTAAAGTAACGGACCGCGTCAGATTAGAAAGATACATCAGAGTTATTGACTTTAAGGATACTACGTGTACTGGTGGATGTTTTTTTCGGCAGTAAAACTATTAGTCAATGGTTCAAATGGCTCTGAGCACTATGGGACTTAACATCTGAGGTCATCAGTCCCCTAGAACTTAGAACTACTTAAACCTAACTAACCTAAGGACATCACACATATCCATGCCCGAGGCAGGATTCGAACCTGCGACCGTAGCGGTCGCACGGTTCCAGGCTGAAGCGCCTAGAACCGCTCGGTCACACCAGCCGGCAACTATTAGTCCTTCCTAGAAACTTTTGAGGAGTTGTCAGATGTTCAAAGCATCGTTAAATAAGTCAATAAGTTCGTGTTTTGGCCGTCTCAACAAGTAAGCAAAAATTCCTCTAGTAATCCATTAAATCTTGGAGATTTTCCTCTCAAACTTCTGGACAGTTACTTACTCTTCTAAGTATATGTCAGCGGGGGCTGTTTTGTCTGCGCCACAGACGGAAGCACCGATATCTTGCAGAAAACTAGTTCCGTAGTTCTCGTCTGCTCCCACTTAGGAGTATTTTGTGAGATGCCTGTTTGTTGTTCGGACTAGATAGTAAATTGAAGCCGTTTCCTCTTGTATGATGCTGTCATATCTTGATCTTACTTTAAGAGCATCCAACTTCCTTCTCTGGGTTAATTTACTTTGTCCTTTTATTTGCTTTACTCGTACACCATTAGCGGTTATCTCGGCTGTATGTTGGTAGAGTTGTCGAAGGCAAAAGAAAAGGAATTCTCTAGTGCCCTTCTCCCACTCACGCCTGTCATAACCGCCTGTCTATTCAGCGTCTTCAAATTCAGTTTCACATGCCCCTCCCACCATCGCAATTGTTGGAGTATTTCCTAATAGTCCTTATGGAAGCCTTCCATGTTCCTAACACCATTCCTTTCAATTTTACGTCGCTTAGTAAGCTGGTATTTGGTTTCCAATAGGCCTTCCCCCAAGGCGTGTTTTGCCACATTAATTCTGGTTATGTAGGCACAGTTATCCGAATAGTTTACCTGTCATGTTTCACCAGAAGTGACCTTAACAGCTGTATTTCGTGAAACAGATTCTGCTTGCCGAAGTGCTGTTTACGTTGGTGTCACCGTTTGTAATCTACCAGATGTCCCGCATAGTTAGGTTTGTGGTCGCATGTTCCAGCTCTGCGCTCGTGTTATGACTTGGCATTTGCTCTCTCCTGCTAACTAAATCAAACGGTTCAAATGGCTCTGATCACTATGGGACTTAACAACTTAGGTCATCAGTCCCCTAGAACTTAGAACCACTTAAACCTAACTAACCTAAGGACATAACACACATCCATGCCCGAGGCAGGATTCGAACCTGCGACCGCAGCGGTCTCGCGGTTCCAGACTGTAGCGCCTAGAACCGCTCGGCCACGCTGGCCGGCTCTCCTGCTAACTACACAATTGTAGTGGCCCTCAGTTACCACATCGTTCGTGTCTTAACCTCGTGTTTACAGAACTCTGCGCGTTCGCTTTGCTTGTTTCTTCCAGAACGGGCGTATACGTTTATGAAATGGGTGCCTGCTGCGTAAATTGCTAGCTCTTCCGTTCAGTAACCTTCCCGCTTCTACGGCTGGTATACCGTCTTTCGTTAATATAGCTGTGCCAGCATTTCCCGTTCTGTTACACTTTTTGTGGTGTCACCGCCAGACACCACACTTGCTAGGTGGTAGTCTTTAAATCGGCCGGGGTCCGTTAGTATACGTCGGACCCGCGTGTCGCCACTGTCAGTGATTGCAGACAGAGCGCCACCACACGGCAGGTCTAGAGAGACGTCCTAGCACTCGCCCCAGTTGTACAGCCGACTTTGCTAGCGATGCTACACTGACAAATACGCTCTCATTTGCCGAGACGATAGTTAGCTTAGCCTTCAGCTACGTCATTTGCTACGACCTAGCAAGGAGCCATTACCAGTTTATATTGAGATCATAATTATGTATCAGCAAGAGCGATGTTCTCCAATTATGGATTAAAGTTGAGTATTCCAGAGGTTATATACTATTTTTGGCTATTATAATTCCTTGTCATTTTCCAGACCTCACGCCAGTCTGCGTGAGCTTAAACGCGTGCCTTTCGGCTACCGGTCATAGTGGATTGGCTGTCGGGCCAGTCCACTACACTTTTTGAAAGGGTACAGTACCGCCCGACATTGAAAATAGGTACAACATACTTCATTATTTTTGTCAGAACAACACATTTTTTTTGTAAAATAACTCAATTTCAATTAATACAGCGAAGCCGGATACCAGTGTGGGAAAGAATGACAATTTATTTATTTAATTGATCACATGTGCACTCCCACAAAGTAAATCCCTACATCCAGTTTGGTGAGATCTGTGAAATGAATGAATGTATGGTCGTCTGCTAACCGCAGATAGTGAATGTGAATATATGATCATCTTTGAGTCGATCCTTTGGCCATCTTTGGTGGGACCAAAGAGATGAAATTTACCAGAGCTTTGAGCGCCTGAAATGTGGCTGACCAATACGATAGCAAGGTGCTTCCCCCACCTCGACAGAGATGGGAGAAGACCTAGAGAACGGCCATGTTTCAGCACTCTGCCGCTGGATCTTGTGCTGTTAAGACCTGTTTTAGTTGTGCTTCGTAATGATGAAAGAGTGGAGACATGGTATGCATGTGGAATATTTAAGAGTAGTTCGAAATAATAATTTCTCTATTTCAGGAACTTTTGTGGGGAGAATTAAATGTCAGGCAGATAATATTAAAGGGATTGTAGTAATCTTCAGAAGCGACCAACGGTCACAATGAAACCACGTGTAGCAATAAGTTGAAATACTTCCGTGTGCTTAAGTTAAGCTGAATTACTAGCGTGTGTACAATAAGTTGAAATATTTAAGAAATAGTGTGTGCAGGACTTGAAATTAGAGACGAGTACTTCCACGTGGTGAGTACTGTGTGAGTCTCAATCTGTGTATGAGACACAGGATAAAGAGAAGTACTCGTCCATGGTATTAGTTGAGGACTCGCATGTGTGATGAATATGTTCTTAATGTTACTCTGCGTGATATGATTCCGTGTGACGCTAGATTTAAACTCTGGTAGAGAATCAAGGTGAGTCGGCCGTCTATCCAGCAACGCCACTTGGTTTGCATTGCACAGGAAGACGTGGAAATATCTCCAGAGTTCATAGTAGGAAAGTAGAATTCCGAAGTGGGGCTGTGTCGTGTGAAACTGGGATAAATATTAATTGAAGTGGGAAAGCTGAAAGTGATAATGTTGTGACCATTCTCTGTGTAGTATTTCATGTTGTAGTGTGGTGTATGTCATGTAATTTGGGTATGTGTGGTTTGCATGGGAGAGTAGCGAGGTAGTTTCAAAAGATTAGTGGGTTATGCTTGTTCCTTCGGTAACGCTCGGTCTGGAGGAAAGTTTAGTGATGATGATTGTGAGAGTCGAAGTGTGAGGTATAATAAAAAATCCACCATCCTATCCAGAAAGTGCACTGTAGCGTTAAAAATAATTACGAGACCATAATATAGAGATTCACCATTGTAAAGCCATGCCCACTGGGCGGAATTTCTCATGTGTTATTGTTGTAGGTTATAGAATTTGTGTGTTTAGGTTAGAGAATTTATCGGAATAAATAAGATAGTGAAAAGAAAAAGATTGGTGGACTTTTCCTTCGAATTGTATGTTGTCATAATGTCCCGAATTTATAATGTGTGCGCCATTCATATTCAGTGCGGTGGCCACGTGTTGACAAAAGCCGTTAAATAAAAGACAAAAAAGAAAATGTGGTATTGCCAGTGCGTAGTGTACAGTCAGAGTTCTGTAAATTACTGATAGTCAGATGCGTGTTTCCGTTGCGTATTAATCATATAGGAGGATAACTTGTAACTTAAATGTGAGTACTAGAGTTCATGTTACTCGATAAATAAGAATGAATCCACTCGCTTGGCAGACCACTCATCTTGCAGGCCTGACTGCACAGTATGAGCAAGGCATGTGGGTGCCTCTCATTTTCATTGTAACCTGAGGTGATTCGAGATTATCTGCAGCAGCTTCCCACAGCAGTGCTACTTCTGTTTCAACTGCATATAAAAATGTTCAGTACACACCAAATTTAACTGTGATGAGATTTTTCTAACGTTGAAAGCGCAAATTTTATAGTTTTGCAACGCCATTGTCACTCCCTGATGCTGTTGGTTTTTTTATAACCGGTTCCGGTCTTTGTCTTAAGTCTAAGTTTGATGATCAGATTTGGTCTTATGCCCCTTTTTCTGTATTTACCCTTACTTCCAGCAGCAAAAACAGTTCGCTGTTTCTGTGTTTTCCTTCCGCCTTCCCGTCTCTCCATAGCTACACCGATTAGCCAAAAAATTATGACCACCTGTTTAATAGCGTGTTGTACGTCACCACATGGGTAAAACGGACACCAAATCCCAGCTGCAGGATGCCTATGTCACAGGAACAACAAAAATTTGATTTTGAGTATTTCATTTAATTGTTGTCTGAATACAATCATTTATAGTGCTGTCATAATCCACACATTATGAGTTGAAATCTTACGTTTCGGGGTTTAATACAATCTGTCCAGCATTCCAGTTAAAAACTGTATAAATATCTTGGGGCAGGGTAACTCATGGCTCGCAAATTACCCAAATATATTCACTCAGTTACCGAGCGCTGTTGGCAAGCGGGGTGCTCTCAGCCCTTGTGAGGTAAACTGAGAAGCTACGTGATTGAGAAGTAGCGGCTCCGGTCTCGGAAACTGACATACGGCCGGGAGAGCGGTATGCTGACCACATGCCCCTCCATATCCGCATCCAGTGACGTCTGTGGCCTGAGGATGACACGGCGGTCGGTCGGTACCGTTGGGCCTTCATGGCTTGTTCGGGAGAACTTTAATTTTTTTTATATTCATTCAGCACAGTGTGAAACCCGGCTCGCGCTATTCGTCCACGAGACTCAGAGGGCCATAGACACGGGTTCCCAGGTAGATGCCGTGTTTCTTAACTTCCGCAAGGCGTCTGATATAGTTCCCCACAATTGTTTAATGAACAAAGTAAGAGCATATGGACTATCAGACTAATTGTGTGATGGGATTGAAGAGTTCCTAGATAACAGAACGCAGCATGTAATTCTCAATGGAGAGAAGTCTTCCGAAGTAAGAGTGATTTCAGGTGTGCCGCAGGGGAGTGTCGTAAGACCGTTGCTATTCACAATGTATATAAATGACCTTGTGGATAACATCGGATGTTCACTGAGGCTTTTTGGGGAAGATGCTGTAGTATATCGAGAGTTTGTAACAATGGAAAATTGTACTGAAATGCAGGAGGATCTGCAACGAATTGACGCATGGAGCAGGGCAATTGAATCTCATTGGAGACAAGTGTCTAGACGTAGAAAGAAAGATCCTTTATCATTTAGCTACAATATAGCACGTCGGCAACTGGAAGCAGTTAATTCCATAAATTATCTGGGAGTAGGCATTAGGAGTGATTTAAAATGGAATGACTATATAAAATTAATCGTCGGTAACGCAGATGCCAGACTGAGATTTATTGGAAGATCCCTAAGGAAATGCAGTCCGAAAACAAAGGAAGTAGGTTACAGTACACTTGTTCGCCCACTGCCTGAAAACTGCTCACCGGTGTGGGATCCGTACCAGATAGAGAAGATCCAACGGAGAGCAGCGCGCTTCGTTACAGGATTATTTAGTAATACGGAGATGATAGATAAACTCCAGTGGAAGACTCTGCAAGAGAGACGCTCAGTAGCTCGGTACGGGCTTTTGTTGAAGTTTCGAGAAAATACCTTCACCGAGGAGTCAAGCAGTATATTGCTTCCTCCTACGTATATCTCGCGAAGAGACCGTGAGGATAAAGTCAAAGAGCTTAGAGCCCACACAGAGGCATGCCGATAATCTTTCTTTCCGCGAACAATACGAGACTGCAATAGAAGGGAGAACCGATAGAGGTACTCAAGGTACCCTCCGCGACACACCGTCAGGTGGCTTGCGGAGTATGGGTGTAGATGTAGATGCAGAATAAGGGTAGTTTGCGATATAATTTATCGTTTTATTTCGAGCCATTTTTAGCGAGTTTCTTTTCTTTGTTTGCTTGCCATGTTAGATACTAGAGACGCTTAGTCAGCCATTTTGATACAGATTTGTTCTTTCTCGTTCTGCTCACTAACAACGGCCATTATGAAATCCCTACCTGTGCTTTAGAATTTGTCGAGACTGTTAGACAGCTCATCTCCTGACCTAATATTACACTGCAAAAGTGCAGCATATTAATGTTTACTGTAGTTGTGTGGAGTACAGGATGAAGGTAGAGTAATATCACGAGAATAAACAATGAAAGTGTTGTTATATAGCCTATACCTGTTCGTTATTGAAGAATTCTTCACTATCCAATTAATTTAGTAATGAAAGCATCACTGAGTGAAAGAAACTATTTAATTAGTGTTACAAAGTGCCACTTCTCATAACCTTATCCGGTTGGCTGAAAATTGGAGACGGTATTCGGACTGTTTCATTTTGTCGATTTATGAACCTGCGTTTTATTACCCAGGTCTGTAGTGACTTTTGGGACGTAGATAAAACGAGATTGCTAAAGTTAGCCATGGAAACGAGCAAGAATAATATTGTCGAATTGGAATCTGCAGTTCAGTAATCTATACCAACAGAAAGGCGATTGACAGGTCCATTTGCAGCACTTTTGAAAATATTATAAACCATGTCTTCAGTAATGACACATCGTCAAGAAACATTTGGTCATGTGATCCAAAATGGCAAAATTGTTACACAATCAGGAGACTGTGTCACAAAAGGAGGAAGAAATGTAACAGAAACGGAATGCTGTCACAACTGAAATTGAAGAACCCTTGGTGAAACAAGACATTTTGGCTAGAGAATTGCCGGAAGCAGCTGAAAAATCGTCTGACGAAATTGTAGGAAGTAAACGGTCAGAACTGCGCGGGCTAGCCGTGCGGTCTCGGGTGCCTTGTTACGGTTCGTGGGGCTGCCCCCGTCGGAGGTTCGAGTCCTCCCTCTGGCATGGGTGGGTGTGTTGTCCTTAGCGTAAGTTAGGTTAAGTTAGGTTAACTAGTGTGTAAGCTAGGGATCGATGACCTCAGCATTTTGGTCCCATAGGCTCTTACCACAAATTTCCAAATTTTTAAACGGTCAGAGTCTGCTTTTTTCGAAACAGTTCGCCAGTTATCCACGAGGAAAGACAATATAGCGGAAGGGGCAATATGAACAACGAAGGAAACCGTTTGAGGAAGTGATTACTTCCTCGTTGTCCAAAAGAGACACACAAATCAATCAGGTCATGGAAATGAAAGTCCAAGAAGTCGTCAGTAAGATTATGAATGAGGCAGCAGTGGAACGTGGCTGTACTGAAAATCAAACAGAAGTTGAGCTGTAGAATGTGACGAGAAAGTTAGACCAAGATCTTTCACAGTTGCAGGAAATTGTCTTTGAACAAACAGATGGTGTGAAAAGAAAATTAGCTGGAGGGAGGGATATCGTGCAAGATAATCACTCGGAAGGACAACGATCAGGTCGTGGATGCATTCGCGAACCTACGTTACATCAGCTGTAGTGCAGGCGGTATGATATGAGTCATCTACGGCACTACTGTGCAGTTCGACACACAGTAAAGGGGTGGCTAATTTAATGTCGTGTGACTAGGGCCTCTCGTCGGGTGAACCATTCGCCTGGTGCAAGTCCTTCGATTTGACGCCACTTCGGCAACTTGCGCGTCGATGGGGATGAAATGATGATGATAAGGACAACACAACACCCAGTCCCTGAGCGGAGAAAATCTCCGGCCCAGCCGGGAATCGAAGCCGGGCCCTTAGGATTGACATTCCGTCGCGCTGACCACTCAGCTACCGGGGGCGGACACGGGGGTGCTGATGCTGTTGAATACGACAGTGTCAGAAGAGAATTTAATGTGTCTCAGGCAATTTCAAATATTTGCACCCGATAAAAGAACAACACACCCTGTTATGTTTACTCGTTCACTTCGAGAAGAAAAGCGCAGATCATGGGTGGGGGACAGGAAATAGGACAAGTCAGTTTCTATATCCAAGGCGATTGGTAGAAGCTTGTAAAATGTAGAAAGAGTTCGAGAAATCTTTCCTCCCAAAATACTGCTCTTCTGGAGTAGTCGAGGAAGGACTTCGCAAAGAAGTGTTACATCAGGAACTATTCCAAGCATATCAGGGAAGTCTCAAAAAATATTTTTCAATGTACACTAGAAAAACTAATGACACAGAGTGATGTGTTACTGATCTCAAATGTTAAACTACCTCATACATAAAGAATCCGGTTAGGCACGACGTTGCCTGCAGCACCTCTACTGGGCTCGTGACCCTAGAGGACAGTAGAGAACTGGAAAACCGTGGCCTTGTCAAATGAGTCCCAATTTCATTGCTAAGAGTTCATGGTAGGAGTGTGGGCCAGATCACACAATGCCATGGACACAAGCTGTCACTGCTCAAACTGGTGGTAGCTCCACAATGGTGTGGACTGTATTTATGTGGGATGGACTGGGTCCTTTGGTCCAACTGCACGGATCATTGACTGAAATGGTGATGCTGGGCTACTTGGAGACCTTCTGCAGCCATTCATGGATTTCATCATCCGAAACGACGATGGGATGTTTATGGATAACAGTGTGCCAATTCACTGGGCCACACTCGTTCAAGATTGCTTTGAAGAACATTCTCCACACTCGAACGAACGGTTCGGCAGCGCAGATAGCCGGACATGAATCCCATTGAACATGTTTGAGATATAATGGAGAGGTCAGTTCGTGCACAGAGTCCTTCGCTGGTAACACTTCTGCAGTTATGGACCGCTATGGAGGCAGCATGGCTCAGTGGTTCTGCAGAGGACTTCCAACGACTTGCTGCGTTCATAATCAATGTGGTGCATTACGCTGGGCAAAAGGAGGACCGACTCGATGTTAGGAGGTGTCCCATGAATTTTATCACCTCATTGTAGTTGGCATGACAGACTGTATGTCATGCATTGTACGATGACGAGTCTGCATACCAGTAACACTAGGAAGTGTAGCTATAATATGTACATTCATGGTTGTCGAGTCTTGAATTGTGGACTGCATCATAGGTAGAGAGAAAAAATACGAAGTGGGGCATCGTAAATATTGCCAGGGCCTGAGGATTAAAATGTACATAGACGAACAGCGACAGGAATTTATTACTGTCACTAATGTTTAGGAAAATATATTTGAAAAGGTAGGAGAGTCTACTTATTTAAATGATGAACAGTGTAAAAGCTTAAAACGTATTTTGTTAACATATGCAAAGTATTTGAAGAGAGGCCAGTGGCTATCAGATGATACAACTGTCACCTAGACCTTTTACTTCATGACATAGTGCCATAGGTACTGCTGCATTCCCTGGGCGAAACGAATCGCCGTCACTGAGAAGAATGAGAACATTTCTTTATCTCCCTCTCTCCATTATTTACATTGTATATATGGTGAAGATCAATGACCTTAAGAGCAATGAAGTGAAATGTTTGTATTAGTGGAAGTACACCATGAACAACAGTAAATGTAGGCTTAAAAGAGACTATATGTAACAGATAATAATTTATTGATGAGTAAGTGTATTCATAGAATATAACAATATATATATATATATATATATATATATATATATATATATATATATATATATATATATACTTAGGTTAAAATGTATTTTCTGCTTCACTGTGAACGCTATCTTCTTAATATACAATGAAAGAGAAACGAGTTGCCTCTGTCTGGCGTAAAAGTAATGTTAAATGTGAAAAAGGTGGAAGTCAAGAGGACTGGGGCTGCATCAGCTTAAGTAGTCTAGGCAACTCCTGCTGGACACTGTAAAGTAAGTAAATTTATGTGACGATAAAAAATAGTACAATAAGAATTAAAGAAAGTAAACTGTTTCGTGTGATGTATGCATAAAGGGTATTTGACATATTAAGTGATATAGGAAGCAAAAACTATGGAAAATTGCTTAACCAAACCTAATCGCTTTTGACAGGTTAAGTACATGTTAGGCTTAAGCATGCCAAGTTTGGCTGATCCTAACTGGAAAGAGAATTTCAAGCTAGGTTCAGAATTTTATGCACTATTTAGCAGTTTCCAAGATTTTGGGCATTTTCCTCAGTTTTGTTTGTCTTGCACATTTTACGAAGTTAGTGCACGTTAATTTAGTGGGAAAATACGGAAGCAATCAAATAGGCATTACTTTGTATTGTCAGTTTCCAAGGAGGTAAATAGGGGTCATGGTGGAGCAGAGGTTCTAGTGATGCTTTAGATTATCCTCATTTTAGAACTTTTTGAATTATTTGTTTTAAAGTGATCCAGTCGTGAGGGATTTGGTTAGCGGTCAAACATATCGCATTGTGAGGATGTAATGTAAGTCATACAGATCTGCATTCGCAGGCTGACAGTACGAACATTTAAAACGTTAAGTAAGTGAATCAGGACTGTGTGAACTGACATTGAACTGTGGTAAAAGAAGAGTAATATTGCTTCGGCGAGGGCAGGCGATAAATTGTGTAAAAGAAACTCAGGTAGCAATCCAGATGTTGAAATTGTAAACTTCTACGTATGTGTGTGTGAGGACAGCGATGCTCTTCGTGCACACATATCCTGACATGTCGTGAACGGACACTACGTATCCCACATGTAGACTCAAGAGCATGCCTGTGTTGGCAGTAAAGGACTGTGTCTAACAAGCATTTACGATATTATGTTGTGTACAAACTGACAGACGTTATAGGGCATAAACAGAAGCATAGCCAAGTGTGGACACTGAAGAACTGTTGGGTTTCAATCTGTACTTTGAAGTTTCTGAGTAACGAACAAATTTTTTGTTCAGCCAGAAGAAAAGTTGTAGTTAAAAGTGTTAAACATATTTTAATATTGACAGCTCCCTCTAACCTACACGACTGTAGCTTGTGTTAGGATATAATGTGTTGCTAAGAGACGTACCTCTGTCTCATGCCTTTCTGAACCTTTTGTGTGATTGTTTCACGTACACGTGTCATCCGTTCCTGGATGGCGAATCTTCTAGGCGCACATCCTCTCGTACAGTAATGTATCCATACATTGCGTCCTTGGCTGGGGTGAATGCTGCTCGACCGATGACAACTGTCAGCCGCATAGCTGACCATGAGAATGATTATCAAGCAAGATACATAGTTACGAACAACCTTTGTAACCTCGAACAGCAACGACGATTGTAAGCAGAAACATTGTGACAACCGTATAAGCAAGAACTTTTACGGACAGTTGTAACAAAATGTCTTACTCTATCTTTCGTATGAAAAATGATGTTTAACGCACTGTACCATGAACAAAAGTTAACTGCCTTCAAAAATTTCATGTAAACTTTCAGTTACCAGAATCAAATGTAAACTGAAAAGAACATAGTAATCGATACATAATTTGTAAAATTAATAAATGTCTTCGACGTTTTGAAGGACCCCTTTCGTTTTCGTGGATTTCTCGTGGAACTTGCCTAAACAGGGTGGTGAAATAATAATATACAGGGTTATTACAAATGATTGAAGCGATTTCACAGCTCTACAATAACTTTATTATTTGAGATATTTTCACAATGCTTTGCACACACATGCAAAAACTCAAAAAGTTTTTTTAGGCATTCAGAAATGTTCGATATGTGCCCCTTTAGTGATTCGGCAGACATCAAGCCGATAATCAAGTTCCTCCCACCCTCAGCGCATCATGTCCCCATCAATGAGTTCGAAAGCATCGTTGATGCGAGCTCGCAGTTCTGGCACGTTTCTTGGTAGAGGAGGTTTAAACACTGAATCTTTCACACAACCCCACAGAAGGAAATCGCATGGGGTTAAGTCGGGAGAGCGTGGAGTCCATGACATGAATTGCTGATCATGATCTCCACCATGACCGATCCATCGGTTTTCCAATCTCCTGTTTAAGAAATGCCGAACATCATGATGGAAGTGCGGTGGATCACCATCCTGTTGAAAGATGAAGGCGGCGCTGTCGGTCTCAGTCGTGTCATGAGCCAATTTTCCAGCATGTCCAGATACACGTGTCCTGTAACGTTTTTTTCGCAGAAGAAAAAGGGGCCGTAAACTTTAAACCGTAAGATTGCACAAAACACGTTAACTTTTGGTGAACTGCGAATTTGCTGCACGAATGCGTGAGGATTCTCTACCGCCCAGATTCGCACATTGTGTCTGTTCACTTCACCATTAAGAAAAAATGTTGCTTCTTCACTGAAAACAAGTTTCGCACTGAACGCATCCTCTTCCATGAGCTGTTGCAACCGCACCGAAAATTCAAAGCGTTTGACTTTGTCACCGGGTGTCAGGGCTTGTAGCAATTGTAAACGATAAGGCTTCTGCTTTAGACTTTTCCGTAAAATTTTCCAAACCGTCGGCTGTGGTGCGTTTAGCTCCCTGCTTGCTTTATTCGTCGACTTCCGCGGGCTACGCGTGAAACTTGCCCGCACGCGTTCAACCGTTTCTTCGCTCACTGCAGGCCGACCCGTTGATTTCCCCTTACAGCGGCATCCAGAAGCTTTAAACTGCGCATACCATCGCCGAATGGAGTTATCAGTTGGTGGATCTATGTTGAACTTCGTCCTGAAGTGTCGTTGCACTGTTATGACTGACTGATGTGAGTGCATTTCAAGCACGACATACGCTTTCTCGGCTCCTGTCGCCATTTTGTCTCACTGCGCTCTCGAGCGCTCTGGCTGCAGAAACGTGAAGTGCGGCTTCAGCCGAACAAAACTTTATGAGTTTTTCTACATATCTGTAGTGTGTTGTGACCATATGTCAATGAATGGAGCTACAGTGAATTTATGAAATCGCTTCAATCATTTGTAATAGCCCTGTATATCCCAAATAAAGTAAAACCTCCAACCTCGGAATAAAAAGATGTCCGATAACTTTGGTGTGTGTAGTGTGACAAAAAAAGTGTACAACACAATTGCAGTTAGAAAATTTATTCATACTGGAAAATCAGACTGTAAAATATTCGTCATTCAATGTCATATAAAGGGCGTTCAAAAAGTTTTGCACAGTCGTCTCTAATTATTTTATTTCTGCAGGAGGAGAATGAAATTTTTTGCGAACATACTTGAATCATTTAGCTATACATTGAGACTACTCAATGTAGCCATCACTTGTGACGCATCTGGCCCAACGTTCTTTCCATGATGTAAATGCACTTTGGTAAAGTTCTGGGGATTGACTTTTACACCATCGCTTGACGCAGGAAATAAGGTCGTGCTATCAAATGTTTTACCTCGCAGGTGGGCCTTCAGACGACCAAAGAGGTAACAGTAAGACGGAACCAAGTCGGGACTGTAGGGAGGATGAGGAACAATTTTCCAACCCATTTTCCTGATTTTCTCCAGCGTCATAAGGGGTGTATGGGGTTTGGCATTGTCACGGTGTAGTCTGATGACCTGACACTGAATCTGTGGTCTGTGGGTTTGATAACACGTCGCAGCTTGTCCAGTGACAAACATCAACAGTCCCGGTTAATTGTGGAGCCAGGTTCTAAAAAGTCAATGAAAATGATGCCACACTGATACCAGAAGAAGAAGGCGATCACCTTTCAGCCTGCTGTTCGTGAGTCTTGGTTTCTTCTTCCAAGGGGTACACGGATGACGCCACTCCATGGATTGGGTTTTTCTCTCAGGTTCGGACAAAAACAACGATGTTTCATACTGGGTAATGACACCGTCACAACACTGTTTCCACTCTTCAATAAAGGTCTTCATAAGACCCTCACACACATTCTTCCTCATCGTTTTCATTTCTCTTGTCAATAATCTAGGCACCCAACGTGCACAGATTTTTCTGTACCCTAGTGACTGTACCAGTGATACCACGCTACCCAGTGACAAACGAGTCATTTCAGCAAGCTGTCGTGTCGTCACACATCTGTCATTTTGGATTATTTGATCAATGGCCTCCGTACCCACATCACTCACTGCCGTCGATGGCCTACCGCATCGTGGATTGTCCAGTAGAGACAAATCACCTTCTTTAAACCTCTACAATCACCACTGGATACTGCTGCGATCCACTGTGTCCTCCCTATAAACAGGGAGCAACTTCCTGTGAATCGATGTGACAGAGTCATCGCCGGTCTTGAAGAGGAACTCCATCACTGACCGTTGTCGCAACCTGACATGTACTTCACTTTCCATTATGGCTCACTTGTAAATAAAAGAAAATACTTTTATATACCAACTTATGGCTAAATGTTCCAAGTATCTTCACAAAAAATTTCATTCTCCTTCTGCAAAAAATAAAAAATTTATAGAGGACTGTGCAAAACTTTTTGATTACCCTTTGTACAATAGTGTAATGTCGTACAACGGCATAAAACTTCGTTGTAAAATATTTTGGACTATATGAACGTCAAAACTAATAAACAGGATGGTATACAGAGCTAACCTCATCCTTAATATACTACGCAAACAAGGAAAACTAAAACAGCACTCAACTGAAAGTAAGAAGACAATGTTCCAAAACATTAACATGTCCATAAGTATCGATGAAAATAGAATCCAATAAATAAAAGTTGTGTAGACTCAAAATGGCAACAAATTTGTGTAGTGAGTAAAAGAAGTCTGTTACCCTTAGGGGTACAAAGTTTTATTTCAAGACGCCCTTTCTTTCCTTACTTGTCAATTTAGATGCAGGAGGCGATAGCGTGCCAAGTTCCAACAATGTTTCGGTCTTTTTCGTTCTACTCGATGGCTATAGAAAATTATATAAAGAGTAACGTTTATAGGGCGGCAATTGGAAATGGCTTGTAAGGCCGAAATTGGCCAGTCGTGCATGATGTAATAAAGTGAGTACTTGTCACCAACAGCCGAGGTTGAAACATTTAAATTCTCTTGTAACAAATATATGGTATCCACCATGAAGAAAATGATCGTGTTATAGATGAGTGCCTAATTTGAAATAATTCTTTCACTAGTTGCTTTAATCAAAAGTCGTTTTCAGTAAGCTGACAGAAAATTTTACCAAGAAGAGAGAGCATTTTGTCTCATTTCATGTTAGAAATAATACCAGGATAGATTTAATGAAGGCCATTTCTTGGGGACATACAGCTTTCCGTGATCGGCGCGATTGGTAGGCCGGAAGGGAACAGAAGGCATAGGTCAGCGCGAAAAATATCACTGAAAACAAACTTCAATAGCAATAATAGGAACAGCAATAAACCTGATGGGCAAGACAGAAGACGGATTGGGCGCTTAACGCGACTTGGCAGTCTGCTGAAATCAATAGTGGAATTTAGAGTGGCGCGGAAGGGCAGCAGAAGATGAAAGCAGAGGTTTCTCGCACAACTGACAGGACTTGTTTCCAGCACATGAAATTCCTTTTTGAACATCTACTAAACAACAAAAAGTCTGGGTAGCAATAAAACGTTAGGCTGAACTACACAGGAGAAAGTAGATTGTTTTATCCGGCTGATTGGACTTTTTCTGTTTTATATAAGCCATTCGACTAAAAAAAAAAAAAAAAAAAAAAAATTTGTAACACATTTTCCTGAGAGATTTTAGGGATTTTCAGGAAAGTAAAATGAACACAGTGATGTTTTAGGATCGTGTTCCTCTAAGTTTAGCTCAAACTGCTTAATCGCTGAGCAACATCACGCTTCACGAATTTGAGGCAGATCTGAGAATAATATAAATGAATTATACAACCAGGCGATAACCATGGATCTTTGTAACAGACAAAAAATTTACTCCGTTCGAACAGGTCTCAGCTAAATCAAAGAAGTCACGGTTCAAGCAATTTCAAATATCGTATCATCCATTGGTATAAAAACTGGCTGCTGTCAGCTGGAACTACGCCTCTCCATTTCCCACAAGTATTTTAAATTCTGCGTCTGTTCTGGTAGAGATGAAGCAAATAATTGTAAGCGCTGAGAATAATAACTTAAAAACTGGAAAACCTGCTGAATAAATCCAACAAAGATTGACCCACTAATTCACCAAGGACGCGAGAAGTTGAGCTTAATAATTTGTTATGTCTTTATATCTCTTTAACCATATGATGTGAAAGAAACTTTGATGCGTAGTCCACAGTCCATTTAAATCCCAAATACACAATTTTAAATGACAGAATGAGACATTCAAACTATTTTCCTCACTTACACAATATAGTTTTCCTATTGTTCTTGCAAATTTTATTGACAGGTTCGCCAGTTCTTGTGTCTCACACGGCGCTAGTCAGGACCGTGTGTGTGTGTGTGTGTGTGTGTGTGTGTGTGTGTGTGTGTGTGTGTGTGTGTGTGTGCGTGTGTGTGTGTGTGTGAATTCCTAAAGGACCAAACTGCTGAAGTCATCGGTCTAGTCAGGAGCAAAATTATTATTAGCTCATACCAATATGCTGCCCAGTAGCATCACAATTTGGCACAACTCGGAATGTGACCTTCAATATCTTCACTGTGGCAATTTATTTCGTGTACAAAATTGCACCATTTCTAAATAGGACGCTTTTGCAATTCTAGTGAGTACTGCTGCTTTACTTTCACCATATAGCTAGACGGTTTTTTCGGTAATTATAATTATACTGCACTATATTTACCATAGATTCTGCTCCCTTCCCCATTTTTCCAGTTTTTAATTTTTAATCCGAATTTCGTCTTCAACATTTGGTTCCTGTTGCACTGTTTCAGTCCAAAAATGAGCTGGGTAACATTTTCCTCGAGCTATCAAGTATTTATGACATTCTGGAAGTAGCATACAATGATCAGATTGACTTAAAATTAATATATTTTAAATGTTATATGTAAAAACATTTTCTGATGAATACAGGAACTCTTAAATCCTAGCGATATCTGCACGTTGACGTTTGCGAGAGACGATTCTTACATAAACAGTTTCAAAATATCTCATGCTCAAAAAAATTTCCAGAAGATAAGGAAGTCCTTAAAAATCCAAGCAACTGTAGTGCCTTGAAAATTGAGAGATGAGCCGTTACAAAACTTCGCGTGTTCAAAAAAACTATCGAAAGAACCATCACCAGGCGTCAGTTCTCACGCTGACAATTCAGCCAGGACTCACTTCTGAAACAAACAAAACTGACATAGAGAGAGCAAAGTGTGGTGTCACTGCACCCGGAGAGAAATGTCGGTCACGCCACAGCAGTACAAAGAAATTTTCAAGTGGTGGACAAAACATAGGAACACCACAAGCACAACACTTTACCATGCCCAATGCGCTGTAGGATAATAAAAACAACACAGCGCCGCAACATTTCTGAAAAGCTATTTTTAGAATTCACTCGTTCTTTTTTTTGGTCATCAGTCTTCTGACCGGTTTGTGCTAACCTCTTGATATCAGAGTAGCACTTGCGACCTATATCCTCAATTAATTACTAGATGTTTTCAAATCTCTACCTTCTTCTACAGTTTTTGCCCTCTACAGCTTCCTCTAGTACCATGGAAGTCATTCCCTGATCTAACAACAGCTGCCATATCTTCCTGGCCCTTGTCCTTGTCAGTGTTTTCCACATATTCCTTTCCTCTCCGATTCTGCGCAGAATTTCCTCTTTCCTTACCGTATCAGTCCACCTAATTTTCCACATTCGCCTCTAGTACAACATGTCAATTGCTTCGATTTTATTCTGCTCCGATTTTTCCAAAAAAATGGTTCAAATGGCTCTGAGCACTATGGGACTTAACATATATGGTCATCAGTCCCCTAGAACTTAGAACTACTTAAACCTAACTGACCTAAGGACATCACACAACACCCAGCCATCACGAGGTAGAGAAAATCCCTGACCCCGCCGGGAACCGAACCCGGGAACCCGGGAATCCGGGCGTGGGAAGCAAGAGCGCTACCGCACGACCACGAGATGCGGGCGATTTTTCCACTGTCTATGTTTCACCACCATACAATTCTACGCTCCAGACGTACATTCTCAGATATTTCTTCCTCTAATTAAGGCCTCTGTTTGATACTTATAGACTTCTATTGGCCACGAATGCCCTTTTTGCCAGTGCTGATCTGTTACAAAGGTCCTCCTTACTCCGTCCGTCATTGGTTATTTTGCTGCCTAGGAAGTAGAATTCCTTAACTTTATCTACTTCGTGATCATCAATCTTGATGTTAAGTTTCCCGCTTTTCTCATTTCTGGTACTTCTAATTACTTTCATCTTTCTTTGATTTATTCTCAATCCATATGCTGTATACATTAGACTGTTCATTCCATTCACCTTCACTCAGGATAGCAATATCATCAGCGAATCGTATCATTGATATCTTTTAATTTTCAATTTCTATTCCACTCCTGTTTGACGTACTGAGTGAACAGTAGGGGCCGAAAACTACATCCCTTTTTAAACCGAGCACTTCATTCCTGGTCGTCCACTCTTGTTATTTCCTCCTGGCTCTTGTACTGTATATTACCCGTCTCTTCCTATGCTTACCCCTACTATTAACAGAATTTCGAACATCTTGCGCCATTTTACGTTGTCGAACGCATTTTCCAGGTCGACAGATCCTATGAACGCATATTGATTTTTCTTTAGTCTTGCCTCCATTACAACCGCAACGTCAGAATTCTCTCTCTGGTGCTTCTATCTTTCCTAAAGCCAAACCGATCGTCATCTAAGACGTCCTCAATTTTCTTTTCCATTCTTGTGTATATTATTCTTGCCAGCAACTTGGATGCATGAGATGTTGAGCTGATTGGTTCAAATGGCTCTGAGCGCTATGGGACTTAACATCTGAGGTCATCAGTCCCCTAGAACTTAGAACCACTTAAACCTAACTAACCTAAGGACATCACACACATCCACGCCCGAGGCAGGATTCTAACCTGCGACCGTAGCGGTCCCGCGGTTCCAGACTGTAGCGCCTAGAACCGCATGGCCACTCCGGCCGGCTGTTGAGCTGATTGTGAGATAATTCTCGCACTTGTCAGCTCTTGCAGTCTTCGGAATTGTGTTGAAGATATTTCTTCGAAAGTCTGATAATAAGTCGTCAGACTCATATCTTTCTACACACCAACGCGAATAGTCGTTTTGTTTGCACTTCCCTTGATGACTTTCGAAATTCTGGTGGAAAGTTGTCAATACCTTCTACCTTATTTGATCTCTGAAATTGTGATTCTAATACGGATCCCCAATCTCTTCTAAATCGACTCCTGTTTCTTCTTCTATCACATCAGACAACTCTTCCCCCTCATAGAGGCCTTCAATGTACTCTTTACACCTATCCGCTCCGTCCTCTGCATTTAACAGTGGAAGTCCCGTTGCACTCTCAATGTTACCACCTTTGCTTTTAATTTCACCGAATGTTGTTTTGACTTTCCTACACGCTGAGTCAGTTCTTCTTTTTCGATTTCTTCACATTTTTCCTGCAGCCATTTCATCTTAGCTTCCCTGCATCTCCTATTTGTTTCATTCCTCAGCGACTTGTATTTCTGTAGTCCTGAGTTCCCCTGAACATCTTTGTACTTCCTTCTTTCATCGATCAACTGAAGTATTTCTTCTGTTACCCACGGTTTCTTCGCAGTTGTCTCCTTTGTATCTGCGTTCCAACTTCTGTGAGTACCTTATTTTGAGATGTCGATTCCTCTTCAACTGTACTGCCTGCTGGGGTATTCCTTATTGCTGTATCTATAGCCTTAGGGAACTTGAAGCGTATCTCGTCATTCCTAAGTACTTCCGTATCCCACTTTTTTGCGTGTTAATTCTTCCTGATTAATCTCTTAAACTTCAGCCTGCTCTTCATAACTACTACATTGTGATCTGAGTCTATATCTACTCCTGGTTACGCCTTACAGTCCAGTATCTGGTTTCGGAATCTCTGTCTGACCATGATGTAACGTAGCTGAAATCTTCCCTTATCACCCGGTCTTTCACAAGTATACCTCCTCCTCTTGTGATTCTTGAACAGCGTATTCCTATTACTAGCTGAAATTTATTACAGAACTCCATTAGTGTTTCTCCTCTCGCATTCCTCGTACCAGCCCATATTCTCCTGTAGTCGCTTCATTGTCTCCTGCCCCTGCAACTGCATTCCCCTGACTATTAGATTTTCGTCTCCCTTTACGTACTGTATTACCCTTTCAATATCCTCATATACTTTCTCTAGCCGTTCATCTTCATCTTACGACGTCGGCATGTATACCTGAACTATCGTTGTCGGTGTTGATTTGCTGTCGATTCTGATCAGAACAATCCTATTACTGAAATGTTCGTAGTAACAGTCTCTGCCCTACCTTCCTATACGTAAAGAATCCTGCTCCCGTTATACCATTTTTTGCTGCTGTTGATACTACCCGATACTCATCTGACCAGAAATCCTTGTCTTCCTTCCACTTCACTTCACTGACCCCTACTATATCAAGGTAGAGCCTCTGCATTTCCCTTTTCAGATTTTCTAGCTCCGCTGCCACGTTCAAGCTTCTGACATTCCATGTCCCGACTCGTAGAAAGTTCTCCTTTCGTTGGTTATTCAGTCTTCGTCTCATGGTCACCTGGCCTTTGGCAGTCCCTTCCAGGAGATACGATTGAGGCATTATTCCGAAATCCTTTGCCAATGGAGAGATCATCACATCACTTTTTCAATTACAGGCCACATGTCCTGTGGATACACGTTTACATTGCCTTCTGCATCTTCATTTTGTTGATCATTGCTGATTCTTACCCCTTTAGGGACAGTTTCACACCACAGGGAGAAGAGAGTGCCATGAATCTCTGTCCGCTCCCCCGTCCTCTTTGACAAGGCCGTTGGCAGAGTGAGGGTGACTTCTTATCCCGGGGCCGAGGGCGTGCTGATTACAAATCAAAGCCACTACCACATTTTTTATCTCATTTTGTTCGTTGATATGTTCGGAGTGAACGTCCCGTGACACTCGTTGATCTTATCACTCAGTTCCTTTTTGTTACAGAGGGTAGTTAACCCTCTGACCGGGCACGCTGAGCTACCGTGCCGGCATACCCCTAGACCACGGGTGGCAGCCCTTGTAGTTGCGAAATAAGGAAAACGTGAAGACGGAAACAAAACTATTAGGAACTATCACATCGTTCCGTTACCCGAGGCTGAGCACAGTCAGTTTAAACAAACAATGAGGGCGTCATTCACCGAGTCATCGAGACAATACGCCAAGTGAAGAAAATAATGAATCGAATAAATATAATGGCCTCATACTACAACAATATTCACTTCTGAAAACGTTAGTTGAGGTGATGGTGGGAGGAAGGCATCCTAGTAGTGACTGCCCTACGTATGCGTGTTGGAGGGGGGGGGGGGCGGCTGGAAAACAGTGCATTCGTTCTCGAAATGCGGAAACAGAGCGATTTAGCTGATGTCCAAAAGGGCATGATTATTGGCTTTCGGGCCAAGGGTAGAAGAATTTCAAAAGCGGCTAAATTTGTAAGCAATTCGCGTGCCGCTGTAGTTAAAGTATACTGTGCATGGCAAAATGGCGCTAACCAAAACCGGCGCTGAGTCAGTTGTGGTGGATCACGGGCCTTAGAAGGCAGGGATGAGTCACGGTTCTTAAGATGTGCACGGGCAAATAGATGCAAAACTATTGAGCAACTGGAAGTCCAGGTGAACCAAAGGTCTACCAACAAAATTCTCGTTCCAGAACCTCATTCATTCTCCTCCTGTACCCCTCACAGCGATCCGTCCAACAAAAGCAGGCTTTTATTAGGTGGTCACGTGGTATGCATATATTAGGCAGATTGTTAATGATCAGCAGTTATGCTGAAAAGAAGGTGATGGCTACACTGTCCAGTCACATAAATGCGACCACCTGTCAGAAGCCTGAATAACCGCCTTTTGCTGGACGGAGTCAATGAGGTTCTGGAAGGAGACACTGTTGGTATCCCTTGGTTCACCTGAGTTGTTCAATATTTACATGTCTATTTGCCTATGCACATCTTAACAGCCTCGGTTCATCCCTGCCTTCTAAGGACCGTGATGCATCTCAGATGGCGGTGGTTCTGCTTAGCGCCATTTTGTCACGCACAGTATACTTTAACTACAGCGGCACTCGGACAGTGAGTGTTTGTTACAGGTTGACATTGAATATAGGCGGTGGTCAAATTAAAGTGACTGGACCGCGTAGAATGCCTATGGAACAAGGTAGTGCAACCACCAATCTATAGTTATTCAAATAGCAACTAAAATTTAGGACATACTACGAGGTGCATTCAAGTTCTAAGGCCTCCGATTTTTTTTCTCCGGACTGGAAAGAGATAGAAACATGCGCATTGTTTTAAAATGAGGCAGCGTTCATTGCCAATAGGTCCCAGAGATGGCAGCACCATACGGCAGATGGAATTTTACCGCCAGCGGCGAGAATGAGAACTGTTTTAAACACTTAAAATGGCGACGTTTTCCTTACTTGAACAGCGTGCAATCATTCCTTTTCTGAATTTGCGTGGTGTGAAACCAATTGAAATTCATCGACAGTTGAAAGAGACATGTGGTGATGGAGTTATGGATGTGTCAAAATTGCGTTCATGGGTGCGACAGTTTAATGAAGGCAGAACATCGTGTGACAACAAACCGAAACAACCTCGGGCTCGCACATGCCGGTCTGACGACATGATCGAGAAAGTGGAGAGAATTGTTTTGGGGGATCGCTGAATGACTGTTGAACAGATCGCTTCCAGAATTGGCATTTCTGTGGGTTCTGTGCACACAATCCTGCATGACGACCAGAAAATGCGAAAAGTGTCACCTAGGTGGGTGCCATGAATGCTGACGGACGACCACATGGCTGCCCGTGTGGCATGTTGCCAAGCAATGTTGACGCGCAACGACAGCATGAATGGGACTTTCTTTTCGTCGGTTATGACAATGGATGAGACGTGGATGCCATTTTTCAATCCAGAAACAAATCGCCAGTCAGCTCAATGGAAGCACACAGATTCACCACCACCAAAAAAATTTCGTGTAACCGCCAGTGCTGAAAAAATGATGGTGTCCATGTTCGTTACCCATTGCGTTCCAAAGGGCACAGGTGCATCCTACGAAAATTTTTTGAAGAACAAATTCCTTCCTGCACTGCAACAAAAACGTCCAGGAAGGGCAGCGCGTGTGCTGTTTCACCAAGACAACGCACCCGCACATCGAGCTAACGTTATGCAACAGTTTCTTCGTGATAACAACTTTGAAGTGATTCCTCATGCTCCCTACTCACCTGACCCGGCTCCTAGTGACTTTTGGCTTTTTCCGACAATGAAAGACACTCTCCGTGACCGCACATTCACCAGCCATGCTGCTATTGCCTCAGCGATTTTCCAGTGGTCAAAACAGACTCCTAAAGAAGCCTTCGCCGCTGCTATGGAATCATGGCGTCAGCGTTGTGAAAAATGTGTACGTCTACAGGGCGATTACGTCGAGAAGTAACGTCAGTTTCATCGATTTCGGGTAAGTAGTTAATTAGAAAAAAAAATCGGAGGCCTTAGAACTTGAATGCACCTCGTAAATATGCTATATTATGGGTGATGTGTTACGCGTAAGCTACAATGTATCAATCATGGCTGAATAAGCCGAAGGAAACCCAAAATGCTGTTTAGTGCGTGGGAATTCGAATTGCACCTTTCCTGAAAATGGGGCGATTTTCTTATGCATTATTCGTGCTATAGATGGCGATCAAAAAGCTTCCGTTTTGCTGCAGCATATATGCAGCCCAGCGCGACTCCTCTGCGGGTGTATAAGCACCGAAGCAGAGGCAAGTGGTCAGTGTGATCTCTGAACGGAAACTTTTTGATCGCCCCTTACAGCTCAGTGGCACTGACAAGCAGCGAACCTGAGTCCTTCATATCTATATCCGTCGAATGCCTTACCGCCGGTATCGATAACTAAACGGTATATTTCAACGGATTCTTAATCCACGGTCCACCATTTATAAAATGCAAATGATGAGTTTTCGGGAGGGGACTATACGCTGCCGACAGACCAAGAGGAAGGGGAATTAGCAAGGAAATACACACCGGTGGGTGGGGTTGCTCACTACAGTAGCAGTGGGAAACTCTAGTCAGACACTGAGCACATATTTTTACCTGTACGTCGTCCGTAGAAGTAAAATATAGGATTGGAGGAGAAGGAAATTTACAGCTCAGCAGGTCAAAGACATTTGCAGGTAACGGCTAACTGACCTCTTCTCAAGGCCACGTTGGATTTCTGTTAGCAAGTAACAGCATTGCCAAGTGTGTATTTATGATGAGAAATGGAGAGCATTACACGGAGATGATAACAAAGAATTCTATTGTCGAGACGAAAGATCAGTTTGCTCGTGAATCTTGTAATCAAGCAACTATCGTCGTCATATATTAAAAACACAAAATCACTTTTATTGAACATAAATGAAGCGTCCTGAGGTAGCAGTTGTGTAGTATGGCTATTTCTTACTCTACAACCGCCAACATATCCAGTTTTATGTTTTTCAAGCACTGTCCACGTGTACGCTGGGGCTTTGGATGGTACCGCAATGCGATTTCTCAGCGCCGTGTAGCAACTCATGACCAGCCACGGCGGCGAAAACCACGTAGGTAACACGCAGATCTGAAAGGCTGCATCAATGGACTATGATATAAGTCGGCCACAAAGGGCCACAAACTAATTCATATAAGTCGACCGCAAAGGAGCACAATTTGATTTATACAAATTTGCCGTTTTGTGAACGTGGTCCTGTTGCGGCACTATAATCCAGGTATTATGTTCTGAGTCTGGTGTGTTGAATGCGTGAAAGTGATCAGAGCGCTTTAATTCCGTAATTATCTTATGCAGCTGCAGCTTAAAATGGTAAGTAAAGCGGATTTAAAACACCATACTGTTACAGGCCCTGTCATCTTAACATCAATCTTAAATTCAATCATTCACGACATAGTAGATAGTGGGGTAAGGTAAACTAAACACTGTACATTTGCATTTAATAATCTTGCATAGGTGTATCAATCATGGAGGATGGGAGTGAAGGGGGAGGAGGGGGAAGACAAAAGAGAGGAGTAACGTAGTAGGCACAGTGGGAGGAATAACTGATAAAACTTTGCAAGTATAGTCATAGGTTAAGAACTGAGGAGGGGGAGGGAACTTAATAACAAAGTAAAATTGGATGAAAAGTATATGCAGTAAAAAACCTGAGGAGGCAACCTTATACCCATTTTGTTAACAGTCCTAGGAATTGATTTACCCCCAGCTCTGTCTGATAATTCAGTACCTTATCGGCTCTTCTTTTCGTGTGACTGTGGATTTCCACGTCTTCCAAGATATTCATCAGTGGGTCCTTAGTAGCAATAGGTAAAATTTTGAGATTATTCCCAATGTGCTGTGACATATGCTTATTTTGAATAAAATGATTACCGGAGGTAGAATTTTCTTTAGCTGCCTCTGCAGTGCGTTCTCTAAACCTTACAGGAAGTTGCACCCTGTTTGTCCAATGGGAAAAATTTTAGACTCATTACGAGAGATTTCGTAGACTGCTGAATTTTAAAATCTTTCTATGGAATCATCGTTATGGGAAAGCACATTACACACTTAAATTTTTATTTTTAAGCTTATCGTAAATCTTTTCTTCCAGAACTACCTTGCGTTTTTATACGGAAATTCCTCCCATGTAAGTCATGCTTTCTTGTTTCAAAATGATTTTAGCACTTGACTCTTTATTGTCCTCGGTTTCCATGATTTTATACAGGCACTGAGTTTCCACAACTTTATACCTGCTGCAGTTCGCTTTAAAATGTTCACCTCCTTCATTTTCTCAAGATTAGTAAGTGACAATTTGAAAACTCTTCATAATTTAATCCATAAGAAAGCCATTTTCTATTCTTGTGGATGATTTGAACTTATAACTGAATCCCTGGTCGTTGGATTTGTGAAAATTCCAGAAGTATTGTAAGGTGGCAAGATTTTGACACCATACATTTAATAGTCGGTTAATTCTTTTCGATTTATATTTATACTAGATCACTGTTTACGATACACAATCGGATTATTAATAATTTCATGGCTGATATTGGTTAGCATCATATACAAACAATAATTTCAGTAACGCTCTATGTCTGGGAATTAATAAAATCTGTGCCGCGCGGGATTAGCAGAGCGGTCTAAGGCGCCGCAGACATGGACTGTGCGGCCGATCCCGGAGGAGGTTAGAGTCCTCCCTCGGACAAGGGTGTGTGTGTTTGTCCTTAGGATGATTTAGGTTAAGTAGTGTGTAAGCTTAGGGACTGATGACCTCAGCAGTTAAGTCCGATAAGATTTAACACACATTTGAATTTGAATAAAATCTGTGCACTGGCAGAGAGGAAGAAGTGGGCTACGCATTCCTCAGGAGCATTATCAACTAAAGAAGGGCTAGGAAGAGAGTTTTCATCTTATGCTGTGGCAAAAATTTACTCCCCTGAGAGAGAGCAGATCATGGAGGCAGCGGTTTACAGTGCTGGAGGCTGTGGAACACCTGTTGTGTGGGTGGACAAGACTGGTGGGAGGTTGCACTCAGGTGGGATGAAGAAAAATTTCAGAACAGCATACCTGCCAAAAGAGCGCTGGGCGCGAAAGAAGGCGAAAAGACACCATTTTGTGCAAAGGAAGATACAGAGTCGCGAGCTGACTTCCAAGGAATCACCACACAGGGAGTGCCGGGTCACGCTTCCCACCGAAAAGCAGAGATGCGTATTTGGTTGGCAGAGCGCTAAGAATATAGAAGGGGAAATGGAAACTTCCAGAAAATCTTCTGAAAGAAGTATGAGCTTCAAGTGATTGGATGCCAGATTCGTGATCGATGACTTAATACTTTTGTAACGGCTGCCGGAATTCATTGTCTGAGTGAAAACATGGACACCGCATGTCGGGGAGGGAGTGGGTATTTGGTGTGGAGAGGCACTTCCTTGTGTGCATCAATTGAACGTATTTCCCTGCAGGGATCGATTAAAGACTCTTCCCTCCACGGATTAATCGAAGACACTTCCGCCCGGAGAATGCTGGCGAGAGCCATACTGGAGAATCTCGTGCTTACATTTTATGAAGCGTTGCTTTTGACACAAGGAGCACGTGAAGTCATTCCTCCGTGAAGAGAGTTATAATACTGATTATTCGAGTCATGGTTTTCTACCTCTCTATCGATTCTGACACACATTGAAGTGCTTCTTTACTAAAGAATTCTTGAGTCGAACTTCTGTTACTAGTTAGTGAGCAAACAGAAATGTGGACTCGTGTTCTGTCTTGTACTAAGGTAATTTCAGCTTTAGTAGTTTCCAGACGGCATTCCGCGTCCAGTGTGTAGGCAGATAATTGCAGGTATTCAACGCTGATCATCTCCTTAGCACCCGACATCCCAAAGAGCAGATCATCTACCCGGTACCACTGCTGTCCATACTCAACAGGTGATATGCGCACTGTGGTACGGAGGATAGGGAAACCTAATTGTAAATGTGCTGAATTTCATTTGGTTGTCCACTGAGCTTTTTCAGAAAGTACCAGTCAGGGTGTAGGTTTTCTGTTTCTCACCATTAATCAGTACCAGCCAACTTTGTGCCCGTCTAATAAAAGGGAGCGCTGTCTAAAGAAAGTCAAACATATGTTCTGTCGTTCTCGAAATTATATTTAGGGTCTAATTAGACATTTTGTACTTGATATTTACACATTTTCGCACTCCACATGCTTTTTGTGAATAAATCATGTATTGTATCCAAGTCGTGATTCATTCTTGTAGCATCCCAGTAGGAATGATTGGTCTTGTTGTGCCCTCGTCGCCACTGTAGAGTCAAGGGAGAGGACGTTGTTTGATGGCCGGTATCCTCTTTCTACAAAACAACTGCACACATGCATTAACAGGGTTCTTTATTTACATGGACAGGACGCTACTTATCTTTAAGAGAGTCCATATGTTGTGGTACAAGCGCTTCCGTAACAGTCCTCTGCCAGGCAATATCGCTATTCTAGCTATTACAAACTTTAGTATCGCTATGGGTAAAGTATAAGTCCCGCTATGTACACTAATCTGGTCGCAATGTACCGACAGACAGTAACTTGGAGTGCGAGTTAGTGCGCCAGTGACTGAGCGGCTGAGCTAGTGACTGAGAGACTGCGCTACTGACTGAGACTGCCCTCCAGTCCGCCACTGCGATCTTAGTACTTGCGGTCGAGAGGGCGTTGGCGGCGCGCTGTTTGAGTCTGTCTTTGGCCTCTCTCCTGATAAGTGGGCTTCATACAGGGCCTACGATCGACGTTCTTGCTACATATTTGCCCACCAGTGTGCTGGCGACAGCTTACGCTAGCGCAGGCTTGATGGGATAAACAGAACTCTATAGCTCATTTTATGGAAATCATTAGGTGAAGCTTGTCAGTGACAGGGCTGTTTTAGTCATTTCTAGGCGTAAGAATTCCATCGCGCCGACAACAGTAGGTAACTACTCACACACACGCCTTATATTACAAACACCATGGGAGTTTCCAGTATGTCTACTGGTTCTTTCTTCATACGTACATCTAGAAACTTCATAGGCCCATCCCCTCTTCGTATTCTACAATAAAACATAATTCGAGATGCGTATTGTTAAACCTCAGCATCATATGTTTCATGTCTTTAATATCACGTATAAACAACAAAATCATGTCATTGACATACGTTATACAGTAAATAAAATGGCGTTCTATATCAGAGAACACTTAAAAAAAACTGCAGTCCATTTCTGTAACAAAAATGCCAACAACAGTTCCAGCTGGCAGGCTTCCCACGGACAATCCTTCTTTATGATGGTACATCTTCATATTAAATTTAAAGTAACTGAATACAACAGTACTTCTAGGATGTTAATAAACTCTATAATTTTACCCATTTCGAGTTTCTTACGCCTCAACAAGTTTGCTTTTATAATTTTAATCACATCATCAACTGGTACATTCATATACAATTTTCTTTTTAGATCCAGTATGCCTAAGGTAGTGCGTTGTTGCAATGAGTGTAACAGTTGTTACGTTGGACAAACAGGAAGCATCTTTTTTACAAGTTTTATAGAACATATTGCAGAGACTTCTAAATAAATATGTGACTTCGGTAATTACCTTATTCAAAATAACCATACGATACAAGACAGAGGGAATAATTTGAAAATTTACATATTGCTCAAAAGGGACCACTCAGAACATCTTGGAGGAAGCGGAAATCTACAGTCACTGGAAAATAAGTGCCAATACGTTACTCAACGATTAAAGAGAGCTGAGGGAAACGGAATTCCTGGAACTGTTTACAAAATTGATATAAGGTTGCCTCCTTAAATTTTTTTCTTTTAGCTTTTTTATTAAGCAGTCGCCCCGTCCTCAGTGCTTAACCTTCCCCTATACTTGCAAAGTTTCATCAGTTATTCCTCGTATTACGCGTATTACATTGCGCCTCCTTTTTTGTCTGTCCCCCTACCCTCCGCCTGAATGAGTGACACCCTCCGCAGTATTATTCTATGAAAAATATGGTGTTTAGCCCAATTCATCTCACTGTTTCCTGTGGCTAAATATTGATTTTAAGATGGTAGGGTTTGTAGCACTATAAAATTTTAAATGCATTTGATTTACTATTTTATGTTGGAGATGCGTAAGGTAACTATGGACCTGAAGTCGTCTCATCGCTTACGGACATAAACTGAGGTGACAAAAGTTATGGGTTAGCGATACGCAAGCATAAACTTGGCGGTACACGAGGTATGATAGGGCAATGCATTGGCGGAGCTGTCATTTGTACTCGGGGATTCATTAGAAAAGGTTTCCAACATGGTTATGGCGCACGACGGGAATTAGCAGACTTTGAAGGCGGAATGGTAATTGGTAGTTAGACGTATGGGACATTCCATTTCAGAAATCGTTAGGGTATTCAGTATTCCGAGAGTCACAGTGTCAAGAGTGTACTAAAACTACCAAATTTCAGGCATTAGCTTTCGCCACCGACAACGCAGTGGAGTCAATTTTAGCTTGCAAGGTCTCATGGTTTTCATGAACAATAGTTTGCAGTTCTTTTATGGCTGCTTCGTGATTTTGTAATGCATTTTCATGCCGCGAAAAAATAGGTTGAAAATGCTCACAAATTTGTGTTTTTACGTCATTACAAATTTTTTGACATTTCGATTCAGTGTTATGTAACTCAGTAGTTAAATCTGCACGTGTTTGTTCAAGCGTGGTGTCTAACTTCCGAAGATTTTGTTCCATTGTGTCTAACTTTTGAAGCTTTTGCTGTGTTTGTCTCTGATTTCGTTCCACTTGTCTAACTTTTGAAGCTTTTGCTGTGTTTGTCCCATTTGTTGTATTAATTGTAACAACAATGCATTGGTGTCTGAAACATGTTCCTCAGTGCTTTTCGGTAGTGAATTTGCACCGGCAACATTCACATTTTGACAAGCGGAAAATGTGTCTTGACTCATTTGAGAAAACGGTGAGAACCCAAAACCTGAGTCTACAGTATTTACAGTATTGTGTTCTGTCATTCCCGGTTCCTGAGGCGAGCTGTTGCCGACCGATCGATCGATAATGCTTCCCTGTTCACTACCTGTTTCACTGTCTACACCATTATTTGACGCCCGCTCCATTTCCCTATGTACAGTTACCAAATTACTACTTTAAACATTAGTAAATTCATTACTCGGCGGCGCTGATAAGCTACGCTCGTCGTCACTATTATTTCTCAGTTTACTTTGGAGCCTAGTGTTACGTTTTTCACACGCCATTATTGTCACAATATTTCACACGATAACACAGAAAAGCACAATTTGGAGAGCAAAAATAAGAGAACACATTAACATAGCACTGAAAATAATATCTAGTTAATAGCAAGCGCAGCTGCGAAATACTTGGTGCAAATTTACATGCGTGCCACACCTGTTTTACTGTACAACAATGAAAGACTGCAACTACAAAGGAGATTCTCTACAATTACGCGCTAGCAATAAACAAAATCTACACTAATTACACAAACTACAAGGAAAAATCAGAAGATTCCAGCGAGGTATCCTCGACTACGGGTCGACATAAGAAACGTCCCCTTAGAAAAATTATACATGACTGTGCTTAAACTGACACACAATATTTTTAGCGCAACGCAATCTGACTTTCAATAATCCCTACAAAAGAATGGCCCTGACTAACATTAACCTATACCTTTCACAAATCACTTACCTCACAAAAATCTTCGTTACTCGAACTACTGCAATACAGCGAGCGCCACTACTGCCAGCTAAATAAAAGATTCAAACTACGGAAGGCACTAACTACTGATAGGCATAGTTAGCAAATGAAAGATTTTTATAGAGAACCTTAACAGTCATCAAAAGTCATAATATATATAGCAGTTCATGACATCCAGCCTTACAAATTTCAAAATTCCGCCATTTCTCTCCCCACATCCACCACTGCTGGCGGCTCACCTCCAACTGCGCAACGCTACGCGCTGTTCACATCCAGCTGCCCAACACTACAATGGCAGACAACAATGCAAACTAGCCACAGACCGCACACAGCACAGCCAGTGATTTTCATACAGAGCGCCAAGTGGCGTTACCAATAAGAAAACATATACAGCCTACTTACAAGCCATCACTTAACGACCGACAGTAGTGGCGTTTGGGTAGAGTTGTCAGTACTCACAGACAAGCAGCACTGCATGAAATAACCCCAGAAATGAATGTGAGACGCACGACGAACGCATATATTAGTACAGTGCGGCAAAAGCCGGCGTTAATTCGCTACGGCAGCAGACGACCGACGCCAGTTCCTTTGCCATCAGCACGAGATCGCCTGAGGTGCGCCTCGTGGACTTGTGACCATATCGATTGGACCCTAGACGACTGTAAAACCTTTGCCTGGTCAGATGAGTCCCGATTTGCTAAGAGCTGACGGTAGGGTTCGTGAGTAGCGTAGACCAATGGAAGCCATGGAGCCAACGAAGCCATGGAGCCAACGAAGCCAAGTTGGCGACAAGGCATTGTTCAAGCTGGTGGTGTCTCCATAATGGTGTGGACTGAGTCGTCTGGTCCAACTGAACCGATCATTGACTGGAAATGGTTGTGTTCTGCTGCTTGGAGTTCATTTGCAGCCTTTCACGGACTTCATGACCCCCAACAACGATGGAACTCTTATGGATCACAATGCGCCATGTCACCGGCCCACAATTATTCTCGATTGGTTTGAGAGACTTTCTGGACAATTTCTGGATAATTCGAACGAATGATTTGGTCACTCACGTTGCCCGACGTAGTGGAGAGGTCCATTCGTGCACAAAATCCAGCACTGGCAACAGTGTCGCAATTATGGAGGGCTCTCAGTTCTTGTGAGCACAAATAAAACTACATTTGCCTCTCTAATTTTCGACCGCTGGCCAGCAAGCTTCGGTTAATGATTAAAGTTCCCTTTCCAGTTCGGGTAAATGATTCCCCCTCTTTTCCGAGCCACGCTGGAGTAAGTATTGCCAGTGTTTCTGTTGCGGCTCACTGTTCCAAGAGAATGAAATAAAAGGTTTATTATCTACTCCACCGTTATGCCCAAGAAAGGCGAATTAGAGAAGTTCTGGAAGACGTATTGTACACTATTAAGATAGTACTAGTTTTGGAGAAATTGCTGTTTGGTAAAGTTTAGCCTTCTGTGTTGGTAATTCGGCGTATTCCACGATCCAACATTGTTTTAGAGCTGAAAGATTTGGATTTGATGCACTTGCTAAGACTTGGCTTAATTATTGCTTTAAATGAATCTTCTTTAATTTATGGTTTTAATTGTTCATGAGTGATCTTCCTTAATGGTGTAACATTTAACGTACGTCTGATTGTCCCCTATGTTACCTACTGACTTCATTCAGAGAGGGAAAAGGTGATCCTTGCTCAAGTTTACGGGACTTCATTAACCGTTGGTGTTTATTGTTTATGGTCTTAGAAATGTTTGTGAAAAAGAAATAATTTTAGGTTCCTATTGTTTATCAAGTAATTCTTAAGTTATATAGCAAATATTACGAGTGCAAATATTCTTTCATTGTTGCACTTGCTTGTTCAGTGGTTCACACTGAAGGGTGTGACAATAAATGCAAAATCTAAAGTGAAGCGTTGGGGCGAATTAATCCTTTCGCTTATCATTACCTTTAAAGATAACTGATTGTTTGTCGCTTGTTATTGAAACTGGTTGGGAGAATAGTTTATTCAAAAATGTTCTAATGTGTGTGAAATCTTATGGGACTTAACTGCTAAAGTCATCAGCCCCTAAGCTTACGCAAGACTTAACCTAAATTATCCTGAGGACAATCACACACACCCATGCCCGAGGGAGGACTGGAACCTCCACCGGGACCAGCCGCACAGTCCATGGCTGCACCACCCCAGACCGCTCGGCTAATCCCGCACGGCTAGAATAGTTTATTGATTGACCCCGTACAAAGAGTATATCACTCGGAACGTCAAATGTCAGAGGAGTTTCCTCAATATTCGCTGTTTGGCTTATTTCCGTACTTATGTTCTTTCGATGACGAATAATAAAGCGATGGAAAGATAATATTTTCTTTTCATACTCTAGTGGCATTTTCCGAGATATTCTGCTTTTGGTAAAGGCAAGAAACTCCTTTATTCGATAGTGATTACAAATGCGACGCTAAATAATGTATCATTTTGTAATGAATAAATTTAATGCACATTAATCAGTTTCCCAAAGTGGGGCAAGCAGCAAAAATTGGTCGCAACACTCGTTACGCACCCTCGAGAGTGCTTTCACGCCCTCGAAGTCGGCCCCAGCTCCGAGCTATTGGACCGTGCCATCAAACAGAGTGAATGAGTGACTAACAGGAGGCGTGCGGGACGCAGGGAGGCGCCGGCATTTCCCAGTTCGCGGTCTGCGCGCCCCCGCCCCCTCGCGCTGCTGCACCGTAATATCGCAGAGTGCAGCCGCCGACAATGGCGCGGTGGACACTGGCGCTGCCGCTGCTACTACTGCAGGCGGCCATATAGCAGCCACGTGGCGCGCCGCTTCCCCCTGTGACGGTGCACGCTCAGTGTGGCCCTGGCCCCGTGGGGACAATCAGATGTGACGTCGAGGTGTGGCGAGGCGTGGCGTGGCGAGTGTTGCGGGCGCCCCTCTGCAGCCTGAGCGAGCCCCCGGAAGGCACGCGACGCTGCAGAGTACTCCCAGGCCGCGCGCGTGCGTCTGAGCGGCCGTATGTCGCTCTTTACTTCAGCGCAGTCTGCACTCTCACGCTCAACAATCGGGATGGCTCCTTCAACCATCTGGCCCGCATTACCCGAAACAGGGCACGGAATGCTGCCGCAACTTGAACGTCTGTTCACTTAGCGATTAGCCGAGCAACTGTTACTCTGTAAACAGCTCGTATGGAATAAACTGTGGGCAGCATCAGAACTAAAAAAATGGCTCTGAGCACTATGGGACTCAACTGCTGTGGTCATAAGTCCCCTAGAACTTAGAACTACTTAAACCTAACTAACCTAAGGACAGCACACAACACCCAGCCATCACGAGTCAGAGAAAATCCCTGACCCCGCCGGGAATCGAACCCGGGAACCCGGGCGTGGGAAGCGAGAACGCTACCGCACGACCACGAGATGCGGGCTCAGCATCAGAACTACGAGGACGTACTGATAAGCAATGCTTCCCTATTTTTATTCTGCTCTCAATATAGATTGAGGTATTACATGCAATACATATTATTCGGCGGACTTTCCCACTTCGCCGACGCATCTTGGAACCCTCTGCCTCTACTGGGCAGCGAATTCTAGTGTATAACATGGTGGTGTGTAGTGAAAAATGATTCAAATGGCTCTGAGCACTATGGGACTTAACTTCTGAGGTCATCAGTCCCCTAGAACTTAGAACTGCTTAAACCTAACTAACCTAAGGACATCACACATATCCATGCCCGAGGCAGGATTCGAACCTGCGACCGTAGCGGTCGCGCGGTTCCAAACTGTAGCGCCTAGAACCGTTCGGCCACCCCGGCCGGCTGGTGTGTAACTTAACTATACCGGTGCGTGAGAAATTGTGCTGTAACAACGTTTCTAAGCGCAGAATACGCGCAGCCACCAACTCGATACGAATTCCCGCGAGCATCCGAACTACCAAGTCCTTTCTCCTCATACGGAGATCCACCTCCCGCAATGGAGACCAGGGGATGGACTCGCGATGGCAGTTCGCATACGGGATCTCTGTTCTGAACTCTGGATACCCTCAATGTCGCCTCTTGTTGGAGAGCAATTTCGTATTCTCCCATTGTGTGTACCACGTCCTCTAATTTGTCTTGACCTATCCATTGGACCGAAAGACTCTATTGATTGGATTTTTGACTGCCTGTTCCTGGCTGTCCTTGATGCAATTCCGGATGGGCAAGTGGTATACACTGATGGCTCTACTGTTTTGCCAATACATACGCAGGGTGCAGTGAACCACGCTCTTTGCTAAATGGAAGCACTGTATTCACTGCAGAATTGATGCCAACACTCGAAAACTCTGGCACATTTGTTGCTGCGCTAGTGAGACATTCTTGATCAGCAATGATTCCCTGAGTAGTCTTCACGCTATCGACCAATGCTAACCTCGACATCCAGTGGTTGTGACTATACAAGATCTCCTTTGAGACCTTCACCTAGCTGGAGAGTCGGTCGTCTTTGTATGGACTCCAGGTCACATTGGGATCACAAGGAATGAACATCCTGACCAGTTCGCCAAATCGTTACCAGGATGCAGACTTTGGAGATGGCAGTACCGAAACTGGATCTTTGGTCGACTGTACACTGGTACACTGTCAGTTGTTAGAGGCTTGGAACATGGACTGATGTGCCGTAGTTTCTCTGAATATAATGCGAACCATAAAGAGGACCATGACCATGTGGCAGTCTTCCCATCATCCTTTCTCGCAGGGCATCTACTGTTCTCTGCCTCTTTTGTATTGGCCACACTTGACTAGCCAACCACCGTGTTCTGTAAAGAGAGCATCCACACCACTGCTGATGTGGTGACTGTCATAGCCCGCATCCTCCTAGACTATCCTAATTCGGCCACCTTGTACCGAAACACTGAACTTGCTGACACGCTACCTCTTTTGCCATCGCACGATGCCAAAGCAGCTGATTTGGTTTTACCTGTGACAGTGGTTTCACCTCTTCTGTGCGACACACGGCACATTAGCCTCGTCAACTGCTGGGATGGGCCCATGGGACCATGGGGCCCGTGGGGATCACGACTTTCCCCCTTGTACCGAAACACTGAACTTGCTGACACGCTACCTCTTTCGCTAGCGCACGATGCCAAAGCAGCTGATTTGGTTTTACCTGTGACAGTGGTTTCTCCTCTTCTGTGCGGCGCACGGCACGTTAGCCTCGTCAACCGGTGGGATGGTCCCATGGGACCATGGGGCCCATGGGGATCACGACTGCCCCCCCTTGTACCGAAACACTGAACTTGCTGACACGCTACCTCATTCGCTAGCGCACGATGCCAAAGCAGCTGATTTGGTTTTACCTGTGACAGTGGTTTCTCCTCTTCTGTGCGACGCACGGAACGTAGCCTCGTCAACCGCTGGGATGGGCCTATGGGACCATGGGGCCCATGGGGATCACGACTGCCCCCCCTTGTACCGAAACACTGAACTTGCTGACACGCTACCTCTTTCGCTAGCGCACGAAGCCAAAGCAGCTGATTTGGTTTTACCTGTGACAGTGGTTTCTCCTCTTCTGTGCGACGCACGGCACGTAGCCTCGTCAACCGCTGGGATGGGCCTATGGGACCATGGGGCCCATGGGGATCACGACTGCCCCCCCCCCCTGTACCGAAACACTGAACTTGCTGACGCGCTACCTCTTTCGCTAGCGCACGATCACGATGCCAAAGCAGCTGATTTGGTTTTACCTGTGACAGTGGTTTCTCCTCTTCTGTGCAACGCACGGCACATAGCCTCGTCAACCGCTGGGATGGGCCCATGGGACCATGGGGGCCCATGGGGATCACGACTGCCCTTGCTCGGCGGTCCAGCCTAGCCCCTGTCCTCCCTACCTTTTTAATTCTTCTTGTTCTTTTGTATCTGCCGTTAGTTTACTGTCTCGTCGTCGTTGTACCCTTGCCTGAGATTTTATCAATTTGTCACTGTTGCTAATCATCTTGTGGTAATGGAGGGTGTGGAAGCACTGGTCGAATGCAGAGTGACTCATTGAAACAGACTGACCCAGGGTTGTGTGCTTATTTACTCTTATGAAAGAACTCCGTCAGTACTGGTATTTCATCTGGGGACTATTCCCGGCTTGACATACAAAACATTGGGGGACCGTTGACGTCGTAGTTTGGGCGTTTTAGCCCCATTAATGCATCCATCCATTCTCGCCCATGCTCCATATGCCCGCCATTAGGTATTGTGCCACTCTGTCTAAGCCGTATCGGCGCATACAAATGACCTGCTGCCGGATGGCGGCATGCCCTCTTACATGAGCATATTGCACTGGTTCTACTTGTTTTAACGTTTAAATCCTGTTTTCCTTCT
This sequence comes from Schistocerca piceifrons, assembly GCF_021461385.2. Classification (NCBI taxonomy): domain Eukaryota; kingdom Metazoa; phylum Arthropoda; class Insecta; order Orthoptera; family Acrididae; genus Schistocerca; species Schistocerca piceifrons. The sequence goes on from NC_060138.1 coordinate 81,673,101, forward strand.
ACTATGATGATTATTCCGTCCTAGTGTGAAAAATCATGTGGCACTGTCACCTCAAAATTTTTGTTTGTTTGTTATTACGTTAGTTATTTTTAGTATGCATGCTTTGGTCTTTTAAAGAACTTCTTGCTTACATGTTAATTTAAAGAAAATTATCTTCATGGTTCGAGGACTCGCGCTAAGAGTAGGAGGAGAAAATATGAACATCTTATGTCACCGGTATAGATGTGTGCTCCTAGCCTTTAAGTCAGTACGATAATTCATCTTACATTCATCGCATGTACCACTTGCTGATCTATTGTTGTGGACTATATTTCATTTTACCCTCATTTTATAGTATACTTTGTCAAGTAGAAGAGACACGATTTTTAAATTCCGTCTTAGTAAGCTGGTTTTCATGATTTACACTGCAATTTTTTAAGATCTGACCACAAGCAAAGTTTTGCTACTCTGTCCGACAGAAAATAAAATTTATCATCATGATTCCCGGTGGTAAAAGTTTTGACATTACGGTTCAGGTTCGAGTATGTCCAATCCTAACCTCCTAAGAGCTCTCGGTTCTTCTGCCTGCTGTGCAAGTTGGGGAGCTGGGACAGGGAGATTAGTGGACCTTTCCCTCATCTCTTCATGGCCTAAGTTTACGAAGCTCAAATTTCATGGAATGCACATTTCACGGAACGCAAATTTCACGGAACGCAAATTTCACGGAACACAAATTTCACAGAGTGCCTTTACAGGACACCGTACATTGATGAGTGTAGTTAGCTTTTCAATATGGTAATATGTTTAACAAGGACGTATGTTGGAAAAACACTGGTCTTTCGCAACAACTGACTAAAATTTTCGAATGCACATTATATACAAACGGTGGAAACAGTCTGAAAGTACACAGGGGCACGAAGTGGCTACGTGGAGCACACAAGCAAACCTCAAAGATCCGAAACTAATGAGGAATATTAGATATTTACTTGTGTTGGTTTTTTCCTCGGACCTAACGGTAGTAGTTTATGGACTACTGGGTAATTACTACGCGCTGCAGTGCGGAGCTTTCGCTCGCTTCCTCGAAAAGTAAAGAGACGGAGCAGGTCTCTATGAAATAACAGCGTTGCTCAGCGCAGGCTGAACTAGCACAGAGGCCCGTGTTGACTGGAGTACACACAGGTATCGGCAGCAGCTGACACTCCTTCCGCAAACCTATACTGCCAGCACAGCGGCGCTGTACCGCTCACGCCTGTATCACGGCGCAACAGAGGTATACAAATGACACAGTAATTTTAATGCACATGAGTAACAGCAGTTTCTAACGTTTGGATTTTAGCTATGATTTGTTTAAAAATTATCTTCAAGGTTCGAGGACTAGCACTAGGAGTAGGAGGAGAATATATGAACATCTTATATTACCTATATACATGTGTGCTCCTGGTCTTTAAGTCAGTACGATAATGCATCTTACATTCATTGCATGTACCACTTGCTGATCTATAGTTGTGGACATTTTAGTAGTCGTTGGTAAAAAAGAATATATATTGTACTTAACTTGTGTTACAGGCTTCTTCATATGCTGCATGCATATAATAACAAACATATCTAGAGAGGCATTACTTAGGCTATACTTGACTAAGCGCCTTGTTAGAGGTTGCTTCCTATCAGCCGAGAAGAGACACGATTTTTAAATTCCGTCTTAGTAAGTTGGTTACCATGCTTTCCATTGCATTTTTTTAAGATCTGACCACAAGCAAAATTTTGCCAACATGTACGACAGAGAATAAAATTTATCAACACGATTTCCGGCGGTAAAAGTTCAGGTCCGAGTACGTGCAAACCTTTTCATCACTAACCTCCAAAGAGCTCTCGGTTCTTGTCCTGCTGTGCAATTTGGGGAGCTGGGATAGGGTTATTAGTGGATCTCCGAGCACCAGGGATAGACATGTAACAAAATAGAATAAAATTGCATTTTGATAGGAGGGATGGAAAAGAGATCAAGTGACGTGAACAATAAGTACCTCGTTCCTCACCCTTTCGGTTGTCATGTTCCTTTTTCTTTTTTTAGTAACCCGAATGGTTCGATTCTACCCACAACACCTTTTTTTTTCTTGTGTCAACCGCTTTGTACTCTATGTCCCCAATTATTTGTTAGATTTGTTCCAATCTCCGTCATCCCCTACAATTTAAACCCTCTACAGCTCTCTGCGATATCATGGAAGAAGTTCCCTGATGTCCTAACAATGACCTACCATCTTGTCCCTTCGTCTTCTCAGTATTTTACATATAGAGAGTGAACTTTAATAAAATCGACAAACTGCAGTGACGGATTCCTGACTGAAAATGGAGCAAAAAGGTCCTATGAAGATGTGTCCGGAAATGCATCGTTGCCACAGTAGATGAAGCTGACGACTGAAAGTTCGTTCCTCTGACTACGTGGCGTGTGATCCATGTGTGTTGCAGCCTGTGTGAATGACGCAGCGTAATGTAAGCAACAGAATGGTCTACTGTTCATATTGGAAACAAACCGAGGTGGTGTTTGTGTAGGTCAAGCAGATAGAAACGGTCGAGAGCCAGCACGGCTATTCGAACACAAGTGCCCTCACAGACACCAACCACAACATACAACATTTCAAGCCCTTTTTAGGCGTTTCTGTTGTGGTATCAACGTTCGATACCACTCTTGTTATGGGTTGCAGATATCGACCGCTGTCCGCAAAAGATATCGCTGGACCCGCGAGTCGCGACTAGCGCCGCTAGCGTCGTTCCGCGGCTTGTGACAGTTATCTAGAGAACTCTCGTCCGCCGGCCGGAGTGACCGTATGGTTCTAGGCGCTACAGTCTGGAAAAGAGCGACCGCTACGGTCGCAGGTTCGAATCCTGCCTCGGGCATGTATGTGTGTGATGACCTTAGGCTAGTTAGGTTTACTTAGTTCTAAGTTCTAGGCGACTGATGACCTCAGAAGTTAAGTAGCATAGTGCTCAGAGCCGGGACATCAACTAGGAATGTAGCATAGCCTTCAGCTGACAGGAAGCAACATCTAATAAGGCGCTTAGTCAAGTATAGCCAAAGTAATTTTCTTTTTTACCAACGAGTACTAATTATTTCACTCGTTGCAAATACAGACAATGCAGCCAGCTCCTTAACGACTTGACTGCCAAATCTGCAATATATGTTTCTATTTAGCATTGGCCACCTGTCATCTTAACATCTGTGATTACGTTTCCTTTCAGACAGACGAACGTGCAAGGAGGCGGCGAACTGTGCATAGAACAGATTTGGAGGACCCTGTCCAACAGGATACTGGGAAAAGCCCTATTAGAAGCTCCAGGCAGGTGGCCCGCAAATATGGTGTACGCCGAAGAACGATAATGTGCATTCTGCTTGACAGGTATGTGTGAACGTATGCATTGCAGCCCACAGATGCCACTTCCAACATCTGTTATGACTTGGATGCGATGCAGTTCTGTACTGTGTTCTGGAACGATTTGTTGTCACTGCACGCTCACCATCAATTTTCGGGCATCTGTTGAGAGAACCTTTTTTACTCCATTTCCAGTAAGGAAACCGTCCCTGTGGTTTATCGGTTTTATTAATGTTAACCCTGTATTCTTCGCCGATTTTGCGGAGACCCTCCTCCGTCTATAGCGCTAACACTTCGCTTCTCGGCTTTTCTTACAGTCCATCTTTCATTATAACACAGTGCTGTGCTGCAAAGCTACGTTCTCAGAAATTTCTTCCTTAGAGTAACACCTTGGCCAATCTTGTGCTGGTCTGCTATTTATATCCTCTATGTCTCGTCCGTCATGTGTTATTTTCCAAAGTAAAAGAATTTCTTAACTTCGTCTATTTTGTGGTGCCCAAAGTTGAAGTTAACTTTCTCACTAATCTCATTTCTGTTCTCATTATAAGTTTCGGCTTTCTTCGGTTTGCTCTCCGGTTCTGTACCTGTTGGCTATTCATTCCATTCAATAGTCTTCTAACTCCACCTCACTTTTGCTGAAGGCAACAGTGGCATCAATTAATATTATCACTGATATCCTTTCACCCTGAATTTGAATCTCATTCTTCAACCTTTCTTTTATTTCTGTCATTGTTTCTTCGATTTATAAATATACCAGTAGGGACGAAAAATGACAGACCTTTCTTACACCCTTTTTAATCTGTGCATTTCGTTCTTGGTCTCCCGTTCTTATCGTTTCGTCTTGATTCATATGTATATTCCATCTTCCTTTATAGCTTACACCTATTTTTCTCGGAATTTCAAGCATCTTGCACAATTTTACATTGTCGAACTAATTAACCAAATGGAAAAATGCTATGAACGTGTGATGAGTTTTCTTAATTTTTCGTTCCATTATCAATCGCAACCTCAGAACTGCCTCTTTGGTGCTTTTACACTTCCGAAAGCCAAATTGATCGTCGTCTAACAGATCGTCAATTTTCTTCTTCATTCTTCTGTGTATTATTCTTCGTAGCAACTTCGATGCCTGACCCGGTAAGCTTATTGTGGGACAGTTTTCGCGCTTACTTGCCCTTGCTATCTTCAGGACTGGTGTGAATGATTTTTTTTCCAATACTCTGATGACATGTCCCCAGACGCATAGGTTCGACACGGCAACTAGACAATCTCTTAATAGCCAATTCCCACCCCATCCCCCCTCCAGTGAATTCAAAAATTTAGACGGAATGTTACCTATAGCTACCTTATTTCACTGGAAGTCTTCCAAATCTCTATCAAACTCTGACTGTAAAACTGGATGCACTATACATTTCATACTGATTCTTCTTTCTTTTCAAACACGTCATCAGACAAGCCGTCCCTCTAATAGAAGTCTTCAACGTAGTCTTTCCACTTACCCGCTCTCTCTCCTCTGCACCTAACAGTGGGATTCCCATTGCGCTCTATGATGCTGACCCTCTTGATTTTCATTTCCCGAAGGTCGTTTTGACTTTTCTATTTCTTGAATTTTTCGCATTTTGGCTGCAGCCATTTTGCCTTGGCTTCTTTGCACATCCCACTTTTTTCATTTTTAAATGTCATATTTCTTTATTTCTAACTGGTCAGTATTACTCGAAAACAAATCGGAACATCGTTCTGTTAACTCCCATTAACCTTGGTTGGTGTTGCTGTTGTTGTTATTGATTTTGTCGCGGTCGTAAGTCCAAAGACTGGTTTGATGCGGCTCTCAGCACTGGACTATCCTGTGCAAGCCTCATCACCCCTACGTCCATTTGAACCGGTTTACTCTACTCAAGGCTTGGTGTTACTTAAGAAGTTTTACCCTATACACTTCCCTCCACTAACAGACTGGCGATTCCTTGATGCCTAAGTGTTTCCTGTCAACAGACACCTTTCTTCAGTTAATATGTGCCAGAAACCGATTCAGTATCTCTTTATTAATTACTCGTCCTACACAACTAACCTGCAGCGTTCTTCTGCAGCAACGAATTTCAAAAGCTTTTATTATGTTCTTGTCTAATCTTGACATCCATATACTAATCCCACTTTCAGTGTCTCATTTTCTAATCTAATTGCCTCTGCATCGCCTAACTTGAGTGGACTACACACCACGAACCTTATTTTATTTTTGTTTGTATTCATGCTATAACCGCTTTTCAAGATGCTACGTTTAAATTACTCTTTCCAGTCTTTTGCTGTCTCTGACACAGTTTGTCAACAACGTCATCGGTAAACCGCAAAATTTTTATTTTTTCTCCTTGAATTTTAATTCTCTTTCCAAACATTTCCGTTGTTTCCCTTACTAATTACTCAGTGTACAGATTGAATATACTGTGTCTCACTTCCTTCTCAACTGTACTTGACTTTCATGTCTTTCGACACTGAAATACCTTCGCCGATAGGTACTACCGCCGTCGAGTAGCAGGGGGGCTGAAAGCGAAGGGACATTAGACCACCACCAGCGAAGACTTCGCGAAAAAGTGAGAAACTTGTCGATGATTCATGGACCCATGCAGCCACTGAGGCGTAGCATACTCACAAAAGCGCCAAGAATGCCCACATGGTGCTGTGTGAATCTGCTCGCTCGGTGCAGGAGAACTGGCCTCCGTCAAATAATGAGAAACATGCCGATAGTTTTTGGATCCCTGTAGGCAGTGAGACGGAGCATACGAGCAAAATTCTCAAGAATGCACACAGGGAGGCGGGTAAAACTCTGGAAGTGCTGAAGAAGAACTGGCCTTTTTAAAAAAGGTTTGCTAGGCACTAAAAAGAAAGTCTATAAATCACGAACACCATCGGATTGTTGGACCAGGTACAGACATAAGACCGTCCAGGCCTCAGGCAGAGACAGTCGTTATCAACATGTGTTGAGTTGCTGCTTTCACGGGAACTAGGGAATGCGGAGAAACATCGAGTTAGTGTGGTGGACTGATTGAGACCGACGCTGGGAACGGCCTCGACAAACAACAAGTGAGGCAAGCGCAAATTCCCGTGTCACACAGCAGCCTACACAAGATAGCAAATTTCCGCCCTGCGGTGAGAGGTGCGTCTCCGAAACGGCGATCAGTCATTGGGTGGCGTTGCAAATTTCATCCGCTATTGATAAAAATGAGAGGATAAAAAATTGTGAGTAAAGGAAAGGAGCGACAGCTGGTAGGACATCGCGAAAGCAAAAGGACATGGAGGCCCGTCAGGCCCTCACGTACTGACTCTGCTGGCTTTGACTCTGATCCTTAATGGCATCTGCATGTTCATTCTTTTCCTGTTCCATGATGAATGCGCGAATCCTTCCCGTCCAGTGCTTTGGAACTAAGCACTCGACTACACATTAAAATTTCCTTGCCTAACATCCGCCTCCCAACACTGTGATAAAGCTGCTTCTACAACGTAACCTTCCAAGGCCTCAGACTGAAGTTGCAGGAACACAGGTGAGACATGTCGGCTGACCACCACACAGCTACGAGGTGACACACCGTACCGACCCATCACCTGCTGCCGACACCAGTACGCAACTGACTGCAAAATGGGTGAGCTGAGTTATTGCACACCTCCTACCCGTTAATAACTGACTTTGGTCGACGCCCAGTCAAACAGGCCCTGATTTGTATTTGTATGAAAGGTATTGTAATAAATGCCAGTGCTTCATGTTTTAACCACGTAATTAATATATTTCATTTGAATAGCAATCCCTTTAACCCATAACCTTTTGCCGTTTGATTTCACTTTATGATCTTTGAAGTTACTACATTTTTGGGCCCCAGGGGAGAAGCAATCTTCTCGGTAGGTTGCATGTCGTGTCATACCGGTATCAGAGATTTGCCGAATTTATTACAAAACGTTATTGAGTCGCAAGTCCAAAAGGTATACTTCATATTACCACTAGCATGATAGTATAAACTATCACATCACGGAAATGAGAGACGTCGAAAACAGCAACTTCCTTCTTTGACGGGAGAGTGGCGAAGTTGTACATGACGGCTTCTTCTCGGACTTGATACTGTAGCAAACGTGCCGTCGTCAATCCTATTGCTTCTCTGAATGCTCGTAGTTTAACAAACACCTTCTTGTTCGACTGCACTAGTTTGTTACTTGGCCGAAAATTTGGAAGTGTAATTTCCGAAACACCATGCAGCGCATGGATTAGGTACATCGATAGGAAGGTTTTTGGACATAAAGTGTGAACACGAATTCCATCGCAAAATTTCTGAGGTCCTTCGGGGACATCTTTCACGTGCAACTCGTAGTACAGCATAACGCACAGCGTGCTAACATGTGAGACAGACATGTCTCATTGTCTCCATTCTCTACCTCTCCCACTGGCACTGTCTCCTCACTCTTCCACTATCACTCTTTCTCTGCTACTCACTTGCAGCACACAAAAGTGCAAATACGTTCACATGCCAAAATTTTAGGGAGGAAGGTTCAAATTGCTCTAAGCATTATGGGACTTAACATCTGAGGTCATCAGTCCCCTACACTTAGAACTACTTAAACCTAACTTAACCTAAGGACATCACACACATCCATCCCGAAGCAGAATTCGAACCTGCGACCGTAGCAGCAGCGCGGTTCCGGACTGAGGACCCTAGAACCGCTCGGCCACAGGGGCCGGCTGGGAGGAAGGTGGAATGATCATTGAAGTAGCTGGTTCAACATTTTCTGTCACAATCTTTTAAAGACGAGCATATTCACCTTTTGTATGCTCCAACAGGGGCAGTTTTCACTGTTACAGTAGGTTGTGCTGCTGATATAAAACGCATTCTCTCGGTCAGTATAAAGTTTAGGCAGTTTATTTATGTACTTTGACACATTTACGTACTTTGACACATACAAACAACGAATAAGTACGCCTAATATATAGTCAACTCAAAATAGTATACCATTCAACGTAAATTTACTTTATACTTTTTTCCACAAAAATGCACAATATTTTTAGGTTACATTTACAGAATACAAAAAAATCTGGCGGTTAATTTACCAGTGCAAAGAATTCGTATGACAAACTAATTTTTTGTAAGATGTTTACACTGCCAGGTGGCACCATGGGCCCTGTGTTCACTACGCCAGTTCAAACTACCTTTACGCCTCAGACTGGATATTACGTGCATATTTTATTTGCAGAAGTATAGCAACTTTAAACCTTTGAATCTTCAAGGTTCTCCGAGAACATAATCTTGAGGACATGTGGTAAAAATTTCGATGATTTGTCATGAGCATAAATTATAGAAGTGAAAACCCGCTCAACTGGTACCTTTGGTATCCAAAAACTACGGTTTTTCAGGAGCGCGTTGATAATGGATAAAGATTTTAGAAAACTGAGAAATGGAGTTTCTAGATAAATTTCTGAAAAATGTACACTTAAAATCAGTGTCACTCGCTATGGTTAGTTATTTAGGTGATTGCACCCCCAGTGAAGAAACGGCTACAACTGGTTTTTGCTATTTTTTGCATAAGTGCGGTATTTTTGAACATGTACATGTCGGTAACGTATAATGGTATCGAGAAAAGTTTCACAGTACTCTGGGAACATCATCTTAAGAACATGTGGTAAAAATTTCGATCATTTGACATGAACAGAAATTATAAAAGTGGCCATCCCCACAATTGGCACTTTCACTACCCAAAAAACATGGTATTTCGGGTTTTTCTCAGGAACCACCCACGAACAAATGGTGTGCTTGCAAGCTACCTAAAGCCCACCCTCAACAACACCTAATGCAAAAGAACCAAACGATTTTCTCAATTCTGGGGTGGAGAAAGTGTGTAGTGTTTAAATTTTAACTCTACAGTATAGTTATACAAATGGTCGCTTGGCGAAGGGCTATCCAATACACTTGACACTTTTAAAGTAATTGTTTATAGCCTAGGTCGCATTCAAAGCTGATTTTTAGTGACTGATTTCGACAAGTAAGGTAGTCACCTTCAGACTTTTAAAAACATAAAGGAGTAGACATTCAAGTTCCACAAGGTACATGTTAGCTTCGTATATCTTATTGCGACAAATCTGTTTGTACTTTTATTTTTGACAAACCTGTGAAAATGAGCAACATAATCTTCAATAAAGTGTTAACATGGCATGAGTAATGAATGCACAATGTAATATGACGTACAGCCAAAAAAGTTTTTAAAGATCTGAAGATAGTCTTACTTCTCGAAAGTGCTCAATAAAAGACATTTTTGAACTTGATCTTGACTATAAATAATTTCTTTAAAATACATAGAGATAGCTCCTTCTCATTTCTCATTATGAAAGATTTCTGTCAACTTGATCCCTTATCTCTGTGATCAATAGAACCTGAGATATGACCCCCTGAAAAATTGTATTTTCACGCTCGGCTTTTCCGAACTGGTAGAGTTTACGCAATTCATAGACACATACCACGCACAACTTAGGCAAGCCACATCACTTTCAGGTAATTCGCTTAGGTAACTGATGTGCTGACAGGAAGACCACTCTGTTGCAATGTTAAATAAAATGGTTTTGTCAAAACTTGAGTTTAGCAGAGGTAGCAAAGGCCATGTTAGACAGGGTAAACGGAAGAAGAAAGATAGAAGTTGTAACCTCCCCACAGAAATTTAAAAAGATGACAACATTTAATAGAAATGGGAGCCAAGTGTAACCTCCCTAGCAATTAAATTTAATGACAATAAAAATGAGAGCCCGCATCTCGTGGTCGTGCGGTAGCGTTCTCGCTTCCCACGCCCGGGTTGCTGGGTTCGATTCCCGGCAGGGTCAGGGATTTTCTCTGCCTCGTGATGGCTGGGTGTTGTGTGCTGTCCTTAGGTTAGTTAGGTTTAAGTAGTTCTAAGTTCTAGGGGACTGATGACCATAGATGTTAAGTCCCATAGTGCTCAGAGCCATTTGAACCATTTGAACCATAAAAATGAGAATCGCAATCTGACTCAAGGTGTAAACTCTCACGAAAATAATGAGAGACAATTTAATGCTAATGAAACTTCAGTGATAATGATAACTCAATTAAACCGAAATATCGGTCTTTGGCCCTGTGCAAAAAATCATGATTAATTTCTTACCTCAGTGTAACTGCATGTCAAATTTCTGCTCTTATTGTTGGCCACGGCTTGGAGGAAATGCATTGCAAATAATATTTTTTTTTTTTTGAAACTTAACTGAAACTGTTCTTTAAAGGAAATGGAAGGAGATCGTTGGTTCAATTAAATGGTTTTTTTATAAAAAAATTTGCTTTGAAATCAAAATTATTATTGGGGCGATTATTGCACAAATTAGTTACAGTTAATTTACATTATTAGCTGAGCATTGCTGATTCATTACCTTGTTTAAAATATAATATACCTCGTCCTGAATCTTGACCAGAATGCCATGTCGACGCCCGCCGACTCCTCACACACAACTGCACTCGACTGCTACTACCGACATACTGCACTGCTCACAGACTGCCCACTGACTACTGGTCGCAACTGTACTGCACGACTACTACTGACACACTGCACTGCACGACGACTACTGACAGACTGCACTGCACGACGACTACTACCAGACTACTGCTCGCAACACTCGCGCGGTCAAGCGCAGACTAACCACGATAAATGGCTCTCTGGTCAAAGATTTTATCATGCCTCACCATCGCTGTTACGTTAAATACGTGTTTCATAACCCTCCACTGGGGGGGGGCAAAAATTTGGCAGCGATGGTGAGTCATTTGGACTTGCCAAGCGCGGCAAAATTTTTTCTTTAATTAATGAACTTTTACAATTTACAGAATATTTAGATACATGAATTAAATGTGGTGCACATGCACCGAGTACAAAACATTTCAGACAAAGACAAGATATGAGTACAAAACATAGTAGCAAATCAGAAAACTGTATATACAAATTATTGGACAGATAACAAAGTGCACACGCACTGAAAAAAATTTTTTTAGCATTTTTAGAACAAATAAACAGACTGGCAAAAAAAATCATGTTGACAAGTGACATGAGTGCACATGCACTGCAGTTGAGAACATATCAGCAAATGACGAAATGTATATACAATGAGTAACTAATGACATAAGTGCATACGCACTGAAGTAATGAACATATTAGGAAATCATAAAAGGTATACAGAATGAGTACAAATCATATTGAAAAATGAGAAAAGTGCACAGGCACTGAAGTTCAGTAGAAAACATATTAACACATAACATAAGTGCACATGCACTGTAGTTCAGAACATATCATCAAAATAAAAATGTATATACAATATAAAAGACAAGAGTGCACATATACTGTACTTCAGAACAAATCGAAAAAATGTCTTTAGCATTTTCACAACAAATAAACATAATGGCAAAAAAAATCATGGCGACAAGTGACATAAGTGTACTCGCACTGGAGTTCAGCGAATCGAAAAAAATGTATAGCCATGAACATAAATGATGTTAGCAAAAAATGATTTTCATTATTAGGATAGGAAAGGGAAGGATTGCATCATGGTTGTAGCACTTTAGATTGCACATAGCTGCTCTGAAAGTCCATATCTTTCCACAGAAGTACAACACCAAGTGACACAATTTGAAGTTCTTTTCCCATCAGAATTTATCAGCGCAGCCAAGACACTGAACTGTCGTAGTAATGTTCCATGTTTTCATTTTGGCAGTACACTAGGTACACCAAACAGTGCGACCATAATAACGTCTTCATCGCTCACGGTGGTGGACAGCATGTCGTTCAACACCACGCTCTTACAAGACACACCAACGTAGAATTAGTGCAAAAATCAAATATAGTGCTCCATGATCAGGAGGATGGACAGGACAAATGGATATTGCAGTAATTCAGGGTAGTTACCTCATAAGGTGAAGGACATTAAGTCACATAATATTGAGAATTACAGTAGTAGCTTGCGGCATTCATAGCCCAGTTATTGAACATTTCTGTACCAAGTATGTAGTATTACAGAATAATGTTCATAAAATTAAATTATTGGCATCATGGGTAATCGTATTACAATAAACAGTGGCAGTCCTTGGCCAGTTACAAAGCATATTTAGTATGACAGAAGTCTTAATTGAAATGGAGAGTCAATTATTGGCCTAGCATTAACATAATACATTGAGTGATACAAATTATTGGCACTCATTGGCCATTTACCAAAACATGAAAAGTCAACATTGAAAACAAGAGCTAATTAATGGCATAATTAATAACATAATTCATTTAGTGACTTAATTATTGGCACTCAGTGGCCACATGAAAAATCATCATTGAAAACAGGAGCTAATTAATGGCATAATTAATAACATAATTCATTTAGTGACTTAATTATTGGCACTCAGTGGCCAGCAAGTATTGAATAGTATAAAACATTGTTCATCATTCAGTGTTATTCAGATCATTAAGAAGTCATTATTAAAAATCAGTTAATTACAGTCATAGCATTAATAATCAGGGGCATTATAAGTAGTCTCATTACAATAAACAGTGGCAGTTATTAGCCAGTTACAAAGCATTATTTTATATATATATATATATATATATATTTTGTATCATTAAGAAGTCATTACTGAAGTGACATACTATTCAGAGTTGATCAGTATTATTCAGAATTGTCTTAAACTAGGGACTGGTAATACATTTTTTTGTTAGCAATGCATTGCGTTGGGATCGATAATTAATTGTTGAGGCATAACAATATTTGCTTTTGACCTATTGCTGCAAATGAGGATAGGTAACGTCATTCGTCATGAGTCAGCTGTAGCAAGGTTATGTAACAAGGCAGTATATGTGATCACATTTATAAATGATAGACACAAATGGGTAAAAAAAATAAAAATGCAAGTACTAGAACAGGTATAATAAGTAACAGGTTTAGTAAGTCTCATGAAAAGCTTCTCCTGGAAAAAAATACAAAATGGATTATTGAGCTGAAAGAAGAAACACATACTATGCTGAAAAGTAGTGAACTTCGAATTAACAGGTAGTGAAATATGTATAAAAAATGTGTTCCATAGCTGTCCTTTCTAAAAGCTTCAGTCATCATACCATGCAATATAACACCTGCTGTCAAAGCAAACTGCACAACAAATACTTAAATAACTACATAGCATAAATACATAACTTCAACATTATCCTCATCTGTAAAGAAAAAACTTCATTATCAATCACTTCATTATCCATATTATCATAACTTCATTATTATCATCACCTGTAAAGAAAAACTTCATTATTCATAACAGCATATTCTTCATCATTATTCGTCAGCATTCATTATCATCTGCAAAAAAAATCACTTCATTACTCATTACACAACTATTCCTTATCTCTAGCATATTTCATCACTAAAACTAAGATGTGTAGTTCTGTCTGACAGCCTGCATCAATCACCTTGTATTCTGAAAGAAAAAATTAGTTAAGACTGCTATTCTACGATGAGTATAGTATATTCTTGTTAATGCTTGTTAATCCTGATCCATTTACTCTTCCTCATAAAGTTATTGCATCTTCTTTCGTTTATTCCGTAGGTGAAATTCCCATTTCTGTTGAATTTATTTCTTACACGCATCATTTCTTTCTGAAATTGATGAACAAAGATTAATGTCTTGCATTTAAATCATATACCCACTAAATAATGACTGGTTTATGGTGACATAATTAACCATACAGCATAACATGACAGAAAACGTAATATGTCAATGACATTGACGGTGTTCAGATGCAAAAATGTACACAGAATAATACAATGCAGCAGCAAAAAAAAATGTAAAACAGTCACGATCTTGAGATGTCATAGAGCAAAAAGAATGTCAAAATCAACTGGTGTGTTATACCTTAATTATTTCACAGTGCATATAAACAAAACTGGAATACAATCATAGATAAAAAGACAAAATGTGACGTTCGTTGTGTTCAGCCTGTATGTACTGTAGTTAATAGAGGCGAGAATTAAAGACTTTAATGGAGAGAGAATTTGATAAAATTAATACGTCACTACACAGAATTGCATGATTATTCATAAAATACGTAAGTTCATCTGGAAAAATATGCACGGTCTGATGTGTAACGACAAGAAAAGCGACCTGCTAACCTTACCTTCCCGGGCACTTGCCAAGAAAAATACGATAATCATCAATAATTAGTCATGTGAATATAATTGCATTAGTAAATGGCATCATAGTGTGTTGAATCATACAGTGTCTTCATTCAATAAAGGGTTTAATATTTGACCAATGGTGGTTGCCTTTCGATTTTCTGGTTCTCAAAGTTTCGACGTGTACAACATTGGGTTGAGGGATGCTGCGAATCCGATATGGACCTGCGTATAGAAGTTCAAATTTACTGCACTTACCTTTTATTCTGCTGGATAAATAGTGTGTACGTACTAATATTTTCTGTCCAACGTGAAAGTCTCGGCGTCTACAAACCTGTTTTTGCTGTCTTCTCCGGCGCTCTGCGGCACGTTTGATGTTGTTCAGCGCAATGTCAATTATTTCATGGTGTCGTAGGCGACGACATTTAGGGAAGTTTACTAATTCTTTAATTTTGTTTGGTGGTTCAACGTTTTTCAGCATAACAGACGGAGTTAGCATGGTGGATTCATTTGGAATGGAATTAATTACATCTTGGAATGAGAGTATGTGTGTATCCCAATCAATATGTCTTTTGTGGCAGTATATTCGGCACAGCTTACCAATTTCTTTCATTAATCTTTCACAGGGGTTCGAAGAAGCATGGTACTTGGATATATAGATCGGAGAAATGTTTCTAGCTCGTAACATACGTGTCCATATGCCAGAACGAAATTGTGATCCATTGTCAGAAATTACTTTCATCACATGCCCTACATGAAATAGAAAATATTTGACAAATGCTTTCGAAACGGTTTTAGCAGTAGCTTTGCGTAACGGAGTGAAAGTAACAAATTTTGAAGTGAGTTCAACAGCGACAAAGATGTAGCAAAAACCTCTGTTAGTTCTCGGAATAGGACCAAGAATGTCTACAGCGGCCATATGTTTTAATTTAACAGGTACAATGGGATATAAAGGAGGAATATGTGAAGTGGTGTCTGATTTAGCTTTCTGGCAAATTTTACAAGACGCTAAAACTCGTCGTATACGTTTTTCCATGTTGGTAAAATAACAGTTCTGTCTCAGTATAAGAAAACATGTTCTTGCTCCGTAATGTGCGTAACTTAAATGAGTGTACCAAATTAATTTGTTAATCAGTTCGTCAGGAATGCATAATAACCAATTGTTGCTGTCAGGATGAGAGCGGCGAAACAAAATGTCATTGCGTACAGTGTAGTGGTTCCTAATCGTAACATTATCCCTATCTTGCCAAAGGTGTTTAATTTCTTTCCACACGTTGTCTTTATTTTGTTCTTGTGCTATGTCCTGTAATGACGATGAAATAAAATTTTCAAATGCAACTTGCTGAATGTACATGACACTGAAATTTGCTTTGCAGAAGTTGGTTGCTACGTCTTGATGATTGTTGCTCAGAGAACGCGATAGTGCGTCTGCTATAACATTTTGTGTGCCGGGAATGTGAACTATTGTAAAATTAAATTCCTGTAAATAAAGTTTCCATCTGCTTAATCTATCGTGTGTGAATTTAGCCGAAAGTAAAAATTGTATCGCTCTGTGGTCTGTGTAAACGGTGGTATGTCTGCCATAAAGAAAATGTCGAAATCTCGTAAAAGCCCATACAACACATAGTGTTTCCAATTCTGTAACGGAGTAATTTCGTTCAGCAGGTGACAAAATGCGACTTGCAAATGCGATGTTTTTAATTACTGTTGAGCCTTTTTCTTCAATTTCCTGGAAAATGTGTACGCCTAAAGCGGTATTGGAACTGTCGGTGGCAATGGAAAAATTTCTAGTAAGATCTGGGTGCGATAAAAGTGGTGCATTCAACAGAGCATGTTTCAGGTTCATGAATTCAGAATGTGCTTGCTTATCCCAAGACCAAATAGTGTTTTTACCTGTTAATTGGCATAATCTAGGCGTATCTAAAGCAGAGTGATGAATGAATTTACGAAAAAAGTTAACTAAACCCAAAAAACTGCGTAGTTGTTTCTTCGTCGTAGGAACAGTAATGTCACGTAGAGCTTGAAGTTTTTCCGGATCAGGTGCAATGCCTTCTGCTGAAATTACGTGTCCAAGAAATTTTATAGAAGTTTTGCCAAAGTGCGATTTACTAAGGTTAACTGTAAGTCCTTGTGCATGCAAAGTTTGTAACAGTTGTTCAAGAATCAGATTGTGTTCAGACCAGTTAGCTTCTGCAATAAGAATATCGTCTACATACGTCGTGATACTGTCCTTAATGCAAACGTGTGTCGGATGGCGTCAAAATTAATAACATTTTCGTGAAGAAGATTCTGCGTGTCAAAATTATTGCTTACGTTACTGGAATATGAAACCTGTACTGTATATGGTCAAATTCTATCGTACGTGCTGTTATTTACGGGAGAATGTTGTGGCATATCCACTATATGAACTGCTCTGTTATTTCTTACTGACGTATTACGCTATCGATGACACCTATTGTCTGTTTCATTCATGATTATTTGTTGTTGCTGATGTTGTTGCTGCTCATAAGATCGACTGTTATTAAATGTACGCTGAAAATTGTGCTCGTTACTTTTACGTCTGTCGTAATAGTCATTTCTATACGGTGCATTGCGATAGGAATTGAAATACTGTGTTTTCTGTACGTAGTTATTTCCTTGCTGCCGTGCGTTACTATTTGTTAGATCTGGGACTACACGTGCACGCGGCGAAACATTAAAGTTTGGTTGACCTTGTAGACTGCATTGTTGGTTAGGTATGCTAAGCGGTTGACTTTCATGCTATTGTGGTGAAAAACATCTATTGTTACAAAAATGTGGTTCCTGTTACTAATAATTTTACACATACTGATGATTACTATTTTATCTGTAATTAAAATTACGCTGGTTCTGGAGTGCCTAAAGAATGTTGTCATTTTCAGTAAAAATTTTGTCACATCGGGTTTTCTTTAGTCATGTTTCTTAATTATAGGTAGAGCAATAGTTAAAGAGCTGTTTTTGATAGATATATAGGATAGTAGAAGAAAAGGCAGCAGCGCAGAAAACTAAAGATGAAACAGCACTACTACATCTCGGGGCCCTATGCTCGCTACGGCAGATATTCATTAAAGCGTAATGAATCCCCTGAGGTCAATTACGCACTGCAAATAAATTTTAGCTTTTGCGTTGCACGCAATAGCGGTAAAAATCCAAAAGCAAATTGTTGTATTCTTGTTAATTCCAATTTCTGCATTACAGGTAATGCTGTTGAAAGTACAATAGCAAATTGTCTTATCGGGGTCAAAGCCAGCTTCTGCATTACAGGTAATAGCGGTGAAAGCACAAAAATAAATTGTCTTATACAGTGCAAATCGTGCATCTGTGCTCTGTCATTATTAAATTCCTTAGATTTTATTACAGATCAAAATTGCTCGTAATCTACGTTCTTGTCTCTGAATTTGTGAACACATTCAGGTTTGTGTGTGAATCTGTTTGTCTGTGTCATTTCGGATTTCAAGTTACGTAGCTTTTCATATTTTAAGTCGCGTAGTTTTTCGGATTTTAAGTCGTGTACTCTTTGTAAATTGCACACATTATACGCGCTGCGTGACTCTGATAAATGCTCGCAACGTGGAGGATTCTGTGACGTGTTGGTGACTGAAATAGTTTTTAATTCTGTTACTTTAAAACTTTCGACATTTTGGTTGTTCTGTCGTTCACTTTTATTATTGACTTCCGTATTCGGAGTGTGTGAAACTTCCAGTGACTCTAAATTAAACGCGTCGCGTATCTGTACTGCGTTTTTAGGGCATTGTTCAGTGACTGCATTAATTTCGTCTTTGTGTGATTCTGTTGTGCCTACACGTGTACTACTTAATTCTTGTGCAACAGTGCCAACTTCTTTATTACTGTTTTTAGCACAAGCCTTAGTATTCACACGTAATGGTTCTTTAATGTCCTGACATTGCACGGTAACAGCTGTACTCTGTTCACTAACTTGTTTATTCCGTTCGTTAAGGTTGTCTTGATTTTCGTTCGTCAGATTGAAACTTTCTTCAAGTCTTTTGATACTTTGTAGCATCAATGCCAGAATTGGATCCGACACAAAATTAGCATTTATTTTCTCTGTGCTAATTAATGGTGGATCTAGAATTGTTTCGTTTTGTGTGACCATTTGGTCATTCCTTAATTTACAAAAAGGATTATCAGTCGGACGTACACTGTCACTCACTATTTCGCAATTAAATAAATCCGTCGTACTTTGTGTATCCTGTTCATTTTCATTAGACAAATTTGTCTGCACGTTACTTGAATTTTCCAAATCGGGTGTGTTATGCTGGGCAGCGCTCATTACAATGGAGCGCCCCGCGCCATCAATTGTCGTCAAATCAACAGAGGACATAACCGAGTTCGTTTGTTCATCATTAAGACAAAAGTCATCACTAGTGGTTGAAATGCACTGATTGTTAGTGAACGCAGGATTGTCATCATTACACTGCGTGTCACAATTACTATCAGTCACATTGTTTAAGTCGGTAATTTCATTCACAATACTTCGCGATACACTATTCACAGTCTTTCGCGGCATTTTTACAATAGTCACAATTATTCACAAAACAAATAAGCACAAATGCAAAAGGCAACAAACAAGAATACAACAGAGCAACGAGTTGCCGTTGATCTGTGGAAAGAAAGTCACAAGATTAGTAAAAGCGTTGCGCCAAATTCTAATTATACTTAAGCAAATAAGAGCAGATATCTGACTGTTTTTCAAAAGACTCTCAACGAAATTCGATCCTGGACTGGGTGTCGCCAAGTGTAACCTCCCCACAGAAATTTAAAAAGATGACAACATTTAATAGAAATGGGAGCCAAGTGTAACCTCCCTAGCAATTAAATTCAATGACAATAAAAATGAGAATCGCAATCTGACTCAAGGTGTAAACTCTCACGAAAATAATGAGAGACAATTTAATGCTAATGAAACTTCAGTGATAATGATAACTCAATTAAACCGAAATATCGTTCTTTGGCCCTGTGCAAAAAATCATGATTAATTTCTTACCTCAGTATAACTGCATGTCAAATTTCTGCTCTTATTGTTGGCCACGGCTTGGAGGAAATGCATTGCAAATAATATTTTTTTTTTAAAATTTAACTGAAACTGTTCTTTAAAGGAAATGGAAGGAGATCGTTGGTTCAATTAAATGGTTTTTTTATAAAAAATTTGCTTTGAAATCAAAATTATTATTGGGGCGATTATTGCACAAATTAGTTACAGTTGATTTACATTATTAGCTGAGCATTGCTGATTCATTACCTTGTTTAAAATACAATATACCTCATCCTGAATCTTGACCAAAATGCCATGTCGACGCCCGCCGACTCCTCACACACAACTGCACTCGACTGCTACTACCGACATACTGCACTGCTCACAGACTGCCCACTGACTACTGGTCGCAACTGTACTGCACGACTACTACTGACACACTGCACTGCACGACGACTACTGACAGACTGCACTGCACGACGACTACTACCAGACTACTGCTCGCAACACTCGCGCGGTCAAGTGCAGACTAACCACAATAAATGGCTCTCTGGTCAAAGATTTTATCATGCCTCACCATCGCTGTTACGTTACATACGTGTTTCAAAGTTCAAGGACATTATCTGAGTCACCCATAGTCTCTAGTGGCTTCTATACAGTGAATGGGTGACGTTTTATTTCTTAGGCCCATCAATCATTTTACCTCTTGTATGTCTTGTTTACAGAGAAACTTGTCCTTTTCAACATGTTACTTGCAGTTGACTATAGTGTGCTGGCGTGCGGCAGAGAGGTTGCGAGACGATAAGGCCAACAGCAGACTCGTAGGTAACGCGCCGACAACGCCCTCTCGGCCACCAGTATTTAGGATCGCCGCCGCAGACCAGAGGGCCAGTTAGTTCGAGTTTGTCGTACCTAATGAGTTCCTGTGGGCCACCGAGTCAGAGCTGCATTCTTAGCCTCTAGCACAGAGACAGGCGGCACATAGCAACCTTGTAGTCAGCGTAGAGGACTTCTACTTCAGCAGCAGTGACGCTAACGTGGGGTATACAGAGAGCTTGTACCACACAACAACTAGCGAAACTTAAGTAGATTTCTATGCTTACGAATAAAGAACCCATTTAATCTGTGCATGCAGTTTGTGTTATAGAAAGAGGATACCAGCCACTAAACAACATCCTCTCCTTGCTTCCCACGGTACTGCTCTACCGAGACAATGAGATGACATAAATTATAGTAGTGTCCACTTCGCTGTCTGATCTCAGGCTAGCCCTCAGTACTGCTAAGTTCCATCTCAGGCTTATCTTTGCAGCACTGTTGGTTGTACATAGATAGTGATACACAGCAATATAAGTAGGTCTATTAATGAAAGGTTGGCCATTGAGCTCCTCTTGTGTGTATTCTCTGAATGCAATGGAGTGTTTTGTTTTGTACTGTTCGTTTTGATGATTGCATGAGTTAGGCTTTTTCATTGTTTTGCAGGTATTTTCTCAGAAACAACACTAACTTGGGTAACAAACTACACACATTAAAAAACGTTTTGCATCACCCCAGTTCGCAGAACTACTGAATATAAACGTTGACTGTGAATATTGTATCACAGACACAGTCCCTCTGACTGTTAGGAATTGTCACTAAACCCGCTCACAAGATGTAAACAACTATGCATGAGTAGCGCCTATTAGACAGAGGGGATCCGACAGCCAATCAGTTCCAGTCATTCCGCCAGGAAGGAGGTACACGGCTCGTGTTGTCTGTAGTTCAGTCATGCATTGACGATCAATACCGCGGTCAGATCGCGTCCGCACTGTTACTTTGCGCCAGGAAGGGCCTTCAACAAAGGAAGTGTCCAGGCATCTCGCAGTGAACCAAAGTGATGGTGTTAGGATATGGAGGAGATACAGAGAGACAGGAATTGTCGATGACATGCCTCGTTCAGGCCGCCCAATGGATACTACTGCCGTGAATGACCACTACGTAGGGATTATGGCTCGGAGGACCGTGACAGCAACGCCACTATGTTGAATAATACTTTTGGTGCAGCCTCAGGACGTCGTGTTACAACTCAAACTGTGGCACTAGCCTGCATGATGCGCAACTTCACTCCCAACGTTGCATGGGGGCTTAATTAAATATGATTGAAAATACTTTTAGTTTTTCGTAGCTGTATGTCAGATTACGCTGTGTCTCGTAATCGGTTGGCCCTGACTAGTATTATTACGCAATCTGACTGCATAGAATAACAACAAACAATGAAAGAAAATTTTCGTTAACACAATTAATTAATTAAGCCCCCAGCAACTATAAAACCTACAAAATCAAAGCACAAATGTAATTGTTCTGTGTGTGGGAGTGTGACTCAACGCACATCTGGCACGGTTCTTCTTCAACAAGACAAGAATTTTTAAATACCAATTATACTGACGTGATAAAAGAAAATTAGAAATACTATAATTGCGCAAGAAAGCAGAATTAAACTCTAATACAAGAACACACGCCAGATGCTTTGTTGACTGAACCTGTAATGACGCATTATTTTGGACACTGAAATAAAAAGAAACGGGGTTTATTACCTCATTTATATTGATGAAAATCACTCTAATCCTTACAATATATCTCTACACCGATTCTCTATTACCACATCTCAACAAGACTCTTCAGTATCACATCTCAACAAGCACTGCCTACTGGCACATCTCAACAAACACTCCTCACTACAACATCTCAGCACAGACTACCCCGAGTCCTCGACAGGCACTCACTTCTACGAGCTCTCGACAAGCACTGACTTCTACGAGTTCTCTCCAAGCACTGTGGAGGCGGCTTAATAATACTCTTTGGCGCAATCTCTGGCGCAGTGGCTCAGTGTAGCCACCTTTCATATGCCCCTCCTCCACAGGCCAGAATTTGATGGTATTTTTTGCCAGCATTGGTGGTGAAAATACCACCAAATTCGTCCACAAAAATACAGACAAAAATAAAAGATAATATTAATACCTACATATCACATAATTAGTTAAAATTTTGGCTTTGCACTGACCTTTCAATAACCTAATATATGAAATACAGTAAGCAGTACAACTTCTTTTCATACATGTGACTTTACATAAGAGTTCACACAATTCACAAAAAATCAGTTTATACAAATGTTCACATAAAATGCTTTCAATGATTAGTTACACAAAAAAGACACCAACAGGTGACATCTTTTCAGTAGAAGCAGTCCATCAGTGGCACCCAGTAAAGTTAAGCGGGTACACCCAGCAACAAGTCACATTTCTCAGCAGAAGCAGTTCCATTAGTGGCACCCCGCAATGTTGAGTAGGTGCAGACAGCAAGAAGTAACATCATTTCAGTAGAAACAGTTCCAACAGTGGCACCCAGCAATGTTGAGTAGGCGCAGACACCGGCAAGTGACATCATTTCCATAGAAGTAGCTTCATCTGTGCACCCAGTAATGTTGAGCAGGTGCAGACACCAACAAGTGACTTCATTTTAGTAGAAGCAGTTCCATTAGTGGCACCCAGCAATGCTGAGTAGGTGCAGACAGCAACAAGTGACATTATTTCAGTAGAAGCAGTTCATCAGTGACACCTAGCAATGTTGAAGAGGTACACACAGCAACAAGTCACATTAGTTCAGTAGAAACAGTTCTAACAGTGGCACCCAGCAATGTTGAGTAGGTGCAGACACCGGCAATTGACATCATTTCCATAGAAGTAGCTTCATTTGTGCACCCAGTAATGTTGAGCAGGTGCAGACACCAACAAGTGACTTCATTTTAGTAGAAGCAGTTCCATTAGTGGCACCCAGCAATGCTGAGTAGGTGCAGACAGCAAGAAGTAACATCATTTCAGTAGAAACAGTTCTAACAGTGGCACCCAGCAATGTTGAGTAGGTGCAGACAGCAACAAGTGACATTATTTCAGTAGAAGCAGTTCCATTAGTGGCACTCAGCAATGTTGAATAGGTCCAGAGAGCAGTCCATAATATTCACTATCACTGATCACACTGTTCATCAGTAGAAATTAAATATGTCCTAGTGGCACCAATCATGTAGAAAAAGTGCAAGTAACAGTCCATAATATTCACTATCACTAATCACACTGTTCATCAGCAGAAATTAAACGTGTCCTAGTGGTACCGATCATGTAGAAAAACTACAAGTAACAGTCCATAATATTCACTATCACTAATCACACTGTTCATCAGCAGAAATTAAACATGTCCTAAGTGTCACACATTATGTTGAAAAAGTGCAGGTAACAGTTCATAATATTTACCATCACTAATCAGACAGTTCAGGCACGAACAATAGTTTGAATGCACATCCAAATGCTTTTACACTAAATATACAAATCATAACAAACACACAAATGATGTCAGATAATTTTCATATTAACTATTACAAATACTCAAATATCCGCAAAACTATAATATTTATGGGTGTCAGTGCAAGCCACAACAAACAAATAAAATAAAATTTAGGAGATAGGTGGGTAGGATTAGGAAAGGAAAACACACAAACACACTCACTCATCTTTCATCCACATTAAGTACTACTGTGTAATTGAGTAGTGTTAACTGTGTAAATGCAATTCTGTCAAAATCTGATGTTCATCATGTGTGTCAAGTAGTAGTGGCAGCAATGTATAACAGTCAATAATAGTTAAGTCAACGGCATAGTCATCATGTCAAGACCAATGTTTGCCAAGCCAGATCAAATGTACTGTTGTTGAACAACTGTCAGCGAGCCAAGATATGCAAATACTTCCTCTCTTAAAAAAAAAAGTATATACTGCTTAGTGATTTAACAAAGTGTGTGTATAGACTATCTTCATTCTACTTTAGTGTTCTAGTCTGCTATCTTCATCCTCCTTGTTCCATAAGACCAACAAAAAAAAAAAAAATATGCTCCTCACTTACTTTACTTCTTATACACCAAAACTCCAATAATCATCAGCATCACATAATCTCAATACTTCAATAATACCTCTTACGTCGATACATATAAACCTTATCATTAATAGCATTTACCTTACCTCTTGTCCACAAAAACTCCAATAATCATCAACTTCATATAATCTCAATACCTCAACAATACCTCTTCAATACGTCGATACATATAAACCTTATTACCAATATCACTTCACTTCCATAACAACTCTTTCCTCTAGTCAGTCTCCTCGAACAAGTACAGATAAAATCCTAATGCAAACCTCATCATCCCATACAATCCGAAGACACATTGTCAACACGCAACCTCTGTGTAATCCATCTGAGCCAAATCTTCTACTCGTTATGAATTATAAACAAAGAAATGCATACATGACCTCTAACAGACTTAGTTCGAATAACTCTCAGTAATTAAGTACGATTACGAAATGTGAATGATCATAATATTTCACAGTGTGTACACCACTTCAAGAATTATGGCAAACAGAAGCAAACATGTGGAGTATTTCTTGTCAAGTGTCTCTTCCTATTTCAATTGCTCACGAAAAATGCGGTGTAATAACTGTCAATGGTCTGAACCTAGTTTTGGTATGTCATGTCGTTAGCTTCCTTCCTATTAGCATAAATTTATACAGCTTCCATAAAACCTCCAGCTCATGTGACTTCAACGAAGTTCTTTGTACCAATGTTGTTCGTCGAATTATAGCCGTTCATTTTCTTATCTTAAAAATATAAGGCACTGAGCGTAAGCAAAACAAGCAATAGCGAGTAATTATACCAGTAGAGAACAGAATGTCAACAAGTGGATGCAGCACAATTCCTACAACGAGGCTCTGCCAAGCGAACAATCTATAATTAATCCAATAGTGTGACCTAAACTCTCTGTTTGTACACAGTATATCAGCATTTCTATACACCAAATTAAAGAGTAGTTATGACAACAACAGATATGTATAAATATGCAATCCATACGCATAGCAGCAAACATATGTTATCTAACATAATAAACAGGTCATTAGCATCATATCAGCATAAGCAAATAAATGTTCATATGTCAT
Source organism: Schistocerca piceifrons (assembly GCF_021461385.2). Classification (NCBI taxonomy): domain Eukaryota; kingdom Metazoa; phylum Arthropoda; class Insecta; order Orthoptera; family Acrididae; genus Schistocerca; species Schistocerca piceifrons. The sequence continues at coordinate 81,698,619 of NC_060138.1, forward strand.
CTTAATAAGTAAACATGAAGGCGCAAGCAGATAAATGACAAAGTGTAACCTACATACATATCAGCACAACTAATCAGGTGACAATTATAATATAAATAAATAAGCACAGCAGACACATAATAAAAATAAAAAAACGACATCAGTAAAAAAGCAGTGCAGCCAAGCGATGCATAATATATACAAATAACAATCCTGTTCATTAATAAAACATTGACAAAAATCAGCAAATGTACGCAAGCACGTCGCTTCACACGTAAATTCATAGAACATGAAATTAGCACAAAGTATGAATCACGTAATCGCGAGCAGCAAATTACGTCTAAAGTGCGTACCTAAGTGGAAATATGTTATCTGAAAAATGAACTCAATTAATAGTTACCCTTTTTAGTTTATTAGTTTCTTCTTCGAAATTACATTCTTCCTGAAAATTTCTCGATAGCAGGTCCTCTTAACGTCGGAGACACACAGAATTTACCTGAAGTTCTTAAATATTTTATAGAACCGTATCCTGAAAAATACGGAATGTTAATAACATAATTCATCAAGTCACTATAGCTTTATACTGAATTTAGTCGGAGAAATTAAACTGTGTATTTGTTTACGGCTGTCAGTGCATTCGCACTGAGCACTCGATCAGCTGTAGGCGCGTGACGTAGGAAGCAATTGTTCGCGGTCAACGACTGCTTTGTGCGGCGCGCAGACTTGACTGTTGCTTTGAGTATATGCCGCCGCCAAAACACAGCGCGGTATCCTTGTACTCTCCGCATGTTTACATCTAGCTGTTGGTTCCTCAAAAGTATGTCATTCCACAAAATTTTTTACGTTAGATATATGATGTATTACTTTAGAGCGTCGTGATTTAACAGTTTCTACTTCAACAGTGTTATCATGTATAATTTTGCGAATTCTATATGGACCGTTATAAAGCAGAAAAAATTTGCGACACAAGCCTTTTCCTTTGTGAGACAAACGATGAGACTTAATTAACACTTTTTGACCAACTGACAAGATTTTTGAACGACCAGGACGCTTAGCTGATTTCTCTCTTCTAGCAGCCGCAGATGCAATATTTTGCAGAGCCATGTTCACAACTTCAGAATGCCGTAGTTTCCGTGTAGGCGGAAGAGGAACGATTTCAGAAATGCGATTTGTCGGTGCTTTGTTTTTTAATGTCAATATAGGCGGTAAAGAAGTTGAATCATTAGGGAGTTCATTCAGAATGTTTTGAAAAATATGAAGATACTGATCCCAAGTTCTGTGATTCTGATGACAATAAAGACGACACAATTTATTGATTTCCTTCATCCATCTCTCTGAAACGTTAGATTGAGAGTGAAAAAGTGGAATGAAAATTGGTTTAATTTTACGACGCTGTAGAGTACGAAGCCAAATTTTAGAACGAAACTGTGATCCATTATCTGATATAACCTTATCAACATGACCAACTTCTTTAAGAAAATGTTTGATGAAAGCGTTAGATACTGAACGAGCTGTTGCTTTGCGTAAAGGTGTAAAACACACATATTTTGACGTCAACTCCACTGCTACGAAAATGTACGCAAAACCATTAGTAGAACGAACCACTGGACCGAACAAATCGACTGCAGCCATCTCCTTTAATTTCGCTGGAATGATAGGAAACAACGGTGCTCTGTGAGAAACTGTTGGCGGCTTAGCCTTTTGACATAATTTGCATTTGGCCAGAACAGATCGAATACGTTTTTCCATATTACTGAAGTTGCAATTTTCTCGTAATTTATGAAAACATTTTCTGGGACCAAAGTGTGCATAACTGAAATGCGTATACCAAATAAGCTTATTAACCCACTCATCAGGAATACAAACTAACCAAACAGAGTTCTCGAGCGATTTTCGTTTAAAAAGAACTTTCCAGATAGATCGCAAAAACAAGGTGTGGCCAAATCGTCCAATCTAACAAAGCGTCTAAGAAAATTACAGACACCAAGGAAACTACGAACATCACGTTTTGTGGTAGGAACAGCATAATTACGAATAGCGTCTAATTTCTCAGGATCAGGAAGAATACCTTGTGTAGAAATAATGTGACCGAGAAATTTCACCTGAGAGCGACCAAATTCAGATTTTTCCAAGTTCACAGTAATGCCAACTCTCACAAAGATACGTAATAGTGAATCCAAACTTTTGTTGTGCTCACTCCCAGAACGTTTCGCAATAAGAATATCGGCAACATATGAAGTGATATTGTTACGAAGATAAACAGGTAACATTTCGTTTAAACTACGAATGAATGCTGCAGAAAATATAGTAAGTCCAAACGGTAATTTCCGAAGTCACTTTTGGGTAAATTAGTCATATCAGGTTATTGTTTACTTACTCACTAGATAGATTGATAGTCGAAGAGTTGTTTTGACAGATGCAAAGAATAGTAAAAGAGTAGGCAGCGGTACAGAAAACTAAAAGAGAAATAGCACCACTACAGCTCGGGGCCCTATGCTCGCTACGGCACATATTCACTTAGAGTAGTGAATCCCCTGAGGACATTAATAGCCGCACATAATTTCTGGTTTGTGACTTTGTGGCAAATCTGGCGGAAGTGCGTACGTAAATTGATCTAACCATGCACATGGATGTATGTCATTCTTAGAGTTGCGGAAGATCTTAAATTTCCGAACAGTCAAAAAGTGTTTATAGTCAAAATTTTCGCCTCGTGGCGACAAAGACCTACCGCATCTGTCCCAGTCACAATGACGACTATTGTTAAATTCACGCGCCTGGCGCTCTCTTGTTGCATCCCGTAAATGAAACAAATTATTTTCTTCAAACCCCTCTGCTACCTGTGATTCTAAATTTCTTCTGCTATCTTTTCCTACGATTTCGCCTTCAATTTGCTTGACTTGCTTTCGTAATACCTCAACTTCCCTTTTAACGCGTTCATTAAATTTTCCCTGACTTTCAACATGCTTATTTATGTTCTGGTACTCTTCGGTTTCTGAAAATGGCAATGGTGCTGTATCATCTGAATCTCTGTCCCCATGTAAGCTAAGAGTTGTCAATTTATCTGAAATCTCCTCAACTCTTTCCGATAAATCACCTATTTGTTCTTTCTGTTTATTTACGTCTTCCGTAAGTGTCGCGACTCGGGTTTCAGTATTGACACATTTGGTAGCTAGCTGTTCATATTGTTGTGTTAGGTTATTTATTCTGTCATTTGGTACGGATTCCTCGATTCTCTCAAATATTTCTTCCTTATCATGTGCACGTTGTAAATTTAACTCTGAAAATTTTTGTACTATCACGCGATCTCTTTCTTCCTGTTCTCTATCCTGTTCCCTTTGTCTAATCTCTACTGCTATTAATCTATTATTGTGAGAATTCAAAATCGGTTGTAATTCTTCTCTGATTTCTTTCTTTAATTCATCTTTCATATTTTTGAAACATGTCCCTATTCGTGAGTCTAACCGTGTTTCCAAAGTTCCCATCTCTGTTTTAAATTCAGATCGAAACTGCTTTATTGTTCCCCTATCTGTTTTTAATTCAGATCGTAAAGTTCCCATCTCTGTTTTTATTGTTCCCATTTGTGAGTCTAACCGTGTTTTTAATTCTGATCCCAAATTTAATATTACACCCATCAACTGCTCCATATCAGCCGGTTCGAAATTCTTTTCGTCCCTAACATTTCCCACAAAACTAACTTCCTTCTGCATAGCCATAAAGCTATCTGTGTTCGATACTATTTCAGAATCTTCTATCGTTGATCTCGTATTCTGTGAATTTTCTGATTGAGAAAAATTTTGAAAAGGTTCCGGACTATTTTCCCGACTTATTACATTGTTTTCCACTTCATTATTCATCACACTGTTTTCCTCTGTTGGCGAGTTCGCCATGTTAACAATTTCGTCATTCTCACTATTCATACTTTTCGCCTTTTTCATTGATCGCGTAATCATTTACAAAACATAAAAAAATTCGTCACTGTACGAAAATTATACACAATGACTCTTTATCTCCAACAATACCATTTACATGAAAAGTTTCCCTCAAACACGATTAATCGAACAATTGAAATAATTGCACTAAATTGTCAAACCCATAGACAAGACAACAAAAAAAATAAATTTTGAAAAATACCATTAGAAGAATGCCAATTACCACATCTACACATGCAATATAGACTACAATTACTAAACTACAAATTACTACAACAATACTACTGTCTACTATTTTTACAATCAGAAGAATCCAAGGGACGATCCGAAGCAGCGGTCGCCACGTGCATGGGGGCTTAATTAAATATGATTGAAAATACTTTTAGTTTTTCGTAGCTGTATGTCTGATTACGCTGTGTCTCGTAATCGGTTGGCCCTGAATAGTATTATTACGCAATCTGACTGCATAGAATAACAACAAACAATGAAAGAAAATTTTCGTTAACACAATTAATTAATTAAGTCCCCAGCAACTATAAAACCTACAAAACCAAAGCACAAATGTAATTGTTCTGTGTGTGGGAGTGTGACTCAACGCACATCTGGCACGGTTCTTCTTCAACAAGACAAGAATTTTTAAATACCAATTATACTGACGTGATAAAAGAAAATTAGAAATACTATAATTGCGCAAGAAAGCAGAATTAAACTCTAATACAAGAACACACGCCAGATGCTTTGTTGACTGAACCTGTAATGACGCATTATTTTGGACACTGAAATAAAAAGAAACGGAGTTTATTACCTCATTTATATTGATGAAAATCACTCTAATCCTTACAATATATCTCTACACCGACTCTCTATTACCACATCTCAACAAGACTCTTCAGTATCACATCTCAACAAGCACTGCCTACTAGCACATCTCAACAAACACTCCTCACTACAACATCTCAGCACAGACTACCCCGAGTCCTCGACAGGCACTCACTTCTACGAGCTCTCGACAAGCACTGACTTCTACGAGTTCTCTCCAAGCACTGTGGAGGCGGCTTAATAATACTCTTTGGCGCAATCTCTGGCGCAGTGGCTCAGTGTAGCCACCTTTCAACGTCCATGGCGAGGCCCATCTTTGCAATCACACCATGCAGCGCATTACAGATGGGCCCAACAACATGCTGAATTGACCGCTCAGGATTGGTATCACGTCCTCTTCACCGATGAGTGTCGCATATGCCTTCAACCAGACAATCGTCGGAAACGCGTTTGGAGGCAACTCGATCAGGCTGAACGCCTTAGACACACTGTCCAGCGGGTGCAGTAAGGTGTAGGTTCCCTGATGTTTTGGGATGGCATTATGTGCGGCCGGCGTACGCCGCTGGTGGTCATGGAAGCCGCCGTAACAGCTGCACGATACGTCAATACCATCCTCCGACCGATAGTGCACCAATACCGGCAGCATACTGGCATTCGTCTTCATGGACAATTCGCGCCCCCATCGTGCACATTTTGTGAATGACTTCCTTCAGGATAACGACATCGCTAGACTAGAGTTGCCAGCATGTTCTCCAGACATGAACCCTATCATACATGGCAGGGATAGATTGAAAAGGGCTGTTTATGGACGACGTGACCCACCAATCACTCTGAGGGATCTACACCTAATCTCCGTTGAGGAGTGGGACAATCTGGACCAACAGTGCCTTGATGAACTTATGGATAGTACGCCACGACGAATACGGGCGTGCATCAACGCAAGAGGATGTGCTACTGGATATCAGAGGCACCGGTGTGTACAGCAATCTGGACCACCACCTCTGAAGGCCTCGTTTTATGGTGGTACAACATGCAATGTTTGGTTTTCATGACCAATAAAAAGAGCAGAAGTAATGCTTATGTTCTACAGCTACATCTACATTTATACTCCGCAAGCCACCCAACGGTGTGTGGCGGAGGGCACTTTACGTGCCACTGTCATTACGTCCCTATCCTGTTCCAGTCGGGTGTGGTTCGCTGTAGGAACGACTGCCGGAAAGCCTCCGTGTGCGTTCGAATCTCTCTAATTTTACATTCATGATCTCGTCCCGAGGTTTAAGTAGGGGGAAGCAATATATTCGATACCCCATCCAGAAACGTACCCTCTCGAAACCTGGACAGCAAGCTACACCGCGATGCAGAGCGCCTCTCTTGCAGAGTCTGCCACTTGAGTTTGCTAAACATCTCCGTAACGCTATAACGCTTACCAAATAACCCTGTGACGAAACGCGTCACTCTTCTTTGGATCTTCTCTATCTCCTCCGTCAACCCGATCTGGTACGGATCCCACACTGATGAGCAATACTCGAGTATAGGTCGAACGAGTGTTTTGTAAGCCACCTCCTTTGTTGATGGACTACATTTTCTAAGGTCTCTCCCAATGAATCTCAACCTGGCACCCGCCTTACCAACAATTAATTTTATATGATAATTCCACTTCAGATCGCTCCGTACGCATACTCCCAGATATTTTACAGAAGTAACTGCTACTAGTGTTTGTTCCGCTAATCATATAATCACAGAATAAAGGATCCTTCTTTCTATGTATTCGCAATACATTACATTTGTCTACGTTAAGGGCCAGTGGCCACTCCCTGCACCAAGTCCGCTGCAGATCTACCTGCATTTCGCTGCAATTTTCTAATGCTGCAACTTTTCTGTATACTACAGCATTATCCGCGAAAAGCCACATGGAACTTCCGACACTATCTACTAGGTCATTTATATATATTGTGGAAAGCGATGGTCCCATAACACTCCTCTGTGGCACGCCAGAGGTACCTTTAACGTCTGTAGACGTCTCTCCATTGAGAACAACATGCTGTGTTCTGTTTGCTAAAAACTCTTCAATCCAGCCATGCAGCTGGTCTGATATTCCGTAGGCTCTTACTTTGTTTGTCAGGCGACAGTGCGGAACCGTATCGAATGCCTTCCGGAAGTTAAGGAAAATGGCATCTACCTGGAAGACTGTATCTAATAGTTTCTGGGTCTCATGAACAAATAAAGCAAGTTGGGTCTCACACGATCGCTGTTCCGGGAATCCATGTTGATTCCTACAGAGTAGATTCTGGGTTTCCAGAAATGACAGGATACGCGAGCAAAAAACATGTAAAATTCTACAACAGATCGATGTTAGAGGTAAAGGCCTATAGTTTTACGCATCTGCTCGACGACCCTTCTTGAAAATTGAACCTACTTGTGCTCTTTTCCAATCATTTGGAACCTTCCGTTCCTCTAGAGGCTTGCGGTACACAGCTGTTAGAAGGGGGGCAAGTTCTTTCGCGTACTCTGTGTGTAATCGAATTGGTATCCCGTCAGGTACAGTGGACTTTCCTCTGTTGAGTTATTTCAGTTGCTTTTGTATTCCTTGGACACTTACTTTGATGTCAGCCATTTTTTCGTTTGAGCGAGGATTTAGACAAGGAACTGCAGTGCGGTCTTCCTCTGTGAAACAGCTTTGGAAAAAGGTGTTTAGTATTTCAGCTTTACTCGTGTCATCCTCTGTTTCAATGCCATTATCATCCCAGAGTGTCTGGATATGCTGTTTCGATCCATTTACTGATTTAACGTAAGACCAGAACTTCCTAGGATTTTCTGTCAAGTCGGTACATAGAATTTTACTTTCGAATTCACTGAACGCTTCACGCATAGCCCTCCTTACGCTAACTTTGACATTGTTTAGCTTCTGTTTGTCTGAGAGGTTTTGGCTGCGTTTAAATCTGCAGTGAAGCTCTCTTTGCTTTCGCAGTAGTTTCCTAACTTTGTTGTTGAACCACGGTGGGTTTTTCCCGTCCCTCACAGTTTTACTCGGGACGTACCTGTCTAAAACGCATTTTACGATTGCCTTAATTTTTTTCCGTAAACACTCAAGATTGTCAGTTTTGGAACAGAAATTTTCGTTTTGATCTGTTAGGTAGTCTGAAATCTGCCTCCTATTACTCTTGCTAAACAGATAAACCTTCCTCCCTTTTTTTATATTCCTATTAACTTCCATATTCAGGGATGCTGCAACGGCCTTATGATCACTGATTCCCTGTTCTGCGCTTACAGAGTCGAAAAATTTGGGCCTGTTTGTTATCAGTAAGTCCAAGATGTTATCTCCACGAGTCGGTTCTTTGTTTAATTGCTCGAGGTAATTTTCGGATAGTGCACTCAGTATAATGTTACTCGATGCTCTGTCCCTACCACCTGTCCTAAACATCCGAGTGTCCCAGTCTATATCTGGTAAATTGAAATCTCCACCTAAGACTATAACATCCTGAGTGTAATGTATTCCAGATTTTCTCTCAATTGTTCTCCCACTAATGCTTTTGAGTCGGGAGGTTGGTAAAAGGAGCCAATTGTTAACCTAGCTCAGTTGTTGAGTATAACCTCCACCCATAATAATTCACAGGAACTATCCACTTCTATTTCACTACGTGATAAACTACTACTAACAGCGACAAACACACCACCACTAATTGCATGCAATCTATCCTTTCTAAACACCGTCTGTGCCTTTGCAAAAATTTCGGCAGAATTTATCTCTGGCTTCAGCCAGCTTTCCATACCCATAAAGATTTCAGCTTCGGTGCTTTCTATCAGCGCTTAAAGTTTACAATTACAATACCGATTGCTGCTTGGTCTCGCATGTCCTGACTTTTCCCTGCAACCTTTGAGGTTGTTGCCCTTTCTGCACTTGCCTGAGGCCATCTAACCTAAAAAACCGCTCAGTCCACGCCACACAACCCCCTGCTGTGTGTAGTGGACACCTGACCTATCCAGCGGAACGCGAAACCCCACCACCCTATGGCGCAAGTCGAGGAATCTGCAGTCCTCACGGTCGCAGAACCGTCTCAGCCTCTGATTCGGACCTTCTACTTGTCTCTGTACCAAAGGTCCACAGTCAGTCCTGTCAACGATGCTGCAGATGGTGAGCTCCCTGCCACACCTTGAGAAAACCTCCCACTCTACCATGGGTGAGGGGTCGGCCTCAATGTGGGCAGTATCCCGGGCAGCCACAGCCATAGTCCGATCGGGGATGTGTGGGACAAGCTGGCCATCCTCGACCAACCCCCGTCCGGACCCCCACAGTGATATACCCATTGTTAACAGCCTCAAGCTGTGTGACCGAAGCCAACACTGCCTGAAGCTGGGAGCAAAGGGATGGCAACTCAGCCTGCATCCGAACACAGCAGTCGCAGTCACTATCCATGCTAAATACTGTTGTGCAGAGAACGTCTGAACTAATTTGCAGAGAGTAAAAACAATTCGACACAAAATTTAAACGGTTATTAAAATGCAAGACTGCCTAGTAAATGCAGTAATGCTGGTACTTGCGCTCTGCTGACACACTGCTCGGCGGCAGAAGACTATAGTTCAATTCTTTTATCTTGGCGGTTCGCGCATGCCCGCCCAGACGCGGGAGATTGCTGCGTTGCCAGTTGTACGCGCCAAGAGAAGCGGCGCCATAGTATAGTTCGCAAACTTACGTTTAGGAGGGAGCGCGCTGTTTATGAAGTAAAGTCACCACGGCCACATTAACCCTTTCTCTGCTACAGAGACGTGCTCCCTGCATTCCGCGATGTGCACGATTTTGTCATCATTGCACTGCTCGCCTGTGCAGACACATGTTGTTTCGACTGCTTTGACACACTTTATCATTCGATAGCACAAAAACTATTTGGCCCAAAAATTTGATTTTCACACATCTTCTTAACTGATACCTTCCCCCCATAAATGACTTAATTTTGTTTCGATGTTCAACGCAGTTATTGTGCAGCATTAGATGTAGTAAACCATTGCACGAAATTTTGAAGAGTTTTCAGAGGTAAAAGTCCATAGCGTATACTTTCCGAATGGTCGATTTTAGTTGCCACCAGAAATTTCAAAAAATTACATTCAAACGAATAAAATTCATGAAGTGAGACACTTCGATATTGTTTCTAAAATAAAGAAAATATTAAGCACCTATCAAGGTTTGAACTCAAAACCTTTCACATGGCAGCCATACACTTTAACCATTACACTAACGCAGCTCGTCATTCAATATGTTTCCCGGAGTACTTTAAAATATCACGTAAAATACCGACAAATACTGTTGGTATGATTATGAATTACTCACGTTTCGTCGAAGTACAATAGGAAATAAACAATCACCGCTGTACTTCGTTGCGAAAAAGTGGTTAGTGAGAATGATACAAACACCTTTCCTTGCTATCGCCTTAATTAGGAGGCTTATTGCTTGCTTGGTTTAATTAATTAATAGAATATGAAGCAACTGGTATAAAGAATGCTTTTTCCAAACTTTCTATAAAAGAAAGTCTGCTATCAAGACATTGCTTTTGTTCAATTACTTTATTTATGACTGAACGTTTCTAAAACTGAAGACACTCGTCCGTGCTCTGCACTGCAGTCGAGCTCTGGCAACGTCGTTCTCTGTTCATTGGCTGACTGTGTTTTGTGACGTCAGATGCGCAGAACAAACCCAAACTCGGCCGCCGTCATAAATGACGCGCGCTTTAACTGTACTGTAAGTAACGTACAAAGACTATTAGAAAGAAATAAACAAATGACAGACGACTACGCGACTTTACACGTCACATATATTAAAATGCAAATCTGCCCCTGCTAATTACGAAACTACACAATGATTGACGGATTAACTAAACACCTGCGCTAAGAACACTCAAACAAATTTTCAACTTAACTACTACACTTATATGAACGCTAAGTAAGCCACTTGCTGCTGCTTGCGCACTGCTAACACACTGCTCAGCGGCAGAAGACTAACTGTACTGATCCGTGTTCCAGTGTTCTGCACCGGTTCCGGAGCTTTCGGAACCGAGGTGATGGAAAACTTTTTTGATATGTGTATATAAATCAAATTAAATTACGTAACGAGTCACCGGAGGCCATGGGTCCCTTGCTCCAAAATGATCGGAACATATCGGTGAACAACTCTAGAAAACTTTACACTGGAGATGCGGCTCACGTTTTATACCTTTGAGTGTAGTAGTGACACTGGTTGTGAAATTTGACCTGTCAGTTAAGTGCGGTTGACTACAGTAACACCCAGTTTACTCTCCGACCATAAGTTTGCATTCAGTACTGCTTTGATAAGTGAACTGCGTTGTGTACTACCTATACGCCCGTCCTTCAGTGCGGAAGTTAAATAAGGACCTTTGCTTTGAGGATTCAGTACCTCATTCGGTAAAAACGGATCTTTCATGTCGTCACTTTTTTCAGAAAATTCGTTTTTGCTACCCAAGAAATGAAATGTAAATGAAACTTTTGTGTTAGCAGAAGAGCCAACACCGTGTTACGAGTGGAGGCCGAAATGCACGCGTTTTAGCTCACGCAGGCTGGCGTGAAGAGGGAAGAACTATACTGACGTGAGGTCTGGAACATGACAAGGAATGAGAATTCAGAAAACGGGCATAATTAGTCTGATCCTTAACTTTGATCCATTGATGATGAACGTCGGTCTTGACGGTACATGAGTCACAATATTATCTGTTCAGAATACATTCTTGAAGATAGTACTTATAGTAACTGAATATGGCGCCTTGCTAAGTAGTAGCAAATGACGTAGCTGAAGGCTATGTTAAACTGTCGTCCCTGCATATGAGAGCGTATGTAGACAGTGAACCATCGCTAGCAAAGTCGGCTGTACAACTGGGGCGAGTGCTAGGGAGTCTCTCTAGACTAGACCTGCCGTGTGGCGGCGCTCGGTCTGCAATCACTGATAGTAGCGACACACGGGTCCGACGTATACTAACGGACCGCGGCCAATTTAAAGGTTACCACCTAGTAAGTGTGGTGTCTGGCGGTGACACCACAGAAACCTATTGAAACAAGCATAGCAAATAGCACACGAAGTGAAATCAGTAAAACCGTATATTCTAGCCAAGTAAATTCGATGTTAATTTATATTCCTAAAGATAAAATTGCGTCGCATAATTCAGTCGCTGATGTAAACTTCAGAAATACTTCTTGCACTGAGGTAAAAGAAACTAACAGCATCTGGTTGTTCAATGTATTACGAAATTAACAGCTCCATCTATTGGTTCTTTGGCAAACTACGCCGTCACAGAGATAAACATCCAAACTACTAAAATGAGCAGACTCCTAAAACTTTAGATTATGGTATCTTTTTTTGGTAAACCGAGTTTAATCAAATATAGTCTCTACGTTGCCTCAAGATACACTCAAGTTACCTGTTGAGCCCCTTTGATAATTCGTGTTGTTGTTTTGGAGATTAGCGTGTTCAAACAAACGGGTGGCTACGACCGTTTTAGTAAAATCTTCATATTACGATATATTTTTCCGGTGATCGGATTTTGAAGACATAAAGCGTACACATTGCCCCAAGCTATGAAAAAACGCCATGAAAATTCTTCCTGTAGTTGTAGGTAAACAGACAGACACGACAGTTTCACTACTACTATAGGTAGATATAGATGAAGGTCATAATAACTTAATCGTGTATAGTTAGCTGACTTCTAAGGTACAAATAATCGGTAAGAGTATGAAAATTATTCTCTTGCACGATGATACAGTGAATATAGTTGGATACTGCTGTGTTATATAGAAACGAAGTTATAAGCAAACTACAAGTTCTTCTATGAAGTTTCCACAGCGGAATATCTGCCCATAAACCTCGTACTGTGCGAAAGAGAAAGGGAAAAAAGCAATACTATACAACTGGTCTCACAATTGGCAGACAATAACACTTATTGTACTGAGTATAGCGAAATCAGAATTACGTTTATGAAGTCATAGAATATTGCCGAGGTACAAGTATACCTGCGTCCCTCAGGCGCTCGAAAAGTCTGCCGAACAGCCTATCAGAAGGCACTCTGCGCTGTGGATATTTTTCAGCGTAGAGGTAATGGGCTCGCAGGCTACGTCCATTTGCTAAACCATAGCAGAGTATCATATCCACCCTTTCACTTGCCGAGAAATAGGCTTCCTTTGGTAACAAGTGGTTCAAATGGCTCTGAGCACTATGGGACTCAACTGCAACAAGTGGTGGAAGAGAAAAAATGTAAATGTACTACCTCATTTGTACGTACAGACAGCGCAATAACAGTAAACACAAAACCCGCGTTTGGAAGAAGGTGAAGCACCATGATACGTAACCAGGGTTGACAGTACTGTACAACAGGGCACACAAGCACGACGAGAAGTAACCTAGCCTGTAACCGACTCGAACCACACAACTGACTGCAGACCTCTCAATGGCAGGTTGAAGACTGTGAGTAAGACATCGTTATAACCTGCCGACACATTGTCGGAGCGACACTGTAACGAATCAACGACTGTGCTAATATGCGCGACCAAGCGTCGCGCAGCACTTCCTATAAACCAGTGTTTATCTCGGGAACTATGCGTTTCCGGACCCATGTTTACTGTACTTAGTTCTCGTATTTCGATGAGTACTACAACCTCTCGAAGAATTCGACACTGTTTTTTGAACACACGGTTAATGATACGCATGAACGCCGAGAATTTCTAAAACATTATGTGCTCAATTTTTCTTTTCACACCCAACAAGTCAGTGGAGAAAGCGACAGAAGTTTCTCATTCCGTGCAAGCGATTGTTGTCACCTTACTCCTAGCTAACTCACGCCGGTAGTTCAGGCTTCTAAAACACGGCTTTGAAAGATCTCCCCTCTTCATGGACTCTATACGTTTAAGATTTGTTCCCGTTTTTCTGTCCGGCATTGTTCCTAAAGTCAAACAAGTAAAATACTCTCTCCCGAGCGCTGAACAAGACCTCCATTAACGTAATCAAGTCGGTCTACATCGCTAGTAAAACGTTCTAATTCCATTATTGAAGCGCTCTCGGCAGTTATTTAATTCACTCTTTGTACTGTCAGCTTTGCATCTCTATCCTAAATTATTCACCCTGCTTTTAACCACTTCTTTGAAGATAATGTAGCCTTTAGTCTAGTTATAAATCAAAATGACAGAACTGACAATTATTCCCTGTAATAACTATACGCACCGCGAGTATTTCGTTGAAATTCATACTTTCTAAGGAAGTCAGACCTCGATATTTTGCAATACTGTAATGTTAGAAAGGGGTTTAGCTACTGGTAATTTGAAGGAAAAGCGAAAATTCATTCCTCACGCTATACGGGGTGATTCAGCTGGGCTATCGATGTCGTTTTATGAAACCCGCAGTGCCGTATCTGGCATTCAAAAACCACGCGCTGGATTTTCATATTCTCTCGCTAGCTCCGCATGAATAGTTCTACAGAAAAAACGAACAGGCTTTTCTTAATAATTTAATAATTTTAAGTTTTCCACGGAGATACGTCTTCGCTGGAGGTCAGGGTTTTCGAATTATTCAAGAAAAACGTAAAAAAGTGATTTTCAAACGCACTTCGACCCCCACACTCATATCTCCACAGTCACGATTTCTCGTGTGCTGTTCGTGGAAACTTCCTGCTACCAATGTACAAAAATTACCGACTACACGAAGACTTCGCGATATTCGATCTTTTTTTGTCTCTATTGTTTGGGCTATTACGCCACCAGCATAGTCAGCTATTTCGTTAACATTATTAATTTACAAGTGTCCGTAAGGACGATGAAAGGGAAACGAATTTTATATGTATTACGCTACAATTAGTCATGTTGACAAATCGACCCAAACTTAAACCTTACATGCACAGTAGTTTCGCAGTCAGAAGGCCTGACGAATACGATGTGTTTATTTTATGCCGTTAAAATTCACAAAACTGTTAGATAAAATTTACAAAAAAGAAAAAATGTTCAGATATGTGTGAAATCTTATGGCACTTAACTGCTTAGGTCATCAGTCCCTAAGCTTACACACTACTTAACCTAAATTATCCTAAGGACAAGCACACACACCCATGCCTGAGGGAGGACTCAAACCTCCGCCGGGACCAGCCGCACAGTCCATGGTTGTAAAATTTACACAAATATCAATATCATAATCTGTAAGTGCTCGAATAAGCTGGTACCGTAATAAAGCCAGTAAATGAAGGCCAAAAAAAAAAAGATCTAATGTGGGGAAATAATTCGTGCAGTCCCAAATTTATATACCGTGGTGGGAGGCAGTGCCATTAACAACATACTAGAAATCCTGACCGGTGATGGCTGAATATGGGAGTGGGACTGCATTTGAAGATCACTTTTGTACGCGTTTCTCGAATAACATGAAAACTACGGCCTCAAGCGAAAGTGTACCCCAGTACAAATTTAGCTACATTAAACATCGTACAAAAAGTTCTTCATTTTTTGTGTAGGACAAACAGTTTGCGCGCAGCGTGCAGTGAATATAAAATGTCTCGCCTGGTTTTTGAGGGCTGAATCATCAAGTATATTTGTTAGAATTATATCGGAGTTTTGCATCCAACTCGAGTGTTATTTATAGTTGTACAGGAAATATAAAAACAGGTTTAATCTATGAGCCACTGAAATCTCATATCCGCTCCAAAAATTATTAGGTTGAAGATTTGAAGGTGTTACAATACATCCTTGTATTTCTTTTTTTTTTCGTGAAAATGACCGGTCTCTTACTATTAAATAAATTTTTATTTTAGCCTTTTAACTGACACACACACACACACACACACACACACACACACACACACACGCGCGCGCGCGTACGCACGCATTCACACACGCACGAGCATAATCATAGCCATGCGCACGTACCCATACACATGGTGTACAATATCATTAAAACCAACACAAGCGCTTTCGACTGCCTCAAATCCTTTCAACAGTAAGAGCAGTATTCTGATTTTCAGACGTGGTTTTCGGCTGTAAACCAGATGTATGAATTTTGTATCCGCTCTCACATCTTATATTGGTCAGCGGAAGAGCATAAAGTTCCATATCACCTCCCCTTGTTTGCTTACTCGCCAAAAGGAATTAAAGGACGGAGGGGTTCCAAGTAAAAGCAAGAGAGGACAGTGTCCCCCTCCCTGTGGCCTCAAGTAATCAAAAGTGACGTGTTTACTGAGCCCGTGTCGTTTATTTTCCGTCGACGCGGTGAGGACGAAATACGATACACTCGATGTTGCTCTGCGCTCTTGGTCCCCATGTGCGGGGGGACGTACAACACGAGAGTGTCCTTACCGATATACCGTTGCGTTGTTGATCGATCACCCTCTCACCTTCATGTTGCTTAGAGAGTGCTTCCCTTCTCTCGTGAAGAAGAAAGAGGAAATTGGAAACCATCTGACATGAATTGCTTCACTATTGCTCGTGCAGCTCGAAATACATAGAAAGGGTTGTTGAACTGGTTCCGAGATGTACTTCAGTCCAATAATTGGCTGCAAACAGCTGTTCTAGTTCCACACAGGATATTATTGTTGTCACGATATGACTAATTCCACTGATTTGTGTCACGATACTTCTGAACTAGTTAATCGATGGTCATCTTAGGGAACCGTAAACTGTCAGAAGAATACATTTTTCATATGGTTAAACACTTCTTTTAAAAAAGTCTGCCTTTCTTATATATAACTGAGAATATTTTAAAGAACTGTACTTTTAAATGAATTTCTTTTAATTACTTTGCATAATTATCTCTACGGTACGCATGTATCAACGACCTCTAGGACATCTTTGCTTCGTGTATATAAATGGTTGAAACATGCACGCCTATTTTGATTCATGTTATTTTTGCCTTTTATCAATTTTAGCCGTGTAGAATATGACGAGTATATAGCCTTTTCGTTATAAATTCTATCATCCGTTTTAATTTCTTAATATAGTAGCTAGCAACGTACACGGTGGACCGCTGTAAATTGCATTTTTAGAATTCACGTTGTGGCGGCACTGTTTTTCGAATAGACGGGAGAGTGGGCGTGGTTTATAGTGACCGACGGGTCGTTTGTATTTAATTGTTGTTCAGCTGCGATAACGCAGTGGACACGGGAAGAGCATTCATCTTGTGTTGAAGTGTATTTCTCGAACTTCCACTCGATCATTGCAGTGAAGCGTGCTTCTCGTTTGCAATTTGCAGTACTCCTCACGCGGACGTTTTCCTGGACGGAAATCAATTTTAAATTGGGTAAATGCATTCAGAACAGGGGATGTGTCACCTGTACGAAGAGGACCTGAGAGAAGCGCTACAACACCACAAAATGTCGAACGAGTTAGAGCAGCAGTACTGCAACCTCCGAAGCGTTCAGTTCGGAAACACGCACTTGCTCTTGGCATTTCAAGACTTTCTCTCCACCGGATTCTTCAAAATAAACTGTGTTTTCACCCGTATAAAATGTGCGTGGTCCAGCAGTTGCCAGTACGGGATTATGTAACACGAAGAACATCTTGTGAAGAGATGCTTGCAAACATACCCCGTGATGCAAATGGGCTCTTTTCTGATGAGGCACGTTTTCACCTCGATGAGTATGTAAACAAACAGAAATGCGGTACTGGAGCGACATAAACCCCTGGCAAATTGACCGAAGACCCCTGTGCTCATACTGCGTAACTATGTAGTACGCCATATCACCAGCGGGCTATATTGGCCCTCACTTTTTCCAGGAAAATCGCCGTGCTGTAACTGTGAATTCGGATTGTTACTTAACTACGCTGCAAGAGTCTTTCCAGCCGGCTATCGAGGCAATGCAATTTCAGTATACCTGATTTAAAGAATACGGTGTCAGTACACACATAGCGGGCATTACCATGAATTTTTTGAGCCAAACGTTTACTGGAAGGCTTATCTCTCGCATGGGGGATCTCAACTGGCCCGCAAGATCACCGTACATAGTCCCATGCGATTTTTTTCTTTGGGGTTACCAGAAGTCAAAGGTGTATTGCAATCGTCCCAACACCGTGGAAGACGAACAGAACAATATTGAGGCTGAAATTGTAAGAATACCAGAAGACATACTTGAAAGAGTGCATGAGAATTTCAGAAAAGGATTTCGGTAGTGTGTGAATTGTGAAGATAGACATTTGCCAGATAAACTATTTAAACCACGCAATTAGAAACTTCCGTTATTGTCCAATATGAGAAAAATAAAAATGGAAGTTTCTAAGTGTTCACTATTTTTTATTTCGGCAGTTTCCCGTGCTCAACCCTGTACTTCCTTTTACTTCTACTGTAGATTCTGAAGATGACTACTACATACCCAAAACAAGTAATTCTTTACAAGAAACTACACGATCAAGAAAATGAAATAACAATTATGAGTAATAGGTTGCAGTGCATGCAGTTGCGGGACTGGTTTGGACAGCGTTTTAACTCTTCGACTAGTCTGATACTATTCGAAGCTACAAAATGTATCAACAAAATATATTTCCATCAATACCACTTCTATAGAAATTCATAGAGACTCATTCCGAGAAAGGTAGATATCTGTTCGTGTCAGGCTCCTAAATCTGATATTCTAAGCAAACTTTCACTGGTGAACAAAGTAACAGCCGTCACGCTAGAACAGTCTTACAGTGTTGAATTGCCTGTAGTCTTCAGCGTCTGTATAGCAGTATGCAATATCCTTCAGACATGCGTGCAACTCTGAAGGACAAAGCATATTACTGTACACACATTGAAAAATAGACATCGCAACATTGTATCACATGCTAAGGCAGGCCAAAAACGACGATAATAACTTTGTTTCTCCTGAATTCTGTATAACGCTTTCAGTGCTTGTCAGACTTGTTTCATTCTTTGATGTTTTAAATGTTTTTAGAAGTCTTTAATTCTTCTTATATGTGCTTGTCACAGGGCAGATCAGACATTATTTAACGCCTTATTTACCAGGGGCAAACCGATTAATGTGGCTCACTGTATTCTTATTTAGCTGTGGAAGCATTCACCAAATCATTTTCTATATTCCTCAGACATATGTAATGAAGGTATTTACTTCGGTAACACAGCTGTCCAGCTGATTGTATTAAGTCCATACTACTTGTCATTTGCCATTTTCTGAACTAGCCGGCTATATAATGATTATCTTGTTATTTTCTTATTTACCGTATCTGCCCACCGGGCTTAGTTAGTTCAAATGGTTCAAATGGCTCTGAGCACTATGGGACTTAACATCTGAGTTCATCAGTCCCCTAGAACTTAGAACTACTTAAACCTAACTAACCTAAGGATATCACACACATCCATGCCCGAGACAGGATTCGAACGTGACCGTAGCGGTCGCGCGGTTCCTGACTGAAGCGCCTAGAACCGCTCGGCCACAGCGGCCGGCTGGGCTTAGTTGACTCCGTCTGTATATTTGGTGGGGTATTGTTCCTATTTACTCTCCTCTAACCGCTAAATTTAAACGTATGCCTTGCTCTGGTGTTTTGTAGTTAAGTTTTATATGTTTTAATGCAACTGATTTCTCCTAAATCCCACTTAAATAAATCTAAGCAACACCATCTAGAAGCGGCCTTTAGTATACGTTTAACCCGATGTTTTGGTCGGCCACTGCGCCGTAAAGCCCAGTGTGTTTAAATTTCAGATCCTTCAAAATAGTTACTAATTTCATAAAATTCTCAAACCTCCCTCGCCAATTGTAAAGTTGTTGCATGGCTGTTTACCGGTTATTCTCTTATCCGGCAATTCTCGTAAATGCTGTTAACGTTCCTTGTAGTGTAATTCTGTCTGTTTAATTGTGGTCAGTGTTGCCGAAAACTGGTCTTTTTGGCCGAGGCATTGAATTCCTTAATGAAAATTGTATGTAAAATTGAATTACTTGAAATTAATTTTGCTGTGACAGATAGTTATCATTGGGCCTTAAAACATTTCTGCTGCTGTCACGAATAATTATTTGTTTCATTTTGACTTTCAATTCTCTGTTAATTACTTTTACTGCAAATGCTTAATACTTGAATTTTTTTTGCTTCGCCATGGAGGACGTTTATCATTCGCCCTTAAGCCGTTCCTCAATTGCTAAGAAAATTATTTGCTTGACTTTCTGTTCTCTATGAACGAGTACTTGAACTACTCTGATAACTTCATTTTGTTCCGTTAGCGTGGGGCGATCTTTTCTGTTTTTCGGTTATCAGTTTACTGTAATGCATTTCAAGGTTTTTATTTAACTGTGTATTTCCTCAACGAAAAAAGTTTTATTTTTTTGCTGGTGATAAATTAATGTTCCTGTATACTTAATTTGTGGTCCTAGAACCTTTCCACGCTTTAAGCAGCTCCCTATGACTTCAGTTCCGAATGTCATTGAATCTGTTCCGTTTACAATTGTTAAAGGCCTTTTGTTGATTCACAAATGCTGTAAATGTAGATATCTTTTCTTCAACCTATCTTATACGATGCGTCGTACTGTTAGTATTGCCTTGTACCTTCCTAAATAATTCTGGTACCCAAACTGATCTTCAATGAGGTCGGCCTCAGGCAGTCTTTCCATTCTTGTGTAGATAATTCGCGTAAGTATTTGGCAATCAAAACTAAGTAAACTAACAGTTCCGCAGGACTCACAGGTGTCAGCACATTCCTTCTCAGATAATGAGGATTGCTATATTCTTCCGAGAATCAAGGGTTATTTCTCTGTCTCGTATTTTCTGCCTACCAGGTATTGGGTGTTAGCTCTTCACGCAGCTCAATTAAAATTACACTAAACTCTATCAAACCCGCTCCTCAGTAGTCCGGCCTCTCAGTAATCCAGTTTTTGTATGCTCGTACTTGTGACTTTAGGTCTGGAGGACTTCGGGAGTTCACTTACATAAGAAAATGAAACACCAACAGCCGTCCTTATGACGTCATTTATTGTACAGCTACCAGTTTCGGTGCATCAGTGCACCATCTTCAGACCTTTGATGATGTCGAAGGGGTTATGTGGTGTCACCGCCAGACACCACACTTGCTAGGTGGTAGCCTTTAAATCGGCCGCGGTCCGTTAGTATACGTCGGACCCGCGTGTCGCCACTATCAGTGATTGCAGACCGAGCGCCGCCACACGGCAGGTCTAGAGAGACGTCCTAGCACTCGCCCCAGTTGTACAGCCGACTTTGCTAGCGATGGTTCACTGACAAATTACGCTCTCATTTGCCGAGACGATAGTTAGCAGAGCCTTCAGCTACGTCATTTGCTACGACCTAGCAAGGCGCCATTATCATTTTCTATTTATCTTGTGATGCATGTACCGTCAGACCGATGTTCACCAATTATGGATTAAAGTTAAGTATTCAAGAAGCTACGTACTTTACTTGCTAGTCTCAATTACTTTACCTGTTCCAGACCTCACGCCAGCCTGCGTGAGTTTAAACGCGTGCCCTTCGGCCTCCCGTCCTAGTGGATTCGCTGTCTTGCCAGTCCACAACAGGTTAACACCGTCCGTATGCACGACGCATCAGTGGCGAACATCTACAACTAGTTTAAGCAGACTATCCGTAACCGCGATGTTGTCTCTCCAGTCATCAACTATCAAGGTGGTAGTGACTGGCGGAACTCTGACGGACCAACCAGAATCTCGGAAATACTCCATCCCCGTGTGCTACCTCCCACGAGACAGTTCATAGTGCCATTTTGCTACAGAAAAACGCTCGTCCACACAGGTCACGTGTCTATGAACTGGCTTCGTGTTGTTGAGGTACTCCAGTGGCCAGCGAGATCGCCAGTTCTGTCCACGGTAGATCAGGTGTGGAACCAGCTTGAACGCCAACTCCATTCCACTGCTGGTGTCCAGCACACCAAGACCATTTACACCAGCTGTTGGCCAACCTACCTCAGGAGAAGATTTATGAGACACCAGCCAACCGAATCAGTGGATGCCTTCTGGACACAGGGCATGCAACATTTGGAAGGTAGGAGACGAGGTACTGGTGGAAGTAGAGCTGTGGGGACGGGGCGTGATCCGTGCTTGGGTAGTTGAGATGGTAGAGCACTTGCCGCGAAAGGCTAAGGTCCAGAGTTCGAGTCTCGGTCCGGCACTCAATTTTAATCTGCTAGTAAGTTCCAACGTCATAGTGATAAGTGAGCACATATTGGTAAGTTCTTTGTAAATTTGATGCAGTTTTGTATTCAGTGAAATAACATCGCATACCACATACCCTCTCAAGCTGTGAAGTTTGATTTCCTTTCCTGCCCCCTTGCTAGGTGATTCTCTTTTTTGTCAGGCAGTGTGCAGTATATGAAAATGTCAAACATAAATTAGAAATAAGTTGTCGAAACTTAGTTACGTTTCCGATAATGGCAATAAATAATAAATAAGGAAAATAAAATCAACAGAGGATCGGAATGAGGTGATTACCCCTCGCGTATGCTAGTGCTTGTTCGGTTGAACTATTGTATACGTCCAGGTGCTGCCCAGCCCATCTTCAATTCAGTTTCCTTCTTTATTACTATTAATTAATATCTGGACATAAATACGTCTTTGTCATTTAATTTCATTTTATGATGGAAATTAAATTACATGCCTCCTGGTTGTATGGTACTCATAGCCTGCAACTGACACTGTAATGGCTTCATACATGATTGCTTGATTTTAACAGCAGAGCTAAAATAGCTTAGGTCTAACCCGCCACTGCCCGCACCGAAACTAGGTTTATTGTGCGGTATTGCTCCCTGTAGCCTATATCTAGTAAAGCCAACCAGTGCCCTTAAATAGTGCAAGGAGTCCCTCTACCAGTTTTTTGTTAGACACAATTTCTTCAGATGTAGTTGTCTCGAAGATTCTGTATCTTTTATTCTCCAGTGCCATGCATTCAAAGATTAGGTGTGATGCAGGTTCTTCACCCTCATCACAGATCCTACATTTAGGGTCCTCTTCCATTATACCCATTGTGTGTAGGTGTTTTTTGACGTTCCCATGGCCAGTCATCAGTCCAGTCATGAGTTTGATCTCTTTCCTGTTCAATTCCAGGATTACAGAGCTTCTTTTAAAACATGGCTTGGGCATCATTACCTTACCATGTTTTTGTTTATGGACCTTTGTCCAATATCCTGAGTGCTCTTTCCTAAGCCAGTTCCGTAGTTCTAATTTGATCACAGCCTTGGTGATTGTCAAGACAGGTTCCGGTCCAATAAATGGTGTTGTTGCTCCCATCTTAGCCAATCTATCGGCTTGTTCATTGCCACAGATCCCTGAGTGGCCAGGGACTCACACTAGGTACACCCTATTGCTTCCCCCTAGCTCCACCAGAGCCCTGTGGCAATCTGCAACAATCTTAGATCTTGTTGCAGGAGCTGCCAATGATTTCAGGGCTGCATGGCTGTCTGAATAGATGTAGATGCTACGCTCATTGTAACACCTACTCATATTCTCCTCCACACATGCCCTGATTGCAGTAATTTCAGCTTGGAATACAGAGGGCAGTTTCCCTAGAGGGATGCTGCTCTCCAGTCTTGGCTGAACCCCGTACAACCCTGCCCCAATGCCTTGATCTGTTTTCGACCCACCGGTGAACCAAACGATATCCCCCGTAAGGTGTCGAACCGTTTTCTCCCAGTGCTCCCTACTTCCAATTATTATGTTGTAAGGCTTGTCGAAGCTTCATACATGACTGTTCTTATATTATGTTAATGTCCTAGGTACCTATAGACTAAGTCTTGAGCACTGTGAAGTTGATAGCGATTAATGCACACATTTATTCGCATCAGTGTGCTGTGGATATCGTGATAAAAAGAATTAACGGATCGATATTCTACACAAATGTATATCAACTGACGACCAGAATTCCTTGCAGAAAGATGGTGAAGCGTTACAAAATCACCTTGAAATAAACACCTGGCCAATCTTTAAAATTTTGTAGAATTCAAATCAATCATTGCTGGCAATTTTTTCCTTTACTATACGAGCGGTCTCTCTCTATGTGATCACCATTTTTTGGTGCGACTGTCTTCCTAAATAAGTGAACAAAAGACTTGTAGCCAAGATAAAGATGCTGAATCTTTTAACAGTTTCTATTTTGGCTACAGATTTCTTATGTTTTTTTACGAACTCAAGAAGCGAGGTGCATCTTATGATTATCTCATTGACCATAACCGCTCAGAAAACAAAAGGAAAAAATTTGCGATCAAAGACTGCTTTGAATTCCACAAAAGAAAAGATGAAAAGTGGAAGGTTACTATGTCTTAATTTACTAAACATCAGATGGCCAGTAGATATTTTCAACCAGATCCTTTTTCCGTGATTAACAGAGTGTTTCTCACCCTTATAAAAATCATTACAAAAATCACTGCGCGCTGTATGACATCTCTTAGTTTTGCTAACTGTGCACTCTTGTGCTACTGTGTTCTAAGAAGACAAACATTCAAGAAGAATGTAGGCTTCCGTTATACCATGACGAAAAGTATTCTACAAAACATCTTTTGTAGAGACAAACTTCTTTATAATATTCCGTTACGTCACATCAGGAATTAGATAGCGCTTCATAGATTATGTAGCTCGTTGATCAATTAACATACAATAGAGTCTGCAGGTATGACTTTTCTAGTTGTAGACAAGGGTATTCAGTTGTTTGTACAGCGCCTAAACACCTAGAAAACATCGGCAGATGACATCACTTTACGACGTTAGGACTGCCATCAACGACGTATTATACCAGCACTCATCAGCCTTCATTAATGTCGGATCACCTTTGATTGAAATTTTGAAACCTCTTTAAAACTGATATTGCCACCTACGTAGCGTACAAACCACGTTAAATTTCTAGCTCTGAATACACGGTGCTTTAAGTCAGACTTACATTACTTTCATTGTCTGATCGAATCAAGATTTCGTAGAGGGACTCTTAATTTTGTTGCATCGTTAAGTTTATGAACCTTCGTGCAAATGAGATATTGAAGGAAATATGTTTTTAATGGAAGTAAGTATTTAAAAGCTCTGGAAACGATGAGCAAAGTGATATAATACTTAACAATGGCGTTGAAACTCAGTGAAAATTCTTCAGCTTGGGAAGTGTCATTTAGGATATATGCATGGTAAATATGGAGAAAAGAACAGTAGAAGAATTTCACAATGTACACAGATAATGAAGGAATTAGTAGGTCAAATTTCTTAGTTGCACAGTTCTTCGATTTTAAGCAACAAATGGATACATAAAATAGAGTACCCCCACTCATTACGTCTCCAACGCATAATGAGATGACTGACCGATTTAATGTTAACGATCAGTGTCTGGGAAAGAAGGCATGAGCGGAATTTAAAATTTTTGTGGCTGTTGTCTCATTTAAAGTTATTTTCGCTCCCGGAAAATTATATGAAAACATTTGACGTGAGACCATTCGCTCCCCATTCTCCCGCCCCCCTCTTTCACTTCTTTAACTGACTGTGGGGAACAGTCAATGGTATATAACTACATTATCTTCGCTTGTCAGCATTAAGATGAAATTAGCTTGCAGATGGGTTAAATGATCAAAAATGGTTCAAATGGTTCTGAGCACTATGGGACTCAACTGCTGAGGTCATTAGTCCCCTAGAACTTAGAACTAGTTAATCCTAACTAACCTAAGGACATCACAAACATCCATGCCCGAGGCAGGATTCGAACCTGCGACCGTAGCGGTCTTGCGGTTCCAGACTGCAGCGCCTTTAACCGCACGGCCACTTCGGCCGGCTGGTTAAATGATCTATTTCTTTATTTCCTCTTCTGGCACGTCTTAAAGTTTCGAATTATAAGGAGTCATTCTGCAGTTTTTCGTGTTGTTGGGCAAGTTGATTCGAGTATCGAGACCAACGGAGTTCGGAACCGACGAAGTCCTGAGTTCTATTAACATACTTGCGTCTTGTGATCTGCAGGGTAACGCCATGAAGTGATAATGTTAAATCCGCTGCTATAATCGCGTTGCGGCCATTCACCTCAGTAAATAATTGACTTAACCCGCCTGCCTATACTGGTGCACAGATAAAAGCGTGAATTAATACCGAATTATCGGAGTGACGAGCCGGCGCCTGGTGACGTGGAAAGCGGTCGTGTTGTTTCGCGACAGCAAATATCTTTCGTAATGAAAATTTTATTGGAATAGCGTTGGCGCTGTAATTTTTAATTAAAACTTGCTTCATTCATGGAGAACAGCAGTGTGTGCTTTTGTTGTGCTGCTGCCTACGTTTTACTTGATTCTGCATGTGACGTAGCGAAGCTGTTGGTAATTATTTTCGTACCACTATGAACTCACAAGTTCGCATTATCAACAATTTTCGGTACTCATTCCTATTTAGAGGAAGTGACAGATCATTATTACTGGATAATTATTGAGAGTTTTGAGGGCTTTCTTGGTTAACCAATTTGTTGTACCCACAGCCTGTATTCTCCACCTGCAGTAGTTTTGCACGACGCAACATGCAATAATTAGCTGCCTCAGTTTCACATATGAACTGCAATTTTTAGTGCTACGACTAGTTTAATAACACTCGCCTTTCATCTTTCTTTCTGTTCTTTTTTGTGTGCCAAATTTTCCTCCGTACTTATTACAAAAGGTTTCTTTGTAATCCACGCCGTGTACTTCATTCCTTCACAGGTTTTACTCTCCACTCTCTCTACCTCTTCTTCTGCACGTTTTTCTGATCATCTATTTTGAGCGTGAGACGGTAACTGATCTTATAACAGTCTCCATATTTGTTTACTTGTGCCTTATTCGGCAGGACTATTCCTGGTAATACGTGGTCTGCTGAGAAAATCCCGGAACTTTGTCCACAAACGTTTTCTACGCTTTCCTCTTACTTATTGCGCATGGTCTCGTTCGAAACACTCTCCTCCACGACTGATACACTGCCCCCAACGCCGTTTCCACTTCCGACAGCAGTCTTGGTACGCCTCTTCTTGGATCGCGCGAAGCGCCATCTGCGAATTTTCTTTTATCTCGTCTATCGTTGCAAATCTTCGTCCTTTCAACGGGGTTTTCAACTTTGGAAATAAGCAGGAAGTCCGCAGGGCCAGGTCTGGTGAAGACAGAGGATGAGGCCGCCCAGTGATTTCATTTTTTGGGCAACAGTCACGCATCAGTAGGGATGAATGTGTGGGCGTGTTACCGTGATGCGGGAGCCATGGACTGTCTCACCACATTTCAGGCCGTTTACTTCTCACATTTTCTCGCAGGCCTCGCAACACTCCCGACAGTACCACCGATTAACAGTTTGTCCCTGCGGATGAACTAATCCTCCAAAGTCAAAGAAAACAATCAGCATGGTTTGCGCATTTGGTCTGATATGACGAGATTTTTCTGGTCTTGAAGAGCCTTTCCCAACCTATTGTACAGAATGAAGCGTGATGTCAACATCATAACCTTAGACCCAGGTCTCATCACGAGTTATGATTCTCTTAACGAACATCTCGTTCTCATTTGCGTGATCCAAAAGTTCTTCAGAGATTGTGGGGCGAAGGTCTTTCTGGTCTTGAGTCATGAGCCTTGGACGAACTTGGTGGCAACACAATGCATTCTAAGATCGTGTGTCAGGATTTCATGACTTTATCCAACTGAAATGTTGCATTCTTCTGCAGTCTCTCGGACAGTCAGTCTTCGACTGGCACGCACAATTTCGTTGATGTTCCTGATTTAAGCGTAGTAGTAGTAGTAGTAGCTTTATTCATCCGTAGATCTCTTTTTACTATATAGGACATGTCGAAGTATTTATAAATTTAGATCAATTTAAAATAAGCTAATTCGTATACACATATATTTACAGACTTCTAGTTAGAGACAATCATTAAATTTACTCCTGGTACACAATACTTTTTTTACAAATAATGCCACATTGTTCACTCATATCTCACAATCAGTCACTGCACACACTATGCTTACGTTGTTCATAACACTTCACTCACTACACACACACACACACACACACACACACACACACACACACACACACACACACACTGATGAAAAATGGTTCAAATGGCTCTGAGCACTATGGGACGTAACATCTGTGGTCATCAGTCCCCTAGAACTTAGAATTACTTAAACCTAACTAACCTAAGGACATCACACACATCCATGCCCGAGGCAGGATTCGAACCTGCGACCGTAGCAATCGCGCGGTTCCGGACTGCGCGCCTAGAACCGCTAGACCACCGCGGCCGGCACACACTGGTGATCTCTGCACCATTTCTGTACCGCAACTTCCCATTTGCTATCCTGAGAAACTGAGTCAGCATCCCTCCGTAATGAGTGAGACGTTGAGCGCAAAAAGAGGAAGAGGTGGTAGTATTGTGTTTTGCATAGCTTCGTCGGTAGCCGTCGAAGGAGTCTTGAAGGCGGTCATCTTTAAGATCGGTCCGACCATTTTCAAACCGTGTGAGCTATTCATAACACCGAGTACGGTTTACGTACTAATCACCGTAGGCTTCCTGCAACATTTGGTATCTCTCTGTGAAGGTTTTGACGCAAAAGTTAATGGAGATGCCTTAAGCCTCTAACTTTGCCATCTCTAAATTCACCAACTTTGCAACACAGCGTTGTGCACAATACAGCACCGAGCAATAACTAACAGAAAAAATGGCTCTGAGCACTATGGGGCTCAACTGCTGAGGTCACCAGTCCCCTAGAACTTAGAACTAGGTAAACCTAACTAACCTAAGGACATCACAAACATCCATGCCCGAGGCAGGATTCGAACCTGCGACCGTAGCGGTTACGCGGTTCCAGACTGCAGCGCCTTTAACCGCACGGCCACTTCGGCCGGCAATAACTAACAGACTTACAACAATGAAACTTCCGACAGATACACAACAAACACTGGCGTGTGCCGGGATGCCAGCTGCATTTCGCTCCAGCACACCGTTGACGCGAAATCACGAATGTTCGGGAATTTTTTGAACAGACCTCGTATACTAGACTGTTTCGTGTGTCACTGACTTAAGAAAACAGGTATACAGGGCGATTATTGTGGTGTCCCCGCCAGACACCACACTTGCTAGGTGGTAGCCTTTAAATCGGCCGCGGTCCAATAGTATACGTCGGACCCGCGTGTCGCCACTGTCAGTGATGCAGACCGAGCGCCACCACACGGCAGGTCTAGAGAGACGTACTGGCACTCGCCCCAGTTGTACAGCCGACGTTCATAGCAATGGTTCACTGACAAATACGCTCTCATTTGCCGAGACGATAGTTAGCATAGCCTTCAGCTACGTCATTTGCTACGACCTAGCAAGGCGCCGTATTCAATTGATATTTATTATGTGAAGCATGTATCATCAAGAGCGATGTTCTACAATTGTGGATTAAAGTTAAGTATTATATCAACTACTTACTTTATTTGCAATTCTCAAGATATTGTCCTGTTCCAGACCTCACGCCAGTCAGCGTGTAATTAAACGCGTGCATTTCGGCCAACACTACAATTATAATCGCAGTTCCTATTTGAAAATGCTCTAAAAGAACACCCGCTGCTACAGATGACTTCAAATTTGAGCGGAATATCGGGTTGTTGCATAAAATCATATCGTTTTTCTGTAAGTTCAATAAACACAACAAATAATCATAGCAGAGACCTCAGTCATCAATAATATATTCTCCTCCATTATTTACAACAGTCTGCCAACATTGGGGTAACTTTTCGATTCCGTGACTATAGAAATTACGTAGTGTTGAGGCGAAGAACTCGTCAATCCATGTTCGGAGAGCATTTCCATCCTGATAGGAAGTTCCTTGTAGGCTGTTCGATAGAGAGCGGAAAAGCTGAAAATCTGAGGGCGGAAGATCAGGTGAATAAGGTGTGGGCGGAATGAGTTTCCAACCCAACTCCTGTGTAGTGTTTTTCGTCAATCTACTGTAGCAGAATGCGGGCGGGCGTTATCGTGTAGTAGTATCACTTCACGCAGTCCCCTGGTCGTTGTTCTCGGATTGCATCTGCAAGAGTCTCACTTGTTGACAATAAACGTCAGCAGTGATGGTAATGCACCATTCCGTCTCTGTTCCACCAGATGCATATACCGTTATCTTTTGTGGTTTCGCACAGGGCTCTGTATGGCGAGTTGGTGATTTCTTTCGGCTCAACCATTCCCTTCTTTTCCTTATGCAGCATTTTCTAGTTCCCAATAACGATACGGGGTAGGGATGATCGGTATTGTTCACGAGCAAGCAGAAATGCACGTATGGCCAGCTCCAAAGTTTTGTGATTTTTGGATTACAGCATACGGTACCCACCCACCCGATTTTTGAACCTCCCCTACTGGACACAAATGGCAGACGATGGTAGAATGATGACAGTTCATCACATTTACCAGTTCTCAAGTACGCTGAAGCGGATCATTGTGGATTATTGCGTTCAAACGATTTTCTTCAAACACCTAAGGTCTACCTGAACGTGGAGAGTCACTAATGTGGGAGATTTGGTCTTTTACCGGATTCCTGATATTCACGGTACACTCGTGCAATGGTCGCACGGGAAAATCCTCACTTCATTGTACCCTGGAAATGCTGTGTCCCATCGCTCGTGCGCCGACTATAACACCACGTTCAAACTCACTTACATTTTGATAATCTGCCATTATAGCAGCGTTAACCGATTTAACTACTGCGCCGGGCACTTGTTGTCTTATACAGGCGTTGCCGACCTCAGTGCCGTATTCTGCTTATTTACATATATCTGTATTTGAATACGCATGCCTATACCAGTTTCTTTGGCTCTTCAGCGTATTTGCTAATAAAAGTTGTTTTCTGCAGTACAGAAATCACGAGAAGACTACAGTCCATAAGTAATTTCTTCCAAGAAATCGGTCATCTTAATAAATAAATATATGAATAACGTTTAAGCTAATGAAAATGGACGTACGGTTACAAAATATCACGAGTGTAAGTGCGAGGTACCGACTGCGCGCCATTGTCGGCAGTCGCTGGTAGGAAACCTTCCGAACTAAATACATCATAATTGCATCCTTTCTGAATGTTATTTGCAATAATATATGTCCCCGGTTCCCGCTTCAGTACTTAGAATGGCAGGATCTAGAACTGGTCTTTATAGAGAATCTGACAGCGTTGATAATGCTTCAGCGAGAGACTTAAACTTCGAGAGCTTCTCGACAAATCAGGGAGAAAGAATTCTACTCGACGACTCACTAAGGTAATCCAAAGGCGGAGTGTCAAAGTCTCCTCAAAACTCGGATGGAAAAGCACGGCCAGTCATACTGTTGGTTCTCTTACACCATCCTTTAGGAATCACTGGCTAAACTGAGACATTTCTGGAGATTTAATATAAGTGGGGTGGGCTCTTGCAAGTGGTTCCTTGTTTACAGCGTTTTGGAACCTTAACTTTAATTATAATCACCCGTATATTCTCCTAGTTTCTGGGAAGCTCAACCGCCATAGCATCGATGAATATATCAGATCTAAAAAGTTGTAGTTTCTCAGGATTTGTATACTAACTCCGCCTCAGCTGACTACAGGCTGGACGCTGCTATTTCTGGACTCAGAACACAGTTGCCTTTGGTCATCTTGTGCGTATCACACATGGTAATTTGATGCGTTATCGTTCTAGCGGTAGTCGGTAATTGTTAGTTACTTACCCACCTTCCGCAACGTCATGATTTTTAACAGAAAGAGCAAGTGGAGTCATCTTTTCAAGGTGGATTCTGTTCCCGAGAAGACAAACGTCTCTGAAACTTCCGATCAGGTATCAACTGTGTGCCAGATCGGGACTCGAACCTGGGACATTTGCCGTCCACAGGGAAGTGCTTTACCGACTGAGCTATCCAAGCACGACTCAGAACCTGCCCTCACAGCTGCACTTCTACCAGTACCTTTTCTCCTACCTTCCAAACTACACGGAAGTTCTCCCGTATACCTTGCGGGCCTATACTCCGTCCATCATAATGGTAAACCACATGTAAACATTACACTACCTCGTATTTATCCGCGTTTGCTGGACCTCATTGGATTTCGTTTCACGTGGAGTGGAAGCCAAGCTGTCAGGAGTACTGTCAAGTACGATAATGAGGATACGTTTTATTCTGTGAGTTGCGCGCACATCGGCTCAGCGATGAAACTCCGATAACACTGACCAGGCAAGTGATCCAACTAACCCTCAGTGATTTGAACAGTTGCAGTGAAGACGTGAAAAGAGACGAGCAGAGAAACATATGGTTTTGAATGTCATTTAATTTTTAAATAGAAGGGGATAATACGTGGCAAAACTCAGGCGATACGCTTCGTAGACGACCGGACGGAAAACATAACATGCTCTCGACCTTCTCTAACATAGTATTGTAATTAAACACAAGAGTGATGAAAATTTCTGATTCTAATGAGAGTAATTTTCCTGCGTCAGCTATGTATGGCGTAAAAGCGCCTTGCTGATTTCCCATGTCGTTAAATACTGAAGCCACTGAAGGTATTACAGTCAGTCGTCCGGTAGTCTCTGAACTCCTTCCATACCGGACTCCGAGGAATACATTTCAGTACTGCTACGTTGACAACGAGGCGATCAGCAACAAAATCCCAAGCCATCAAAAACCAACACTTCCTCCTCCTCTTTTATGACTGGTTGTTTTGCTAGTTGCTATCCTTCGGCAGTGATATGTTACAAAGCTTAGTGTGTTAGTTCCAGTACGTCTGCCAGCTTAAATGTCCTGTTATTTCTCGAGACAAATCCCTTAACTTGGCTCCAGATCAACTCTACTGGGTTCAGATTGCAGTGGTACAGTGACAACTGTGAAAATGCGGAGTTTTTACAGTGTGCTCAACGACGTGTAAATTATTGTTTTCCATGTTTCTACGATGCTTACCACATCTGTCCTACAAAACAATGGGCATATTGAAATAAAGAGTATCTGATTTTTAACTTTTCTCCAAAAAATTCAGTTTTGTAATGTTTTCTTAACTTCAACAACCTTTAACAATATTTCGTCAAATATCGGTAATTAAGAATTTACATTTGCAGTGGAAATCAGAATTTTGTGTGCGATATGTAATTAGAAACTAGAAGACGTGCACTTTTTTAAAATAATGGTTAAGTCTAAGGCAATTAAAATATATTTGATGAATTTAATATTTAAATGATTTAAGTATTCAAACATAACAAAAAAATTATGAATCACAAAGAGATTGGAATCGCTGTCCCACAGAATACACAATTCACATTCGACGCCGCTACCGATTACGCCACGCATGTAATTGCAATGCGGTCTTTTATTTATTATACAGGGTATATCATATTTGGCACATCTATATTTCTGAAACTAATAAACATACAGAATGAATTTAGTTTTTTGATGAACGGGAAAATCAAAAAGTTTTTTTTCATACCTTTTTCATACCTTTTAAGATGCATGGCATATGTCAATGCGGTATTCAAATTGTTAATGGTGTTAATGGTGGAGGCAGTGTATGGCGAAATAAATAAAAAAATTAAATTTATAGATTTTTTTTGAAAAGAGGAAAAATTACGGACATGGAACTGTAACTTTAGAAATTTTGAAGGGCTTTTTTACGGACTGTATTGACCGGCTTGAATGCGGACAAATTCAGTGCTGCGTGAAATATATGCCTGTAATATAATTTACCATACCGATTAATTACATCTTTGAATTATACGTCATTGTTGATTTATTCAGAGTTCTCACCTTAGACGTAAAATTCGTCTTTCTGCCACAATATTAATTCATTACTCGCCATCGATGTTCTTCTCTTTGTTGACCGTGTGTATCTTCCTGAGTCGGCATCGGTTCACTTCACGAAGACGGTGGAAACCAAGCAAATACAATGCTACGTCACTTTAAATAATTCTCGTACAACTTAGATTCTTCTCACTATTTTTTTTATTCAGAAGACAATAAGACTTGCTCTGCTCGTCGCACAAACCATAATTACTAACAATATGGCTACCTTTCCGCACACACCAAAAATTACGTCCATCCTCCGCGAGGCAACAATCGAAAGTGTCTCTTAGCTCCTTCTTGGAGTATGAAACAAAAGAGAATCCAATGTGAACATAACAAAGATTATAATCTAGAAGCCTCTCAATTTAATCTTTGGCGCAGCCTTTAAGGTATTGTATGTCTCTGCGTCGGAATGTGTCATTACAAGTGTCATCCATTATCTCAACGCGATAATCAGAGCACATGTTGCATTTACAAAGACTGT
The DNA here is from genome assembly GCF_021461385.2 of Schistocerca piceifrons. Lineage (NCBI taxonomy): Eukaryota > Metazoa > Arthropoda > Insecta > Orthoptera > Acrididae > Schistocerca > Schistocerca piceifrons. Next base: position 81,732,513 of record NC_060138.1, read on the forward strand.
GACTACAAACGATTTTTGAAATGAAAATTACATAGCTAAAGTATTGAGTCGTGCGTGCCTCGTGTTCCTGCCATCGTGTATTTTACACCCTGTTTTTAACGCACTTCCACCTCACTACGTTGATTTAAATTACTGCTGTCACTGAGTTGCTGCTTTGCCTGATCGTGAGCGGCACTAGCAGCGTATATCGATATATCCCCTCTCGCAGTATCTTTGCTCGACTGCTATTACTTCACGGTCCTCGTCTATCGTAAGGGAGTTCGCGACGGGAGCTCGGGTCGCGAGTTCAGGCCGCCACTTGGGTGGAAAGTGCCTGGAGCCCAGTCCGGACCTACATCCACATTTATACTCCGCGAGCCACCCAACGGTGTGTGGCGGAGGGCACCTCACGTGCCACTGTCATTACCCCCCTTTCCTATACCAGTCGCGTATGTTTCTCGGGAAGAACGAGTACCGGAAAGCCTCCGTGCGCGCTCTAATCTCTCTAATTTTACAATCGTTATCTCCTCGGGATGTATAAGTAGGGGGAAGCAATATATTCGATACTTCATCCAGAAACGCACCCTCTCGAAACCTGGACAGCAAGCTACACCGCGATGCAGAGTCTGCCACTTGAGTTTGCTAAACATCTCCGTAACGCTATCACGCTTACCAAACAACCCTGCCAGACGGGGAGTTACAATGCGGCACTAGTGCAGTCGGGTTGGAGCATCACGTAAGCCGGGTCACGGACTTGGAGGGTCGTCGGTCGGTCGTCCTACCGGACGACGGGTTTTGGCTCGCCGATCGTTCGTGAGTCGACTGTGTGTGTGTGTGTGTGTGTGTGTGTGTGTGTGTGTGTGTGTGTGTGTGTGGTTCAAATGGCTCTGAGCACTGTGCGACTCAACTGCTCAGGTCATCAGTCGCCTAGAACTTAGAACTAATTAAACCTAACTAACCTAAGGACAGCACACAACACCCAGCCATCACGAGGCAGAGAAAATCCCTGACCCCGCCGGGAATCGAACCCGGGAACCCGGGCGTGGGAAGCGAGAACGCTACCGCACGCGCGCGCGCGCGTGTGTGTGTGTGTGTGTGTGTGTGTGTGGGTGGGTGTATCGACTCCCGATTTGTCTTCGTGCATGCTTAGTTACTGTTGGGTGTTGTCCAGGTCTTCATGCAAGTCAGGTTGTGTGTGTTGTTGGTGTTATGTCCACTGACGACTATTTATATGCTGTCGGCATTCTGAGAGGAGTTGGTCGGTTGCTGCGGGCCAGGGAAGTTATCTCCGCGCGGTGCAGTCGGCCGGGTCCGGTGGCGGTCCCTGCGCAGTGTCGGAGCGTGTGTGGAGCTGTCAGATCGCTACGAGCTTCGTGGTTCACCGACCCAGGACGTCAAATTTGAGTAGTGGTTTCAAGTACCCAAGCCACGTCCATTATTGTTGTGTGGTTCGTTTTGGTGGTTCGCTGTTTGGGAAGTTTTCCTGTGAGCAACACCGAGTGTTTGTATTGCTGAAATTTAGCCGCCATGCGGTTGAATTAACTATATTGGTTGACTACAATTCAAGAGCACCAGCGGAATTTTCTGCCTTGTGGCCTTTAGTGTTCCGGTTACCTGCCCTGGCCACTAACGTAATTTCAGGCAGTTGTCGCTGTCCAACACGGTGTGTAGTTTTGACAGCTTAATACATATACAGGGCTATTACAAATGATTGAAGCGATTTCATAAATTCACTGTAGTTCCATTCATTGACATATGGTCACGACACACTACGGATACGTAGAAAAACTCATAAAGTTTTGTTCGGCTGAAGCCGCACTTCAGGTTTCTGCCGTCAGAGCGCTCGAGAGCGCAGTGAGACAAAATGGCGACAGGAGCCGAGAAAGCGTATGTCGTGATTGAAATGCACTCACATCAGTCAGTCATAACAGTGCAACGACACTTCAGGACGAAGTTCAACAAAGATCCACCAACTGCCAACTCCATTCGGCGATGGTATGCGCAGTTTAAAGCTTCTGGATGCCTCTGTAAGGGGAAATCAACGGGTCGGCCTGCAGTGAGCGAAGAAACGGTTGAACGCGTGCGGGCAAGTTTCACGCGTAGCCCGCGGAAAATTGGCTCATGCCACAACTGGAGACCGACAGCGCCGACTTCATCTTTCAACAGGATCGTGCTCCACCGCACTTCCATCATGATGTTCGGCATTTCTTAAACAGGAGATTGGAAAACCGATGGATCGGTCGTGGTGGAGATCACGATCAGCCATTCATGTCATGGCCTCCACGCTCTCCCGACTTAACCCCATGCGATTTCTTTCTGTGGGGTTATGTGAAAGATTCAGTGTTTAAACCTCCTCTACCAAGAAACGTGCCAGCACTGCGAGCTCGCGTCAACGATGCTTTCGAACTCATTGATGGGGACATGCTGCGCCGAGTGTGGGAGGAACTTGATTATCGGCTTGATGTCTGCCGAATCACTAAAGGGGCACATATCGAACTTTTGTGAATGCCTAAGAAAACTTTTTGAGTTTTTGTATGTGTGTGCAAAGCATTTTGAAAATATCTCAAATAATAAAGTTATTGTAGAGCTGTGAAATCGCTTCAATCATTTGTAATAACCCTGTACGTATTCCATTGTGGGTAATCACCCCCGTAACATTTTGTGTTTGAATTTCTCACCGGTGTTTAATTGTCTGTTTATAATCTATCACAGCCAATGATGAAAAATTCATGGTTTTGCTGTGTTTTGTGTAAGTAAGTTTGAATTCCGGCAAGTGGATAATTGCTGAAAGGCTATTGCCATTGTGTTGTATTTTATTTTATTCCGGTTTCAGCTACTTCAAACTTAAGACTTATGGTTATATTTTTTTTAAATTTTGGAAAATTAATTGTGGGCCTTCAGCCTTGGAACCTTATTCTTAAAATTACCTTTCAAGATTAAACATTGAGGCCTTCTGCCTTTGAAAGGTTACAGTAATTTATTTTAAAATCTTGAAAGTTTTACTGTGGGCCTTTAGCCGTTTGTATTGCATCTTGTTTATGTGTGTCTATCCACTTTTGCCTTGAGGCTTTCCGCCTAGCTGCCATGTGTGAACAAATATGTTAAATATTTTATTTGCATTTTTACTTCATGTTTTTACCACTTGAGATTTATCTTGTTGCTTTTAAGATTTCTTGTTTGGAGGCCTTCAGCCGGTAAAGAATCACTTATTTGAAACTCTTAGTTGTAAAGGTTCGCCTATGTGCCGTTTTGGTTTGAAGGTGTTATTAAATTACAATAAATTACAATTTTGAAGTGAAACTGATCCTAATCACCTATTCTGTCCAGCAGGTTTACCGTGCATCTCAAGCATGATTTAGAAAATCGCTGATGGTCGTTAATACATCAGAATGTCTTAAAGTTTCATTTACAGTGACGCAGTAGTAAGATGCGTAATACGTAAGTTGGACCTACTTCCAAGAGGAGAACAGCACCAGTGGGCGAGAGCTGCAGGTGCTGAGCGATTATCGCGTTTTTGTTTGTTTACATCAGGTTTATTCTCATGATGAACGAAATATAGCACTCCTGGAAGAAAGGGTATTGCAGAGCAATTGGTTAGGCATAGTATAGGGGATTGTTTCCAGGATGGGTTTTCATTCTTCAGCGCAGTCTTTCGCTAGAGAGTTTAGTATCCGATGGTGATTCGGATTCCCCATGTAGCCCGAGTATCGATTGGGAGAAAGCGTCTGAGATGCTCGGGCTCCAGACTGCGGTTAGGCAGTTCGGCACAACAGCAGCAGGTGGCTCTGACCTCTGACGTCCTCTGACAGCTGCCTGGATCTGGTCAACCAGTCTCCTCCTAGTCTCTGAAGCCTTCATTTGCTCGCCATCAAACGTTCGAGTCGTGATCTGATGTATGTTTGTGATTTTCCTGTCTCCCTGGACTGTTGTACACGCTTAAGACGACATTACCACGCTCTGAACTTGTTTTTCAGACAATTCTGTCATCTTCAAGAAATATTTTTGTATCTATTTGGACATTAGTTTGTTTACAGTTTTAGACAGTGTAACACACACCACATGGAATGTTGTGAATCATACAGTAGCACCGATTTTTACTTAAATGATTGTATCTTGCACTGTAACGTTGTTACCACTCTGAAAATCATCATTGCCTCAAGGCAAGTCGGCAGTTCACCGGCTCCGGAGACGGTTATCAACATGCACACTTACGGCAGCAGTGGATATGCTCTATCTGATGTATTTGGTACCTCTGTGCCTTGCTGATACAGCTGTGGCTTTTATTTTAGCGTAGTAGTATCTTTTCTGTGAGTTTACCTCCAAGTTTTCGACGGCCAGATGGCATTGTGCTACACATAAGAGCTTTAGAGCCCACGTGTCCGATGTTCTGAAGATAGTGATATAGCTTTGCTAAGACTAATACACTCCTGGAAATTGAAATAAGAACACCGTGAATTCATTGTCCCAGGAAGGGGAAACTTTATTGACACATTCCTGGAGTCAGATACATCACATGATCACACTGACAGAACCACAGGCACATAGACACAGGCAACAGAGCATGCACAATGTCGGCACTAGTACAGTGTATATCCACCTTTCGCAGCAATGCAGGCTGCTATTCTCCCATGGAGACGATCGTAGAGATGCTGGATGTAGTCCTGTGGAACGGCTTGCCATGCCATTTCCACCTGGCGCCTCAGTTGGACCAGCGTTCGTGCTGGACGTGCAGACCGCGTGAGACGACGCTTCATCCAGTCCCAAACATGTTCAATGGGGGACAGATCCGGAGATCTTGCTGGCCAGGGTAGTTGACTTACACCTTCTAGAGCACGTTGGGTGGCACGGGATACATGCGGACGTGCATTGTCCTGTTGGAACAGCAAGTTCCCTTGCCGGTCTAGGAATGGTAGAACGATGGGTTCGATGACGGTTTGGATGTACCTTGCACTATTCAGTGTCCCCTCGACGATCACCAGTGGTGTACGGCGAGTGTAGGAGATCGCTCCCCACACCATGATGCCGGGTGTTGGCCCTGTGTGCCTCGGTCGTATGCAGTCCTGATTGTGGCGCTCACCTGCACGGCGCCAAACACGCATACGACCATCATTGGCACCAAGGCAGAAGCGACTCTCATCGCTGAAGACGACACGTCTCCATTCGTCCCTCCATTCACGCCTGTCGCGACACCACTGGAGGCGGGCTGCACGATGTTGGGGCGTGAGCGGAAGACGGCCTAACGGTGTGCGGGACCGTAGCCCAGCTTCATGGAGACGGTTGCGAATGGTCCTCGCCGATACCCCAGGAGCAACAGTGTCCCTAATTTGCTGGGAAGTGGCGGTGCGGTCCCCTACGGCACTGCGTAGGATCCTACGGTCTTGGCGTGCATCCGTGCGTCGCTGCGATCCGGTCCCAGGTCGACGGGCACGTGCACCTTCCGCCGACCACTGGCGACAACATCGATGTACTGTGGAGACCTCACGCCCCACGTGTTGAGCAATTCGGCGGTACGTAGACCCGGCCTCCCGCATGCCCACTATACGCCCTCGCTCAAAGTCCGTCAACTGCACATGTGGTTCACGTCCACGCTGTCGCGGCATGCTACCAGTGTTAAAGACTGCGATGGAGCTCCGTATGCCACGGCAAACTGGCTGACACTGACGGCGGCGGTGCACAAATGCTGCGCAGCTAGCGCCATTCGACGGCCAACACCGCGGTTCCTGGTGTGTCCGCTGTGCCGTGCGTGTGATCATTGCTTGTACAGCCCTCTCGCTGTGTCCGGAGCAAGTATGGTGGGTCTGACACACCGGTGTCAATGTGTTCTTTTTTCCATTTCCAGGAGTGTATGTATCAACTACGATCTGGGTAATAAAACATCTGTTTTCAAAGCTTTTTTACACTGATACAGAAATCGCTCCCCTTCTGACAATGTCAGGTAATAATAAAATATTCTCGGTTTTCTAGTCGCCCTCGCCTCATTTTCAATAAAAGAATCGAACTTTCGATAGCTACCTGCGCCATCGTCGTATCGGATGATACGGGCCGGGGCAAACACAGTTGTTCGCTTATATGAAGCACCTGGGACCAGTCAGAGAGAGCAGAAACGACGCGTGCGCCGAAGGCGAAGTGGGCACCTCATAGCATCTCCACCCCGTTGTAGGACCGGGACCAACGAAATGCAGCATACGCGGCCTGCAACAAACTTGTGACGTCACTGTAGTCGGCTTGTCCGCCACATTTCGCAAACGCTCCGCTCCGTGCGGGGACCACGGGAAATCAATATCTGATTGAACAGGTACCCACTAAACTTCTTAAAATAGTCGTGTGCTACCGAGAACTTGTATGCATTTAAACACACAGTCTATAACTATTAAACTCGTCTGAAGTAGTTACTCGCTCTCCACCGGAGACGGCTGTTGGCACTCGCAAGCTCTGCAGTGTCACGTGCTTTGATGTAAGCGCCGCGCCACGTCTTTCTCGTGGGCCTGCTGCGGGGCCGAATATCGCCATGTGACGCGAGCTGCTGGCGCCATATTTGAAACTTCCTCTCCCGCCTCCCTGCAAGCATTAGCCATCTTTGCTTTCTGTCGATATCCAAAGCCAGCTGCCACAGCCCACTAAGCGTGTACCCATGGCCTCTTTCAAAATTGATGCTGTCTATTCTAATCTCTGCCATCTCCTTTACAATGGAACCGCAATATGTTGTTACATGAGCCTAGACTCTGATATTTTCAAACTGTATTTTGTGTCCATTTTCCAGGTAATACTCAATTGTAGATGACTCGGTACAACGCTCCGCAACTGTGCGATTTGTTGGGACCCCATACAGGCCGGGTACATGAAGAGCTATGTCGTCTTTAACATGATGCAGCGTATCTCATTTGGATGTCGAAAGAGAGCATAGACGGCTGCTTGATGCTTTTAGGGAGGTGGGAGTGGCTGTTTCAAAAGTGGTGCTAGTCCCTTGTGCCACTTGACGTCACCCAGTCCCGTGCGAGGGCAACAAGAAAGACAGGCCGTGGAGCGTACGACACAGCAGGTGACACTGTATGTCTCACGAGTGTCAGCAGCCGTCTCTGGAAGGGAGCAAGGAACTATTTCAGGTGAGTGCAATAATTCTTGACTGCTCATTTAAATGCATGTAAGATCTTGATAGCACACGATAAAAGATATGGTTCAAATGGCTCTGAGCACTATCGGACTTAACATCTAAGGTCATCAGTCCTCTAGAACTTAGAACTACTTAAACCTAACTAACCTAATGACATTACACACATCCATTTCCGAGGCAGGGTTCGAACCTGCGACCGTAGCGGCCACTCTGGCCGGCTGACAAAAGATCTCCAAATTTTCTAGGAATTCGAGGAACCTGTCCTTCTCGCACTAGATGTCAAAGTCGCAAGCGCTTGCGTGGCCTACGTATTAAAGAACTGTGACAGTAACCGAACAACATGTATTGATACTATGAAGTGGTGGTATGTAATCGAATGTGTAAGCCATATAGGGTATGCCAGGGGTCGTAAATTTTTATACTGTCGCCTGACTCTGTACTTCCTGTATTTTTAGCATTGATAATGAGTAGGCACTAGCCGATATCTAGATCTGCAGAGTAAAACCTGCAGAAAAGGACGACTGTTTGCTCTGCTTTATCATTTGAAAGTCATATCACAGTCGCCGAGTGCACCCGATTGCTAATGGGAGGCAACCTGAGGACAAGATTTTGTTCAAGCATGCCGCCGCGAAAGACTTCGAGGACAACAGCGCATACTGCGAACAAAAATAAAACTTTTGGAAACGGGATAATAGCTGAAACTGGGCAGAATTTAAAATAAACATTGATAGCAGTCTACGGCAAAAAGTGTTGTCGTTTCAGAAATTTTTCATGAAATTGATACACTACTAGCCATTAAAATTGCTACACCACGAAGACGACGTGCTACAGACGCGAAATTTAACCGACAGGAAGAAGATGCTGTGACATGCAAATGATTAGCTTTTCAGAGCATTCACACTGGGTTGGCGCCGGTGGCGACACCTACAACGTGCTGACATCAGGAAAGTTTCCAACCGATTTTCCATACACAAACAGCAGCTGAGCGGCGTTGCCTGGTGAAACGTTGTTGCGATGCCTCGTGTAAGGAGGAGAAATGCGTACCATCACGTTTCCGACTTTCATAAAGGTCGGATTGTAGCCTATCGCGATTGCGGTTTATCGTATCGCCACATTGCTGGTCGCGTTGGTCGAGATCCCATGACTGTTAGCAGAATATGGAATCGGTGGGTTGAGGAGGGTAATACGGAACGCCGTGCTGGATCCCAAGGGTCTCGTATCACTAGCAGTCGAGATGACAGGCATCTTATCCACATGGCTGTAACGGATCGTGCAGCCACGTCTCGAACAGATGGGGACGTTTGCAAGACAACAACCATCTGCACGAACAGCATGGACTATCAGCTCGGAGACCACGGCTGCGGTTACCCTTGACGCTGCATCACAGACAGGAGCGTCTGCGATGGTGTACTCAACGACGAACCTGGGTGCACGAATGGCAAAACGTCATTTTTTCGGATGAATCCAGGTACTGTTTACAGCATCATGACGGTCGCATCCGTGTTTGGCGACATCGCGGTGAACGCACATTGGAAGTGTGTATTCGTCATCGCCATACTGGCGTATCACCCGGCGTCATGGTATGGGGTGCCATTGGTTACACGTCTCGGTCACCTCTTGTTCGCATTGACGGCAATTTGAACAGTGGACGTTACATTTCAGATGTGTTACGACCCGTGGCTCTACCTTTCATTCGATCCCTGCGAAACCCTACATTTCAGCAGGATAATGCACGACCGCATGTTGCAGGTCTTGTAAGGGCCTTTCTGGATACAGAAAATGTTCGACTGCTGCCCTGGCCAGCACATTCTCCAGATCTCTCACCATCTGAAAACGTCTGGTCAATGTTGGCCGAGCAGCTGGCGCGTCACAATACGCCAGTCATTTCTTCTTGGTGTAGCAATTTTAATGGCCAGTAGTGTACATATCTTAAGAAAAACTCTCGATAAAGTATTCTGTGGGACTTTTGTATTCTAAACCCCTTTAGGCTCACCCGGTAAAATACTGCTAGGAGTAGAGGTCGTATATAGACAGGAGTTTTCGGAAGCCCGTCAAAGCTGTTCCGGCAGGGACGGTACAATGGAGCGGTAATAACTTTCGCCGCCGGCGTTTTGTACTCGTTTTACAAGTGCCCTTCTGCAAAGGTTGCGACGCGCGCTCCGGTAAACGTCAATCGCGTATTGGCAGCTCTCGCGTGGCCTGCGTGTGGTATCGTGCGTGCGTGCGTGTGCGTGCGGATAGTGGCGAGCGCGCGCGGGGCGTAGCAGGGGGCCGCGGTCCGACGCGGGAGCGTTTTATTTTCGCGCTCGCGTGACGTAAGCCGCCGCCGGGCAGACGGGCCGGCTAGGGAGCGCAGAAATTCATTGGCCGCTTTTCTGCTCGCGATCTATCGCGGTAGCCGGCGAGCATATTTCCCGAACGAGAAATATTTCCCAATATGATTTGCTGTTTTCATTTCCACGAACAAATCATAACGGCGAATGGCCGCCGTCTGCAGCCCGCCCGTTCGCTGCTTGCTGCGAGGCGGTGCGGAGAAATTATGACTTCGCCTGTTGAAATGTGTGTGAGGGTGGGTGGTGCTGGTTGGCGTGGAGGGGGGGGGGGGGGGCGAGCGCCGAAGTGGGGGGATTAGAGAGGGGGGGAATACTGTGGACGGACGTGGAGCGAGATGTGGTACCTCGACGAGAGATGAAAGCGCATGGGCTAAAGGGAGCGATATGCAGGAGAGCCTCCATTGCTCGCCTGCTCTGCAGCTGATTACATGGGGGAAAGGGAGGAGAGCGAGGGGGAGGGGGGGTCGAAAATTTCTCTTCATGAAGTTTTCATCGCATATGTGCCGTTTACACAGCCGATCTATGGAGGCACGGTACTATAAATTCGACGCTTATGCATATTTCGTAATTACGGAATGGGTTTTATAGTCGGAAGAGCACGAAAAACCGGGGGCCGTGAGAAAAAAAGGCCTCTCCGTACATTTCTCGAGAACGTTTCCGCCGAAATACTTTATTTTGTCGAGAGCACAGTTCAGTATGGCGGGAAACAGTGATACGCATTATCTGCGGAAGGCATCTGATTTTTCAGTAAATGAGATAATAAGGATTGAAAGTGGATGAAATTTAGAGAATGTCGAGTAATTTTGAGTAGCTGCAAAAACGAGGTAGTACTAATTAAAGTGAGATATCAAGGGAGTCAATAATGAATAAAAATTATATGAAAAAGAGAAGTTCCGAACATGGTAATTCCCAACGAAAAGTTAAAATGTTTCCTGTGAGCTGAAAAGAAAGAGATGGAAAGAAATTACGTACTACGAAAGGTATGAGGACAGTTAAAAAACTAAACTCCTCCCGAAAAGGCCATGAAGGCCCATCGGCCGCCGTGTCATCCTCAGCCCATAGGCGTCACTGGATGCGGATATGGAGGGGCATGTGGTCAGCACACCGCTCGCCCGGCCGTATGTCAGTTTACGAGACCGGAGCCGCTACTTCTCAATCAAGTAGCTCCTCAGTTTGCCTCACGAGGGTTGAGTGTACCCCGCTTGCCAACAGCGCTCGGCAGACCGGGCCCGCAGCTCCTGGTCTAGTGGCTAGTGTTGCTGCCTGTGGATTACGAGGTCCCGGGTTCGATTCCCGGCCGGAATGGGGATTTTCTCCGCCCGGGGTCTGGGTGATTGTGTTATCCTCGACATTTCATCCTCATCATCATTCATGAATGTAGTGAGATTGGACTGAGTAAAGATTGGAAATTTGTACGGGCGTTGATAAACTCGCAGTTGACCGCACAACAAACCAAACTTCATAATTATCATCATCGGCAGACCGGATGGTCACCCACCCAAGTGCCAGCCCAGCCCGACAGCGCTTAACTTCGGTGATCTGACGGGAACCGGTGTTGCCACTGCGGTTAGGCCGTTGGCAGTAACGTACATTTAGGAGATTTAAAAAATAGCACCAGTCCGCAGAACAAAAGTAGCGGTTTTCCTATGTAAGAGTGAATATTAGATAACATTGTCCCACGTCCTCATGGAAGGCTCCACAGCAAGAAATTTGTTGAATGGAACTGACCTTTTTTCCCCTCAATACCCAGTATTGATCCACTGTAATTTCACATAACCGTGGCACAAATAGTATTGCCATACTCCACACGATCTACGTCTAATTCTACATAGATACTCGGGAAGCCCCCGTTCGGTGTGTGGCGGAGGGTACCATGTACAAGTACTAGTCATTTAATTTCCTTTTCCACTCGCAAATAGAGCGCCGATGAGGAACTTTGCCGGCCGCGGTGGCCGTGCGGTTCTGGGCGCTTCACTCCGGAACCGTGGGACTGCTACGGTCGCAGGTTCGAATCCTGCCTCGGGCATGGATGTGTGTGATGTCCTTAGGTTAGTTAGGTTTAAGTAGTTCTAAGTTCTAGGGGACTGATGACCTAAGATGTTTAGTCCCATAGTGCTTAGAGCCATTTGAACCGATGAAGAACTTTTAATCGCAGAACCTAGTATGTTGTTCTCGACGGCGAGTTTTAATCAGAAACAAGGCTATCGCTAGGAGTGCCCCAGGAAAGTGTGGCTCTGAGCACTATGGGACTTAACATCTATGGTCATCAGTCCCCTAGAACTTAGAACTACTTAAACCTAAGGACATCACACAACACCCAGTCATCACGAGGCAGAGAAAATACCTGACCCCGCCGGGAATCGAACCCGGGAACCCGGGCGCGGGAAGCGAGAACGCTACCGCACGACCAGGAGCTGCGGACAGGAAAGTGTGATAGGACCTCTGTTGTTCTCGGTATACATAAATAGTATGGTGGACCGGGTGGGCAACAGTCTGCGGTTGTTTGATGATGATGCTGTGGTGAACGGAACGGTGTCTAGGAAGATACAAGACGATTTCGACATAATTTCTATTTCGTGTAATGAATGGCAGCTAGCTCTAAATGAGGAAAAATGTTGGTTGATGAAGATGAGTAGGAAAAACAAACAAGTAACGTTCGTTTACAGTATTACTAGTGTCCTGCTTGACGCGAAGGCGAATTGTCGACTTCCGTTTATTGGGAGAATTTTAGGAAAGTGTGGTTCACCTGTAAAGGAGACTGCATGTAGGACGCTGGTGCGATCGGTTCTCGAGTACTGCTCGAGCGTTTGGGAGTATTAGGTTTGAGAGTATTGTGTTTTCAGAGTAGAAGCACTTGCAGCAAAATGGGTCTGTCAGGGCCGGCCCCTGTGGCCGAGCGGTTCTAGGCGCTTCAGTCCGGAACCTAGCTGCTGCTTCGGTCGCAGGTTCGAATCCTGCCTCGGGCGTGGAAGTGTGTGATGTCCTTAGGTTAGTTAGGTTTAACTAGTTCTAAGTCTAGGGGACTGATGACCTCAGTCCCATAGTGCTCAGAGCCATTTTTCTTTGGGTCAGTTAGGAGAGTTACCCGACTTCCAACGTGAACTAGTCACCGGCTGTCACCTGAGTAACATTTCAACCCTTCTAAAGCTGCCCAACACGTCTGTTGGGGATGCGATCGTGAATTGGAAACGCGAGGGAACAACCACAATTAAACCAAGACCAAGCGGAGCTCACGTACTGAAGGGCTGTGGCGCGACGCTTTGCGGAGGGTTGCCATAAGAAATAGAATGAAATCTGAGGAAGGAATCACTCGAGAGTTGCAAAGTGCTACCAGAAGTCCAGCTATCGCAGTGAACGTGCGTAGGGAACGAAAAAGAATGGTAGAGAAGCTCATCATAAGGCACACATTTCCGTATTCAGTGCGAAGCAACGCTTGAGGCGGTGTGACGAGCGACGCCACTGGACAGTCGATGACTGGGAAGAAGTGATTTGGAGTGATGTATCACGCTATACTCTTTCTCAGTGAGATGGGAGGGCTTGGGACTTACGAGTGCCTGGAGCACGTTACCTGCCATCACGTGTAACGCCGGAACTGAAGCAAGAGGAATGTGGTAATACCATATGGAAGTGTTACTCGTGGTTTCGCTGTGGTCCCCTCGCTGTGCTTAAGAAAACGCTAAATGGAGAAGAATATGAATGTCGACTTCGCTCCGGACCCAACACCACTCGTTTCGACTCTTGAGGAAGACGGGGCTGCCATTTCTTCGCCATATTCACCCTGTTTTTACGAGTTAAACCTACTTCCCCAACGCAGTGAGCTCTCTCAGCTGCAAGGTGTCCGCACACCTGCCTCTTGCCATTTATAGGCTAAAGTTCCTGATCCTCTACCCAAAGTCCAGAAAATCGCACTTTATATATATATATATATATATAAAGAAACTGCTTTAGCGTTCCCCAAGAATTTTTAGCTATACAGGTTGAGTCACCTAACATTACCACTGGATATATTTCGTAAACCACATCAAATACTGACGAATCGATTCCAAAGACCGAACGTGAGGAGAGGGGCTAGTGTAATTGGTTAATACAAACCATAAAAAAATGCACGGAAGTATGTTTTTTAACACAAACCTACGTTTTTTTAAATGGAACCCCGTTATTTTTGTTAGCACATCTGAACATATAAACAAATACGTAATCAGTGCCGTTTGTTGCATTGTAAAATGTTAATTACATCCGGAGATATTGTAACCTAAAGTTAACGCTTGAGTACCACTCCTCTGCTGTTCGATCGTGTGTATTGCAGGGCACCGAAGTACGTAGGGATCCAAAGGGAACGGTGATGGACCTTAGGTACAGAAGAGATTGGAACAGCACATTACGTCCACATGCTAACACCTTTTTATTGGTCTTTTTCACTGACGCACATGTACATTACCATGAGGGGTGAGGTACACGTATACACGTGGTTTCCGTTTTCAATTACGGAGTGGAATAGAGTGTGTCCCGAGATGTCAGGCCAATAGATGTTCAATGTGGTGGCCATCATTTGCTGCACACAATTGCAATCTCTGGCGTAATGAATGTCGTACACGCCGCAGTACATCTGGTGTAATGTCGCCGCAGGCTGCCACAATACATTGTTTCATAGCCTCTGGGGCTGTAGGCACATCACGGTACACATTCTCCTTTAACGTACCCCACAGAAAGAAGTCCAGAGGTGTAAGATCAGGAGAACGGGCTGGCCAATTTATGCGTCCTCCACGTCCTATGAAACGCCCGTCGAACATCCTGTCAAGGGTCAGCCTAGTGTCAATTGCGGAATGTGCAGGTGAACCATCATGCTGATACCACATACGTCGACGCGTTTCCAGTGGGACATTTTCGAGCAACGTTGGCAGATCATTCTGTAGAAACGCGATGTATGTTGCAGCTGTTTGGGCCCCTGCAATGAAGTGAGGACCAATGAGGTGGTCGCCAATGATTCCGCAGCATACATTTACAGTCCACGGTCGCTGTCGCTCTACCTGTCTGAGCCAGTGAGGATTGTCCACGGACCAGTAATGCATGTTCCGTAGATTCACTGCCCCGTGGTTTGTGAAACCCGCTTCATCGGTAAACAGGTAGAATTACAACGCATTCTCTGTTAATGCCCATTGACAGAATTCCACTCGATGATTAAAGTCATCACCAGGTAATTGCTGATGTAGCGACACATGAAACTGGTGAAAGCGGTGACGATGCAGTATGCGCATGACACTACTTTGACGCAGTCCACCGGCTCTAGCAATGTCCCGTGTACTCATGTGTAGGTTCATGGCAACAGCAGCTAACACACCAACTGCACCCGCTTCTCCTGTGACGGGCCTGTTACGGACCCGTTTGCGTGCTACGACCATACCTGTTGGCGGTAGATGTTTTGCAATGTGCGGCACGTTGGATGCCCTCTGTCCGGGTACCGTTCTGCATACACCCTGCAGGCTTCAACTGCATTTCGTCGACACTCGCCATAGATGAGTATCATCTCCGCCTTTTCAGAGTTCTAATACACCATGGTCACAGTCCCTACAACTCTACACTGTCACAGACGTCTGGTAACACGGTGTACTACAGTTGGTCTGCGTGCGGAGACGAACGCAGAATAACAATAGCAGCAAGCGCTACATGCGGACACTGCGACAGCTAGACCAAACCACAACAGTGCACTATAGCCACACTCGTAAACACGGTCGTCATCGTAAACATGTCCCTGCAGATGCTGCTCGCCGACCGTGGCCCGTGTTTGTTACAACACGCAACTGAACGTCGGAGGTTTCAATCATCAACTTTAGGTTACAATATCTCCGGATGTAATTAACATTTTACAATGCAACAAACGGCACTGATTATGTATTTGTTTATATGTTCAGATGTGCTAACAAAACTAACGTGGTTCCATTTAAAAAAGCGTAGGTTTGTATTAAAAAACATACTTCCGTGCATTTTTGTATGGTTTGTATTAAACAATTACACTAGCCCCTCTCCTCACGTTCGGTCTGTGGAATCGGTTCGTCAGTATTTGATGTGGTTTACAAACACATTGACACCGGTGTGTCAGACCCACCATACTTGCTCCGGACACTGCGAGAGGGCTGTACAAGCAATGATCACACGCACGGCACAGCGGACACACCAGGAACCGCGGTGTTGGCCGTCGAATGGCGCTAGCTGCGCAGCATTTGTGCACTGCCGCCGTCAGTGTCAGCCAGTTTGCCGTGACATACGGAACTCCATCGCAGTCTTTAACACTGGTAGCATGCCACGACAGCGTGGACGTGAACCGTATGTGCAGTTGACGGACTTTGAGCGAGGGCGTATAGTGGGCATGCGGGAGGCCGGGTGGACGTACCGCCGAATTGCTCAACACGTGGGGCGTGAGGTCTCCACAGTACATCGATGTTGTCGCCAGTGGTCGGCGGAAGGTGCACGTGCCCGTCGACCAGGGACCGGACCGCAGCGATGCACGGATGCACGCCAAGACCGTAGGATCCTACGCAGTGCCGTAGGGGACCGCACCGCCACTTCCCAGCAAATTAGGGACACTGTTGCTCCTGGGGTATCGGCGAGGACCATTCGCAACTGTCTCCATGAAGCTGGGCTACGGTCCCGCACACCGTTAGGCCGTCTTCCGCTCACGCCCCAACATCGTGCAGCCCGCCTCCAGTGGTGTCGCGACAGGCGTGAATGGAGGGACGAATGGAGACGTGTCGTCTTCAGCGACGAGAGTCGCTTCTGCCTTGGTGCCAATGATGGTCGTATGCGTGTTTGGCGCCGTGCAGGTGAGCGCCACAATCAGGACTGCATACGACCGAGGCACACAGGGCCAACACCCGGCATCATGGTGTGGGGAGCGATCTCCTACACTGGCCGTACACCACTGGTGATCATCGAGGGGACACTGAATAGTGCACGGTACATCCAAACCGTCATCGAACCCATCGTTCTACCATTCCTAGACCGGCAAGGGAACTTGCTGTTCCAACAGGACAATGCACGTCCGCATGTATCCCGTGCCACCCAACGTGCTCTAGAAGGTGTAAGTCAACTACCCTGGCCAGCAAGATCTCCGGATCTGTCCCCCATTGAGCATGTTTGGGACTGGATGAAGCGTTGTCTCACGCGGTCTGCACGTCCAGCACGAACGCTGGTCCAACTGAGGCGCCAGGTGGAAATGGCATGGCAAGCCGTTCCACAGGACTACATCCAGCATCTCTACGATCATCTCCATGGGAGAATAGCAGCCTGCATTGCTGCGAAAGGTGGATATACACTGTACTAGTGCCGACATTGTGCATGCTCTGTTGCCTGTGCCTATGTGCCTGTGGTTCTGTCAGTGTGATCATGTGATGTATCTGACCCCAGGAATGTGTCAATAAAGTTTCCCCTTCCTGGGACAATGAATTCACGGTGTTCTTATTTCAATTTCCAGTAGTATATATATATATATATATATATATATATATATATATATATATATATATATATATTGCTGGAGAAGAGACATGCCATAGCATATACAGAGTGTTACAAAAAAGTACGGCCAAACTTTCAGGAAGCATTCCTCACACACAAATAAAGAAAAGATGTTATGTGGACATGTGTCCGGAAACGCTTAATTTTAGTTTCGTCAGTATGTACTGTACTTCCTCGATTCACCGCCATTTGGCCCAATTGAGGGAAGGTAATGTTGACTTCGGCGCTTGTGCTGACGTGCGACTCTACTAGCATCCAGCGCATCAGTACGTAGCATCAACAGGTTAGTGTTCATCACGAACGTGGTTTTACAGTCAGTGCAATGTTTACAAACGCGGAGTTGGCAGATGTCCATTTGATGTGTGGTTTAGCACGGGGCAATAGCCGTGGCGTTGTACGTTTGTATCGAGACAGATTTCCAGAACGAAGGTGTCCCGACAGGAAGACGTTCGAAGCAATTGATCGGCTTCTTAGGGAGCACGGAACATTCCAGCCTATGACTCGCGACTGGGGAAGACCTAGAACGACGAGGACACCTGCAATGGACGAGGCAATTCTTCGTGCAGTTGACGATAACCCTAATGTCAGCGTCAGAGAAGTTAATGCTGTACAAGGTAACGTTGAGCACGTCACTGTATGGAGAGTGCTACGGGAGAACCAGTTATTTCCGTACCATGTACAGCGAGTGCAGGCACTATCAGCAGCTGATTGGTCTCCACGTGTACACTTCTGCGAATGGTTCATCCTGAAAGTTTGGTCGTACCTTTTTGTAACACCCTGTACAAGATCATATTGCTCACTGATATATATGTATATCAATAAGATCATATTGCAGAACAAGACACATTAAATAGCTAAAAATTTCTGGTGGTGGATTTGTTCGTGGGGAACGTTAAAACATTTTATTTTTTATTTTTGGGTGGGTGGGGTTGCCTTTTTCCCCGATGGGACCACTTCTCCACCAAATCCACCCGCTGTTACACGTGTGATAAGGGATGTATGGACAGACACATGCAAATTTATGAACTTCTAGAGAGTAGGATGCTTCTACAATAGGAAATATCCGAGAGTGGGGACGAATCTGCAAAACGAAGTATCCTAGAGTGAGGATGCAATACTCCACGACCACGCAAATGCCATGTTCGATTACATGTAGGCGTGTGTCATGTTGTACGAGATGACATCATGTATCATACTACTTTACTTGACACGATGAATTATATAACATGTACATTATATTACGTGACTTGGGTGCTAATACTAACAGGTAAAATAGATGGAATATGTCAATATGGGTTTGATTTAATGTCTTCCAAGCTGCCAGATAAGCCGAAAAGTTTATTCCCTTCTCTTACGTCCCTTCTCTGCCCAAGACATAGATCATTTTTCATTCCAGTAGTGTAATATGGCCGTAAACATTACAGCGTTAGTGTGAAGGACAAAACATTGACATCACCACTATCCACTATTCATTAAGCTACATATGGAGCGTGCGAATGCAGCATTTGTGACTGCGAAGGCCTCTTGCAGGATGAGCGGAAAACTTGACGAATGAGAGATCGAAAGGTCAGTCGTATTTCAGTGGACGTCTTTGTGTTTGGCGTCCGATACTGCAAGCCTAATTTATGTTGCCTTCCAGAATGCAAAATGGGACTCATCCTATTTCAGATCTTCGACTTTTAAATGAAGGCACCGATTCTCATAACAGTAACCATGATTCTGAAGTTAAGGAGATATTGGGGGAGGAAGAGTACGGCTTGTGCTTAAGAGAATCTAGAGGCATGCAGGCAACGTTATGCGGATAAAATCAAAGTAAGTCGCATAAATATGTTTATTGTTAATGTGTGAAACGATAATGTTATACGTATAACGTTAAGGAACAGCATGTGCAGTACCTCACTTTTTTTTAAAGATGGGCTGTGACAGAAAGGCGATCTGAGGAGAATGTGAGTGTAAAGCAGGCGTGTCTGGGTGCTGTAGGCATTTTGGTACGTTACGCTGCTTCATTAATAGTGAAAGACATTGCCGTACAACAACTGTTTCGCAACACTGGGAAAATTCAGGTCGTTCTCGTTGCAGCCTGTGTACTACAAGGGCAAAACTATTGAAGAAATGTTTCTCCGCAAAAGGCAAAGAGAATCTGGTAAATTTGCAGCAACGTATCAGCAATCTCTGCATAAACCAGAGATATTTGAAAAATTAAAGACGTTGGTGTGCCTTTCCTCACATAAATATTACGAGAAGAATGTGAAAGAGAAGCTAATATTACAACATATGTAACTCAATTGTCAAATAGCTGGTAATCGGCCCTGATGAATGAAGTGAATATGATACGTGCATTCGTTACTGTGCTATTATGCTATTAGCAGTATTTAAATTACTGTTCTCCGTCACGGTATTTCTTTGGGATGTTTCAGATTCACAAAAAAGTACATCGTTGAAGTTCCCTGCAAATTCTTCTTTCCTGCTGCTTCTCTCGTTTCTTCTTTTGTACTTCGCAGTAATTTCATCTGTTGCAACCTCCAGCTAAGACAGTTTTGGTGTCATGGGCACTCTTGTTATATATCCTACACTGTCATGTTCTCTATTGGGCACAGCATTTACTAAATGAGGACTACACACGCGAGAAAGCCCTGCAGGGCTCGATTGATTATTATAAGCTGTATTCTTCTTAAATACTATTAACCAAGCTTTCCTTGTAGTTGTGAACCAAGCTTTCCGTGTAGTTGCGTCTTGCTTTCCTTTTGGAAGAGAGAAGAATGTCGTTTCTGGAGGACTGCTATATGTGAACCAACCACATAACAGTTATACTTAGCCTCCCTAGAGCCTGAAGCTTTAAATTCATCCGTCTTTACACCAGTGCGCTGCTTTTGCGTAACCAAGACTATAGAACTTGCAGTTCGCACATTCTTTATGGGGTTTGATACCAACAACTATACTGTCGAATAAACAGCGAATTTTGAGAACGTACAAAATGCAGATGACTTGTATCTCGCGTAGTGGTGATGAGGTGAGACCTCTGAGATAACATGGCTTATAGAGCATATAGGTGGTACTTTTTATCCGCAAGCGGTACATGAATGGAATGCTATGTAAAATCGCTAATATTGGTACGAAGTACGCTTCGCTACGGACAACACAGTCGTTTGTCGAGTATATACGCACGTGTAAGGTATTTTATGCGTTCGTCCAACGTTTAAGCAGCAAATATTCTGCATTAATAATGCGATGCGGATACTAAAGTAACAGTCTAACGCAAGTTTTTGCAGACTCGACCATATAAAATGGTTGTTATAGTTGTCAGACAGCTGCAATGCTGATTATCTGAAACAAAAGAATAGCAGACAAAGTAGGCGTTGCATGTCGTTGCAATTGAACGATTACAGCAAATATATTGACACATGTTTCCCTTCGTTTATCAAAGGCACGAACAGACGAGAGAACATAATAAAATAAACGGCGAGCGCTATTGTATTGTGATAAATTGTGCGTGACGTTCGGACACAATCCCCTGTGTTTGAAACAGTACCAGCTTCCAGTGGAGATAACTGAATTTAATAATACAAGCCAATACAGATTACGGTGATATTTCCTCTTTCGTTTGTTTTTGCCTGTTCAGGAAATGAGTATTCCATACCGTTCCATCATTCTACGAGAATCGAATCATATTTTCTCACTTATATTTTTCCAGTGTGCGTTTAAGAAGGAAACTTCCCAAGTTATTTTAAATTCATTTGTGAAATATGCAAAGTAGTATTTACATACGCCGCCACAACTTCCGTTGGAGGAAAAATCCACCCCCAGAACTGACACTTTTCTTCGCTACTTCTTTCCTTTTTTCCTACCCTCTACCTCACCCTCTTCTTCACAATGAAATTACAGTGTGCTTAACTTGTACGGGTTGCTAATTCGCGTTTATTAAAAAGAGAAAGGTAGCATGGGATGAAAGCGGATGCCGCGAGGCTTAGGGGAAACTTTTTGTTCCGCTCGTTGCTTTAAGTTGGCAGCCTTGTTTGTGTTGACGCCGAGTGGCCTCGAGAGCTCAAAGAGGCGGCACTTAAAATTCCAACTCAACTGCTCTTGAGTTATCTCTCCGTCTCCCTCTGCCGTCAAAATGCAGCGGCGGATATTTCAGAAACGAATCTATCAATTACGAGGATTTTTTTTACTTGGAAAACTGGTATTTTTCCTCTTTCGTTGCTGTATTTAATGTACTAAAATCTCGTCAGATGCATAAGACCAATTTATATTATCTTATAAGCGAATTTGATTAGTCAACTGCTCTTTTTTTAGTTATGTTTATTTGAACGGACGGATTCAAAGTGCAAACTAGCTATAATGAACTGTAGACAATAAGACGATTTCGTCGTTAATTTTATGAATTTATCTAATGCATCTTCCTTCAGGATCGAGTTGACCACATAGATTTATTTCGAGATAAATTCACCACAGTAAAAAATATTTATCTCATGTTTAGGAGGTAGTGGAAGTTCCCTTTTAAATTTCTTAGAAACAACAACAGAAAGTCATTTTTGTTATTAATGATTTTATTGTATCTCAAAATACTCGCCTTTAATTTATACTGTCTTGCATGCAAGCGAAGCAGTTCTGCAAAACATTTTTTGCAATCTGATGTGGAAAGACTCAACTACTCCGTGAGACGAGGAAAATCGCTGTCAACGTTTTTTTTCTTTGACAGTGGCTTAAGATCCAGCATTGCCCAGGTATGTATTTACTCTTGTCTTCTATTAGTCCATTTCCTCGTTCTCCCTCTCTCTGTACATCTCCTACTTCACTCCCTCTCTGACCATCTCCTCCGTCCCCTCTCTCTATCCACCTCCTTCACTTCCCAATCTCTGTCCATCTCCCCCTCCCGCCCTCTAATTCTATCTAATTCTCCCTCCTCTCTTTGTCCATCTCCTCCTCTTCAATCTCTTTGTCCATCTACTCCTCTCCCCTCTCCCTGTCCATCTCCTCCTCCCCCCTCTCCCTATTCATCTCCTTTGCTTTCCTTTCTCTCTCCATCTCCTCTTCTTCCCTATCTCTGTCCATTTCGTCTCCCCCTCTCCCTGCCTATCTCTTCCACTCCCTCTCAGTGTCCATCTCCCATTTCCTTTCTCTGCCCACCTTCTCCATTCCCCTCTCTCTGTCCATCTCCTCGTCCCACTGTTTGTATCCACCTCCTCTTTCCCCCTCACTGTCTGTGCATCTCCTCCTTTCCCCTTCTCTCATCACGTTGGCATGCTCACCCATGCTGGTGCTTCTTACCCACACAGTATTTAATTACAGACTATAACTAATATGTGTACCAAATTTGGCTAAAATCGTTTCATAGGTTTAGGCTGGCCCATTTACCCGTGGTTCTGCTCGCACTCCCACTTATCAAATATATTTCACATGTAAACGTGTTTTACATGTATTTCCACACATATTTCACCTGTATCTGTAGTAAATTTCGCCCTACAGTTTCATTTTCACACAGCTCAATGATCCTGACCTATGTTGTGTACATTGATATAACTTTGCTGGGTCATCCAGTGGTATTGTGGCTACTGTCTGCGAAATGTTTCCTGAAGAGTGTGAGTAGTAAAGATGTACTACTCGCAACTAGCATCTACTGCTAAAGCAGAAGTGTAATCAAAGGAACAAAAGAACAAGGAAATATTTTCTTGGACGTGCATCGTGGAAGAATTACTTCCGTTGGTTGAGGTTCGTCTTGGAACACTAAAACAACTGATTTACGCTTTTTTGGGCTTTCGTACCTCAAACGGTAAAAAAGGAACCCTTATGGGATCACTTTTTTCTCCGTCTATCTGTCTGTCTGTTCGACTGTTAAAGAACCTTTTCCTGTGGCAGATGTATCAAGTTGAAATACATGTCACATAATAAGGTATATAGTACCTTGGCAGTATAATAAATGTAACCTTCTAAGTTAATGGAATGAAAAGATACGACCATTTATGTCACATGTTCCGGCACTGTAAAGTCACTCATTAAACCTGAAGGGTTTTTCCCGTTGACATATAATCATAAAACTTGAGAAAAGAAACAAGATTTAACAGTACAAGTGAAGGAAAAGATCCGAAATTTGGAATTTGGAATTATGTCAGATAAAAAGTATTTCTTTTGTCATTTGTTTCATGCTTCAAGCTTAAAACATCTCGAGAGTCCTGGAGTTACCAACGGCAATACCCTTTCTGTATCAGTATCGATAACAGGCAAAAATCTTCGAGATACTATTCCCAGGATGGATGAACTTTCTATATTCATAACTAAGTTTGAACAGAATCCTCAGTGAAAACTGAAGTAACTGCAAAATTCTTTCACTTCATGGTTTTCGGGAAGAGTCAGCGAGAAAAAGTTTCTTAAATTTCTGATATTATCTTGTAAAATTTGCTGGAGGCGCTACATTGGGTGAACGTAGTCTATGTAATTTGAGTGCTGTGAAATGTGCTGCCTCAACACACATACACAGTTTCTAACTGTACTACTTGACTTATCGTGTTAAAACCTGGACATAAAATTACGGCTATCAATGAAACGAACTGTGTGAACTACTGAAAATCAATCTTTTCTGCTCCAGATGCCATTAGATATACACCCTGCAACTGGGAATATACCCCAGGTTAGCCATTTAGTAATATAGATGCGATAGCGAATGTACTGCTGTCTTCAAATGCCTAACGTTGTCTCAGCCTCACCGTAAACTACATCTCGAGCCTCTTTGATCATGTTACACAAAGCACCGACGTGTTTTGGGAAGAACAATCGATTCTTTACAAAAGTTATAACTGACAGAAGCACGAACACAACGAAATTTTTCAAACCAATAACTAAGTCTTTTCTGAGCATGAATGATTAGAAAAAATGTATGAAGCGATTCGAGGTATTGTTGTTGAGGTGAGCGTTTACAAAGATCGTAAAAAATCATATAAGAAAGCTTTACTCTGAAATTTTACCTTCTTCATAACACTATTTATTTTAAAAATTTCACTGTTTGGGCTATTTCTAGGATATAATTTTTTTAACAGCAACAAATGACAAACAACAGTTTTAATGTCACGGCTCAATGGCATCATCTTCTGATCCTTTGTTAAAATCTTAATATGCAGATCGACATGTATGTGTGAAAGGCTTTCTTTGATTACGAAACTAAATAAGCTACGATTACATGGCAACCAGGGAATCTGTGAAGCGGCCTAAATATGTCGGTTTGTGGCAGATATACACTTTATTATGTCTCCAGAGAACTAAAAATAATTGATTAATACTGAAAATTTGTTGTGTTCATGATATATGCTGTTGAGAAGTAGATATCAATCTGCATGCGAGCAGTTCAACTTGCCTTGTACGACTGAATTGCCGTATTATGCGGCTTGTTCGCAGTTTACCCCATACTTCTGGTCAGGCAACGTCGTGTGATGGTAGGTAAAGTGCGAACTCAGATGAGGGACACTTTGCATGCCTGCTAAGTTCATAGCTGTCCTCCGTTGAGATACTCCAGGGAGCTGGTACACTTCATTGCTTGTTGGACTTAAAACGAAAGTGATCCAGCGAGGTCTATAGAAAGTCACTCTTGAAAGAACTGGAGAAAATCATAGGTGTGGCCTACAAGAGACTTACAAGGCAGGTTCTTGAGTATTACTCACCAGCTGGGACGCTCACCTCGTTGGGACAAGAGAGAGAGAGAGAGAGATCTAACAGAGAGAAGTACATTTCTTGTTTAAAAGGCGCGGGACCGTTACAGAAATGTTCAACAAACTACAGTAGCATATGCTACAAGAATATTGTAGTGCTTCACTGTTGAAATTTAGAGAGTGCACTTTCCAAGAAGAGTAAGGTAACATCCAATATTTGATCGAAAGTATCTGGAGACCCATATACAATGAGGAATTGTCCTCTAGACGTCACGAGAGATGAACTGGTCAGTATCAAGTGAGGCAGAGAGCATTGTGTCGTCAATAGAGACACACTAACAGCAGCAAGGAATGCCACCTGAGTAGCAGGCCCATCAGGGACACTTCAGCCCTTCGAATGCTGCCCAATTCGACTACTGGCGATGTAATTATGAAAGGCAAATGCGAAGCAACACCAGCCAGACCAGGAAGAACAGGCAGACCTCATGTGCTGGCAGGCGGGGACCATCGAGCACTGCAGAGTGTGGCTAGAAAAAATTGCATGAAAGCAAAGAATTGAATCACTCATGAGTTCCAAAGTGTTGCTAGCAGTCCAGTAAGCTAAAATGAGTGGAGAGAAGCTCCTCGTTAGTCACACATCTCTGTAGTCGATGCTTTTGACGCTTGAGGTGTACAGGACAATGGATGATTGGAAACGAGTGATCTTCAGTGATGAATCACTCACTACCTTGTTGCTATCGGATGCCAGGTTTTGGATTTGCCGAATGCCTGGAGAACGTTAGCTGCCGACACGTGTTGTGCCAACAGTGATGAACTGAGGAGGTGGTGTCAGTGTATGGGGGTGAATTTCATGATTAGATTGAAGTCTCATATTGTGATGAAGAAAGCACTAAATGTGGATGGATATGAAGACTTTTTACAGTTTTGTGTACAGTGTACATTAGTGGAACAATTCAGAGACGATGTCTGTTTGTACTACTTTGACAATGCACCATGTAATAAAAGAGTACTTGTGAAGCAATGGTTTTGTGCACAACAGTATCCTTGAAATGAATTGACTTGACCAGAGTGCAGACCTGAACGCAGTGGAACACCTTTAGGGTGAGTTAGAACGTTGACTTGGCTCCAGACCATGGCTTGCAACATCACTACCTACTTTGGTTTCGACTCTTGAAGAAGAAACGACTGTCGTTTCTCCGCAAGCATTCAGACACGTGACTGAAAATGTCCCCAGCAGAGTCAGGACGTCATGAGGGCGAAGAGTATTAGTAGATGTCTGGATACGTTATATCGTATAGTGTAGATGTAGACGCAGATCCTGCTTCATACTGCCTTAAAGGTTTATTGTCAGGGACAGAAATCCTTGTCTACAAGGAATCTGCGTAAGAATTCCGATCAATAGGCGATTATGGCGAACCAGGGCTGGACAGTCGGCGCTTGTAGTACCTTTTCAGGACAGTCAATATCTCCAGATCCAGAGTTCATCCACCACGGAACTTTTCCGATAAAAGATGCGCGTATGAAAACAACACTACCTGCTGGCCATATAATTCCCTCTTATAGTAGCCAAAGGCGGGTGACGAGTGGGACACTGCAAATATCAATCTACTATCTGGTCAGACGAAGTATGGGAAGTGCAACGATAAGTGAAGATATTCATCAACACTATGCTGAGGATTCTGGTACCTCAGCTGCGGTACAGTACGTACCATTACAGACAAAATTTTAGAATGCTTCGAAACACATTCTGAGCCATTGATTTCGCAGTCTTCAGCGGCTTTTACATACCTCTGCTGGAAAATCGCTGTTCGCTAGACATCGGTATCCGCAGCGACTTTGTCAACCACCTGTGGCGCCACTAGCTGTAGGGAACTTCCAGAATGAATATCCCTCTCTGCAGATTCTTCGGTGTTGATAATGTTACAAAAACAGAGTTACCTGAAGAACTCTTTTCCGCAATTCTTTCATCCAGAAGAGTTTCAGAAAATAAAACAGCATCACTGCTATTATTCTCATCGAAGAGACTCTTCAATAATACTTTGCCTTTTTGCTAAACATTGTACGAGGGCCGTTCAATAAGTAACGCAACACAAGTTCTGACAGCTGGCGGCGCTATACGTCGCCATCAAAATGACGTCTGTGACAGAGGCTTGTTTCAAGCAAAGAGCTGCCATTTAGTTTCTTTTGCCTGAAAACCAGAGCATCTCAAGTATTCAGAGGCGCTTGCAGAGTATCTACAAAGACCTGTCAGTGAACAAAAGCACGGTGAGCCGTTGTGCTAGGTGTCTGTAATGATGGCAAACAGGTAGCGCGAATCTGTCCGATCTCTCACGTCCCGGCCGGCTGCACACAGCTGTGACTCCTGCAGTGTTGGAACGTGTGGACACTCTCATTCGAGGTAATGGACGGATGCAAAAGAACTTTTCCTTCTCCATGACAACACAAGGCCTCACAGAAATCTGGGCACTCGACAGGACCTCACAAGACTTCATTGGACTGTTATTCCTCATCCACCGTACTGCCTGGATCTCGCACCTTCCAACTTCCACCTGTTTGGCCCAATGAAGGATGCAGTCTGTCTGAAGCAGTACGTGGATCATGTGGAGGCTAATCATGCAGCAAGGCGTTGACTTCGACCAGTAAAGTGTAACCATGTGACCATTAAGGCCCTCACGGCAAGGTGGCATAACACCGTCACTTTTGAGGTCAAGTAGAAAACTAGGGTGTTGTAGCCAAAAGAATGGGGAATAATACGGTGTATTGAAATCCTGTATAAAGCTAACATGTTTTGAGAAAAAATGTGTTGCATTACTTGCTTATTGAATGCTGCTCTTAGAACTCACGAGGACTGCATAGCTACTGTCACGAAAGCCAATGAAAATGCCGCTTTCTAGTCTTACTTATTACTAATGGAAACAATGAACTGTGAAAATCTTGCGATTCTTATTTGGCCAGTATTCACCCAATATACTACAAATGTACACATTGCAAAAATATTTACAGGATGTTGCACATACAACGCAAATGCTGTGTTTGGCATTGCACAGAAACCTATAACTTGGAGGTAGGCTTCAATCGCCATTAGGGGCGTAGCCCATACCTTGTAGTCTGTCAGGTGCCTAACCGGTTTTAACTTAACTGCATGAGTTCTCAGCAGTCATCTTTGGAAGTCTGTGGAAGTGGTTGCCATTTAGCGCTTCAGACAGGTGGTCCTCTAGCGCTTCGTCACACAGTTGGGCACGGACTCCTTATAAAACCTTACAAAGTAACGGTAGTGCTTTGTCTGATCAATTCAGATGAAACACGGCAGGAGAATTTGCATTCCTTTTTCATTAATTTTGACATCGGTTTAGTGTTCGCAAAAGTTATTGAAAAGGCTGTTATGTAAGGATAATTGATCATTTTATATCACACTATTTGCTATCAAATGTACAGTTCGGCTTTAAAAGTCGTTTAACAACTGAAAATGCTATATTCTCTTTTCTCTGTGAGGTACTGGATGGGCTAAACAAAAGGTTTGGAACGCTTGGCATATTTTTTGATTTAACTAAGCCATTTGATTGTGTTGATCACAAAATATTGCTCCAGAAGTTGGACCATTACGGAATACGGGGAGTAACTCACAATTGGTTCAGCTCTTGCTTTAGCAACAGGCATCTAAAGGTCATTATTCACAATGTTGATACCGGCTGTGATGTGTGGTCTGAGTAGGGTACTGTCAAGTGTGGGGGGGGGGGGGGGGGGGGGGTGCCCCAGGGATCAGTGTTGGGACCACTCCTGTTTCTTATTTATATAAATGGTATGCCTTGGTAGTAAAGGATGTTGTGTGCAACATTAGCTTGGTTTCAAATAGTGCGGTATATGACCTCAGTTCATGACTTGTAGAAAATAAACTAACGCTAAATCACAGTATTTTGACATTGACCTCTCAATATGTATATTCCTTATTGTCGTTTCTTGTTACCAATATTAGTTTATTCCCAAGAATAAGCAGCTTTCACTCGGTTAATACTCGGCAGAAATCAAACCTGAATTTGGATCGAACTTCCTTAACTCTTGTGCAAAAAGGTGTGCAGTATAAGGCTACATCCATTTTCAATAAGCTGCCACTCGAATTCAAAAATCTTTGCAGTAATCCAAGCGCTTTCAATTCGAAACTGAAAAGTTTCGTCATGGGTCACTCCTTCTATTCTGTCGAGGAGTTCCTTGAAAAATTAAGCTGATTCTTATTGTGTTGCTGATAGATTTTACTTAAACTTATGGACTGACTTTTTCAGGTTCATGAACATTTATTTTTATCTGTTATTACTTTTATGTTGTAATTGCATGTACTGACACGTTCCATGACATTGGAGATTTTCTCATGCGTTTGGTCCTACGGAACTTTACGTGTAAATAAATAACTTAGAGAATGAAAACGGCAGGGGTGGAAATACGAAGGTGGTCGCTAAGCATTGTCCAGCTTACAACGTCCGGCAGCCGAGTAGGCTGCCAGGAGGTGAAGAGGTGCCACTAGCTGCTGGGGAGGGCTCTTTTCTCATGTTTTGCAGACTGGCATTGTAGATAGGTATCGGCCGCTGTCGGCAACAAGACGTGCGCAAAGTAGTGGGCAGTGGACTAGCCTCACGCGCAGTATTTCCTGATTCAAAACGACCTCTGATGTGAGACTAACTCTATGGGCATGAAGACGCCGGACTGGATTGTTAAAATGTAATGTCACGAGCACTCAGATGGAGCGACTTTTTTAGAAATAGCAGAAAGTTTTGTAATACTAGTCGCAACTGAAGGTGGCTTGCTGCTTTGACAGGGCTTTCTGTACTGGAGAGCAGCCTCATCATTGGGCTACAATACTCTGTACTACGCCATTGTCAAGTGTCACTGTTAGGCGGGAAAAACGAGCGCAGGGCGTAAAGGAAAGTCAAATTTCAATTTTCACAGCGGACTTGAGTTGGTGGTGGTCTCTAGGATTTCACAGCAGCAGTTCCGTCGTTGGCAGTATGTTGAGATTGGTTGGTGCACTTTCGCCTCAAAGTCGAGAAGAGTGCATCTTAGCAGACGACTAGGAGTTGATGTTGCAGATATCGTGAGGCGCCCTCGTTTTCCCCAGAGACGCACATCCGCCCTAGCAGCGTTAATCTAGGCGAGCGAGAAACTTAGGATGAGCATTAGAAGTGACACCAGTGAGGTAAGTGACTCTTTTTTGCAATTCCATGTTCGTTTGTTGGATGAATGATCAATGTAATGAGTCACTAAGCTTTTCGTTAGTGTGTTTTTTGGCAGAAATTTGTAGGGCTGAATTTGAGCCTCACATCGGGATTTGCAATTTTGTCAGCTAGTACAGTAATATGTTGTCCGTAATAATCTACATTCAGGAAATTCATACAGACAGAATTTATCAACTGTTTCAATGTCCCTTCTTCGTGAGTGTGATGATCAATGCTTTAATGAAATAAATTACAGTATTTAAAGGAAAGATTGTTAGGATCTAGAACTAGAGTCTAATGTCGCGTTACCTACCTAATATTGTGCACATATAAATTCACTGTGAAGTGGCTGGTCCATAATTAGTGTGTGTTTTCTTTTTTCAGTTGGGGAGATAAAAAGACGAAGGTGGAAGTAGTTGCACCTCGAAGCCAGTGCTGCAACCGGTTGTCACATTCTGCGATTGATAGGGAGGTTGATCCTGAAACTTTTTCCCTGATGAAACACGACTGCATTTATCTGGTAACCTGGTAACATGAACTCGCTGTTGTGTCATCAACCTCATGCAGGCCATCGCAATCAACCGAGGGGTACGTAGCCCAGTCACCTGCATAATTCTGCAGCTGGCGCTGCATTAGTGTTGGCGCACCATTCCGCAATGCGACGCCTCCCCGTCAGCGGTGGATGGGATTGTTACGGGCTGTGGTGCCAGCAGCGTTCCCACAACCGACTACGTGACAGGAACCGAGCTTCTGTCATGACACCCCAGCTGGAGGGAGTACACAGTGTGATTCAGCTGCCCCTAACGATTCGCTTTATGCAACCCTCACTACGTTTGTAACAGAAAAAGTATCCAGACAGGCGACAGCCGCGTAATACACTACTGGCCGTTAAAATTGCTACACCACGAAGATCACGTGCTACAGACGCGAAATTTAACCGACAGGAAGAAGATGCTGTGACATGCAAATGATTAGCTTTTCAGAGCATTCACTCAAGGTTGGCGCCGGTGGCGACACCTACAACGCGCTGACATGAGAAAAGTTTCCAACCGATTTCTCATACACAAACAGCAGTTGTCGGCGTTGCCTGGTGAAACGTTGTTGTGATACCTCGTGTAAGGAGGAGAAATGCGTACCATCACGTTTCCGACTTTAATAAAGGTCGGATTGTAGCCTATCGCGATTGTGGTTTATCGTATCGCAACATTGCTGCTCGCGTTGGTCGAGATCCAATGACTGTTAGCAGAATATGGAATCGGTGGGTTCAGGAGGGTAATACGGAACGCCGTGCTGGATCCCAACGGCCTCGTATGACTAGCAATCGAGATGACAGGCATCTTATCCTCATGGCTGCAGCCACGTCTCGACTCGATCCCTGAGTCAACAGATGGAGACATTTGCAAGACAACAACCATCTGCACGACCAGTTCGACGATGTTTGCAGCAGCATGGACTATCAGCTCGGAGACCATGCTTGCGGTTACCCTTGACGTTGCATCACAGACAGGAGCGCCTCCAATGGTATGCTCAACGACGAACCTGGATGCACGAATGGCAAAACGTCATTTTTTTCGGATGAATCCAGGTTCTGTTTACAGCATCATGATGGTCGCATCCGTGTTTGGCGACATCGCGGTGAACACACATTGGAAGCGTGTATTCGTTATCGCCATACTGGCGTATCACCCGGCGTCATGGTATGGGGTGCCATTGGGTACACGTCTCGGTCAACCCTTGTTCGCACTGACGGCACTTTGAACAGTGGATGTTACATTTCAGATGTGTTACGACCCGTGTCTCTACCCTTCATTCGATCCCTGCGAAACCCCACATTTCAGGAGGATAATGCACGACCGCATGCTGCAAGTCCTGTACGGTCCTTTCTAGATACAGAAAATGTTCGACTGCTGCCCTGGCCAGCACATTCTCCAGATCTCTCACCAATTGAAAAACGTCTGGTCAATGGTGGCCGAGCAACTGGCTCGTCACAATATGCCAGTCACTACTCTTGATGAACTGTGGTATCGTGTTGAAGCTGCATGGGCAGCAGTACCTGTACACGCCATTCAAGCTCTGTTTGACTCAATGCCCAGGCGTATCAAGGCCGTTATTACGGCGAGATGTGGTTGTTCTGGGTACTGATTTCTCAGGATGTATGCACCCAAATTGCGTGAAAATGTAATCACATGTCAGTTCTAGTATAATATATTTGTCAAATGAATACCCGTTTATCATTTGCATTTCTTCTTGGTGTATCAATTTTAATTGCCAGTAGTGTATGTAGCATAACTTCTCTAAAGTTCGCAAACTAGGAAATGATGTAATGGCGGAAGTACACTGTGAGGAGGGGGTCATGAGTCACGATCAGATAGCTCAGCGGGTAGGACGTCTGTCCACGATAGGCCAAAGCCCCAGGTTCGAGTACCGGTTGGGTACGCAGTTTTAATCTTCCAGGAAGTTTCAAATTAGCGGACATTCCGTTACTGCAGAATGGAGCTTCATTCTGAAAATGGAGCACTGGCAGCTACATTTTGGCGAGAATCCTGTAGTCCATGTCATTAGCAAGTGGCGACCCGTCCAAGCTGCAACCTGTAGAAAATTAGCATCGTCCATTGGTGTGTAGCTGTGGCCGTATTGGTCTGAGCCTGTTACACACCGGTAATGACAGACGGCCACTGGCTACTCTCACACGAAGCCTTAAGCAACGTTGCAGTAGAAATCATAGTGCCCCGTGCCAGGTCTAGCAGAAAAATGCCCCACAGTACTTATATAGCTCTGTCTCCCTTCTCCCTGGGCAGTGCCCAGAACTTACCGTAGGTGTTTTTTACTGATATTTGATTGTCCAGCATGGTTATTTTTTCTTTTTTTTGTCTTCCCGGTCTAGTTGTTGGTCAGTAACTTTCATTGCGCTGTTATATCACTCTCCCTGTTCCCCACACTAAAAACCAGAGGCAAATAAAGTTCGTGAGACGTATTGAGTCTCACCTTTATCTTCCATGATGATGTAGGCTGACACAGTGAATTAAAGTTAGGACCAGCGTTGAGATTCAAACTCGAGTTTCCTGCTTAGTACGTAGATTTGCTGTCTGTTGTTCCACAATGGCACTCTGGCTGCCACAGGCCACAGCTCCAGGGACTATCGCAGCACGTCTCCCTCCTCAAAATGGAGTCCAATTCACGCCTCAGCCCATTGCTCTTCCCCTTCTAAACCCACAACAGAATTGCTGAGGCTCTCCGATATTGGAATAGCATCTTAGCAAGGAGTCGAATCGGGCTAATCCTACCTGTACCTCAGGCGTTGGTGATTGTTGCATGTCAACCTTATACAGGGCAGTGAAAGGGATAAAATTTTCAGAGTCCCAGAGCGAAGCTATCTTGGTACATTACGGCAATGTTGACACGAAGCGACCGCACTGAAAATATTTCGCCACCGAATTGGATCAGGGTAAAACACAACAGCGGCGTTTCTGACGAGCCAGACAGCAGACTCCAGCGGAATTCAATGAGTCCGGCCAGCCAAACATGGTCATATCACCTTCGTCACATGACGAAATAAGCACGGCTGAAGCAAGCACGGCTGAAGGAAAATCACTGATACCTTCGTAACAATAAGCCTCACGCAGTCATGACGAATGATTTCGGGTAAACAGTAGGTGCTGCGAGAGATGAATACCCCGCCATAATCACCAGCCGCAGAGTTCTACACAAGTCAGCCACTGTCGCAGATGGGAGGACCTGGAGATCGTTTCTTCCCACCAGGATCAGGACACAGGCAGATTGAGAAGGGCCTACCTGGACGGCAGGCCAATATCGTCAAACTTCACGGCTTCACGGCTAACCGTCATCGCGGTACGACGGAGAAAGATTGTGAGCGGGACGGGACAGAACGCCAACCCAGTCAGTGTGTGCAAGTGCGTTGCCGTCACTCAGTGCCCCGGCGTCGCGGTACAGCCGGAGCCAGGGGCCAGCGTAAGCGGGGAACCGCCAGTGCAGCAGCCGACTGGAACGAAGTGTGCGGTGTCAGCTACATTGAGCGGGCTGAAGGCCACTGACGACGTGATTCCTCAGCGGGCATTAACAGACAATGTGAGTCACGAATCAAGACTCTACCTGCATTCTTATGGAAATAAATAGCTAGTTCTGAATCTTCTTTCACTGCGCCTACTGGCGACCACAAATCACTACCATACTTTCGGGGAAAACTGGCAAGGAGCGAACTGGGAGACGGCTCGCTGATACAGAACCAACTCTGCTTATGCCCTCTCAATAGTCGCCTCTTGCAGAGATATATGAATCATTTTTGAAAACATTATTGAAGAAATCAGCAATCAAAATATAATCTTAGGAATAAATTATTGCAGTCTAGATCGTAAGGCACTTTTATTAAAAGGTGAACGGTTTCAGTCATCTCATGACCGTCTTCAGATCTACTGTGGTAATACAACACAGGATATAAATCAGAGGGGTACATTAAAAGAACTTAATTTTAGCTATAAAATTACAGAAGAACACCCATATTGATGGACAATGGTTGTGTCTGGAAAAGGGCATGCTGAATGACGATAGTCAACCGCTGGAGATAGCAGTAGAGCTGTTTCTTAGAATTAAAGCATGTATTTTCCTTTTATATTGCTAGATCCTCATACCACTTTTGCTACTGTTTGCTAGCACATTACGATCTGCAGTCATTACTATGGATCGATATGTGCATTTATGGATACTGCTTATTTATATCCGTTGTCTTCATGTATGGGGCATTATCTACCTCATTTAAAGATGTTTCTGGCTGCTTCTATGGAAACCGCCCAAGACCAGAGTCTTACATCTCCTTAGTAACCAACTGCTTCGTGCATCTATGGAACGTTGCCTGCTGGACATCAGTATTCACAGCCACCTCCTTGGAAATCGCCTTGCTGCTACATCTTTGGTACGCCGCCCATCATCACCATAGAAACCAACAACATCGCAATTATTTTGCTGCATGACCCTAGGGGGCAACTTAATGCGCAATGGATGTGATATTTATTTGTTTCTTTTTCAAGCTTTTACAGTATTTATTTGATAGTAACTGTGTTAATAATCTGTTTCTTCTTTATTATAAAACTGTCCGCCCCGATAGCTGAGTGGTCAGCGTGAGGGATTGCCGTCCTACGGGCCCATTGTCCATCAGTGTGGGTGTATCTACATTCTGTAATTTTATAGCTAATGTTAAGTTCTTTTAATGTATCCCTCTCATTTATGTTCTGTGTTATATCGCAGCTGTAGGTCTGAACATGATAATGTGATGATCGAAACCGATCATCTTTTAATAAATGTGCCTTGCGAGCTAGGCTGTTATAATTTATTTCAAATATGTATATACATGAATTCAAGGTGTAACAAAAATGTACGGCACAAATTGCAGGAGACGTTCCTCGTACGTGGGTGAAGAATTTGTGTTATATGAATATGGATTTGGAGGCGCTTTGTTTCCATGATACAGCTCACATTCACCAAGTTATCAATCAACGAGATCAGATTGTAAATTTTCATAATCAGCAAGTATGGCTAGACGTTTGTCCTTACGCAACTGTTGAAGCGAGTCAACAAGAAAGATTTTCTGTCAATGTTTGGACCGGCATTGTTGGTGACTGTTTGGTAGGCCCTCACTTTCTTCCACCCAGCTGAGTAGTGGTTTCAACTACCCAAGTCACATCCATTGATGTTGTGGTGGTTTCTTTCGGTGGTTTGGTGTTGGGGAGGTTTTCCTGTGAGCAACACACTGCTGAAATTTAGCCGCCATGCGGTGCAATTAACTATTTTGGTCGACTACAATTTGAGTGCACCAGTGGAATTTTCTGTCTTGTGGCCGTTAGTGTTCTGGTTACCTGCCCTGGGCACTGACGTAAATTCAGGCAGTGTTCTTTTGAGTGAAGTTAACTATATTACCGTGTTTCAAACTCAAGTGTACCAGCGGAATTTTCTGCCTAGTGGCCGTTAGTGTTCTGGTTACCTACCCTGGCCACTAACGTAATTTCAGGCAGTGTCCTTTCCTCACCTCTTGTTACTGTCCAACATGGTGTGTAATTTTGACAGCTAATACATAATCCATTGTGGATTATTACGTTTGTAAAATTTGCGGTATGAGTTCTCATGTACTCATTGACGGGAAGCAAGTCGTTGTGTCGGTCGGTCCGTGGCTGTCCCGTGGTTGTATTCCGACGGATCAAGTGTAGTTGGGCTCACTAACTGTCTCGCCTAGGTGAACGAGGGCAGACCGACCTTCCTGGAGGCTTCTGAGTGCTCTCGGTGTTTAATTATCGGTTGTCAACCACTTTAAATTTAAGGCTTATGATTATTGTTTTTATTTTCTTAAAAATTTGCAAAATTAATTTTTAAATTTATCTTTCAAGCTTAAACATTGCGGCCTTCTGCCTTTAAAAGATTATGGTAATATATTTTAAAATTTTGAAAATTAATTGTGGCCTTCGGCCATTGGTATTGCACCTTGCATATGTATGTTCTATCTGCTTAGCCTTAAGGCTTTCCACGTAGCCATGATACGTTTTCTAATTTATTTGATTTACCTCTTTAATTGCATTTTAATGTTGTTGATTTTTAACATTTCTTGCTGTTAAACATTATGGCCTTCTGCCTTTAAAAGTCTATGGTAATACAATCTAAAATTTCGAAATTTAATTGTGGCCCTCAGCTATTTGTATTGCAATTGGCATATGTTTGCTTTTTTAAAAAAAATTATAATTTTTTTAAATTATTTTATTGGTATATTATTTATTGCTATCTTAATTGGAGTTTTATCTTGTTGATTTGTTAAGATTTCTTGTTTGGAGGCTTTCAGCCGTGAAAGAGTTGCATTCGGTAAAGACCCGGCTTTGTGCCGCTTTGGTTGTAAAGGTTATTAAGATACAATAAATGACAATTAGAAGGAGAAACTGACCTCAACCTTCGGCCTTTTCCACAATCCTATTACCTGTTCTGCCCAGCGAGTTTAGCGAGCGTATCAGTTATAATTATTTCGTAGACAATGCTCTACCTGATCTGTTATCAGATGTGCCTTTAGCATTGGTACGAAACATGTACTTCATGCTCGATAGAGCTTCTCCTGATTTTGTTATTAACGTCCGTCAACTTCTAAATAAGAGATTCAATGACAGATGGATAGCTTCAGATGGACCAATTGTCCGGTCTCCATGCTCTCCGGATCGAAAGCCACTGGACTTTAATTTGTGGAGGCATTTGAAAGCTCTTGTGTACGGGACCCCAATGCAAGATGTTCAGAGTCTCTGTGCCGGTATTATGGAAGACAGCGAAACTATAAGCAACGCTCCAGGGATACGTCAGCGCATCCGTGATTCACTACGACAGGAGCTGACGCATGTATCAATGCCCACGGAGGGCATACTGAACATCTGCTGTGAGAAAGAGTTGCATGTGGTATGCTGGTGCATTCTGTTCATGTGTGTTTGCCACGATTAATGTGCTGGGCAAAATGAGTTGTAACGTGGAAACAAAGCGTTTCCACCGGCATAAAAGTTTTCTGGGTATGGTACCGCGTCATAATGTAAAAAAACTACTGCTGCTGGAGAAAAACTAACGTTTCGGCCACGGTTGCAGCTGCCTTCTTCTGGGTCTACGATTATGTGGACTGACTCTGGTCGCAGAAGCCTAAGCAATTATAAAAGCGTTTCCAGTCCCATGTTTATGTAACATAATTTATTCGCCCACGTGTAAGGAATGTGTCCTGCAATTTGTACCGTACCTTTTTGTTACACCCTGTATGTCTCAGGAACATCAACTATACACAATCCATATATTGGCTACACCTGAGGTACCGACAGGATTAAATCCATTTCGATCATTGCTAAGGTTACTCCAATATCATTTTTCCTGAAGAACAATGACACAGGTGCAAAATTCACCAAATCGAGGTTATTGCACCAGTCATCTCAGAAAAAAGGCAGTGCATGCAGTTAAAGACCGTCAGAACTGTAGTTATACAAAGTGCCGCTAGAAGGTCGTTGCGTCTTTGTGGAAATATCGATTGTTGTGACTTGGGTTGGGAAGAACTTTGTCGTAGTTGTCAGTTGCGTGAGTGTAGTAACGTATCCAGTGAAATGACACAAGTTATGAAAACTGCGGACTGAGAATCATTTCAACTAGAATCCTTGGTGGAATAACGGTGAAGTGTATATTGTGTCTTTGTTTTCCCGATGTTTGAATAACTTCTACGTCGTAATTGTTGATAGCGTCATTGTTTCCTCAACTTTTAAATAACTTTTTTGTCATAACTGTTCTTCGCGTCATTGTTGATGTGAACAAAACGGCTTTTTAATACGTTCAATCAATTTCATTTCTGTTTTATAATGGTAAAAATGAACGACTGAGCAAAACAGATTATGCGACTTGCTCTTCAAAGGCTAGTGGAGGATAACAAGGGGACAAGGGTAGTAAACTGTTCCATGATAACTGAACCACAAAGACGAGTGACCAGTATAGGGCAACAACTATCAAGCCCACACTGTCAAATACTAGCAACAGAAAAGCAAGTGAACAAGGTGGAGCCTCAGGCATCATCATCAAAACATAAATCCAAGGTAACACTATTGCCAGAAGCTTCAAATGTGCATGTGGTTGAAAGGGCAAGCGCGAGAAGTCAGTTTTTAAAGGGGTGCCAGTAAGATCCCCTTTGTCTAGCAGCAATTCCGATAGCAGTTCAGATTTGTCCTCTGGCTCAAGTGACAATTATCATCCATCAAGCAGCGATGAAACGTCTAATTCAAGTGAAAAATCAGTCGTCCATTAGGAAAAATCTCCCATTAAAAAGCCTAAAAAAAGAATTCAAAATGTTAGCAATTGGGGCAGAGCAAAAGCCAAAACGTTGAGAAGCAGTGGGAAAAGTTATACATCACGTGCGGGTAAAATTGTCAAGGCTCGAAAATTGGTGTTCTGTGTACTGATAAATGTACCCTCTCTTGCACAAAGAAAGTAACAGAAGACGATAGATATCAGCTGTTCACGAATTACTGGGCACTAGGATCGTTACAAAGGCAACTGGATTTTCTAAATACATGCACTGTAACGCTCGTTCTCAAATATCTTCGCATTACTGCCCAAGAGCCTAGAAAGCCAAATTGCGTTTTCTGCTTGGTAAAAAATGAGCAGAAGATTCGTGTGTGTAGAACATTTCTGATAAACACTTTGGGAATAACCCAAAGGAAAATCCGTACTGTTATCAAAGCGGGAAGGACGGGAACTGGGATGACCTGTGGGAAAAAGGGGACAACATGGAAAACACTGTAGGACTGATACAGAAATCTTGGAGTCAGTTAGGAATCACAGAAACTCAATTCCTCTTACTGGAGTCACTATGCAAGAAGTGACAGAACAAGAATATTCATAGATGGTGGTTTATCCATCGCAGAAATGCACAGAAATTACTCTTCAGAGCGATCTTCCGCTAACCTGCCAGCTGCGAATTATGACGCCTACGAGCATATATTAAATATCGAATTTAGTATCGGGTCATTTGTTCCAAAGAATCATTAGTGCGACCAATGTGAAGCTTACAAAAACGCTGTTGTTGTTGTTGTTGTAGTCTTCAGTCCTGAGACTGGTTTGATGCAGCTCTCCATGCTACTCTATCCTGTGGAAGCTTCTTCATCTCCCAGTACCTACTGCAACCTACATCCTTCTGAATCTGCTTGGTGTATTCATCTCTTGGTCTCCCTCTACAAATTTTACCCTCCACGCTGCCCTCCAATGCTAAATTGGTGATCCCTTGATGCCTCAGAACATGTCCTACCAACCCGTCCCTTCTTCTTGTCAAGTTGCGCCACAAACTCCTCTTCTCCCCAATTCTATTCAATACCTCCTCATTAGTTATGTGATCTACCCATCTAAACTTCAGCATTTCGAAAGCTTCTATTCTTTTCTTGCCCAAACTATTTATCGTCCATGTTACACTTCCATACATGGCTACACTCCATACAAATACTTTCAGAAACGACTTCCTTACACTTAAATCTACACTCGATGTTAACAAATTTTTCTTCTTCAGAAACGCTTTCGTTGCCATTGCCAGTCTACATTTTATATCCTCTCTACTTCGACCATCATCAGTTATTTTTCTCCCCAAATAGCAAAACTCCTTTACTACTTTAAGTGTCTCATTTCCTAACCTAATATCCTCAGCATCACCCGACTTAATTCGACTACATTCCATTATCCTCGTTTGGCTTTTGTTGATGTTCATCTTACATCCACCTTTCAAGACACTATCCATTCCGTTCAACTGCTCTTCCAAGTCCTTTGCTGTCTCTGACAGAATTACAATGTCATCGGCGAATCTCTAAGTTTTTTTTTATTTCTTCTCCATGGATTTTAATACCTACTCTGAATTTTTCTTTTGTTTCCTTTACTGCTTGCTCAGTACACAGATTGAATAACATCGGGGAGAGGCTACAACCCTGTCTCACTCCCTTCCCAACCACTGCATCCCTTTCATGCCCCTCAACTCTTATAACTGCCATTTGGTTTCTATACAAATTGTAAATAGCCTTTCGCTCCCTATATTTTACCCCTGCCACCTTCAGAATTTGAAAGAGAGTATTCCAGTCAACATTGTCAAAAGCTTTCTCTAAGTCTACAAATGCTAGAAACGTAGGTTTGCCTTTTCTTAAACTAGCTTCTAAGATAAGGCGTAGGGTCAGTATTGCCTCACGTGTCCCCATATTTCTACAGAATCCAAACTGATCTTCCCCAAGGTCGGCTTCTACCAGCTTTTCCATTCGTCTGTAAAGAATTCGCGTTAGTATTTTGCAGCCGTGACTTATTAAACTGATAGTTCGATAATTTTCACATCTGTTAACACCTGCTTTCTTTGGGAATGGTATTATTATATTCTTCTTGAAGTCTGAGGGTATTTCGCATGTCTCATACATCTTTCTCACCAGATGGTAGAGTTTTGTCAGGACTGGCTCTCCCAAGGCCGTCAGTAGTTCTAATGGAATGTTGTCTACTCCCGGGGCCTTGTTTCGACTCAGGTCTTTCAGTGCTCTGCCAAACTCTTTACGCAGTATCATATCTCCCATTTCATCTTCATCTACATCCTCTTCCATTTCCATAATATTGTCCTCAAGTACATCGCCCTTGTATAAACCCTCTATATACTCCTTCCATCTTTCTGCTTTCCCTTCTTTGCTTAGAACTGGGTTTCCATCTGAGCTCTTGATATTCATACAAATGGTTCTCTTTTCTCCAAAGGTCTCTTTAATTTTCCTGTAGGCAGTATCTATCTTACCCCCAGTGAGATAAGCCTCTACATCCTTACATTTATCCTCCAGCCACCCCTGCTTAGCCATTTTGCACTTCCTTTCGATCTCATTTTTGAGATGTTTGTATTCCTTTTTGCCTGCTTCATTTACTGCATTTTTATATTTTCTCCTTTCTATATTAAAAAACCAGAAACCCCCCTCGATTGCGAAAAATGCACCTAGTGTTAACCTAGGTTTCGGCGTAGATAACTACACCTTCTTCAGAACAATAAAACCCAAAAGTGCCTAAGAAGACCTTTGTCAATGATTAAAAGAACACCATAGCTATACATTTATAAACGAAAAAAAGGAAAACACAAACAGTACATATGTACAAAATCTAAAACGTTACTTCACTTAATGGTGTAACCTCCGTCTCACACCGGCCTATGTTCGATGAGCCATGACCCGCCATAAACTCTGCGATCTTGAACTTTTCTCCTTTCATCAGTTAAATTCAATATTTCTTCTGTTACCCAAGGATTTCTATTAGCGCTCGTCTTTTTACCTACTTGATCCTCTGCTGCCTTCACTACTTCAGCCCTCGAAGCTACCCATTCTTCTTCTGCTGTATCTCTTTCCCCCATTCCTGCCATTTGTTCCCTTACGCTCTCCCTGAAACTCTGTACAACCTCTGGTTTAGTCAGTTTATCCAGGTCCCATCTCCTTAAATTCCCACCTTTTTGCAGTTTCTTCAGTTTTAATCTACATTTCATAACCAATAGATTGTGGTCAGAGTCCGCATTTGCCCCTGGAAATGTCTTACAATTTAAAACCTGGTTCCTAAATCTCTGTCTTACCATTATATAATCTATCTGAAATCTGTCAGTATCTCCAGGCTTCTTCCATGTATACAACCTTCTTTTGTGATTCTTGAACCAAGTGTTAGCTATGATTAAGCTGTGCTCTGTGCAAAATTCTAACAGGCGGCTTCCTCTTTCATTTCTTATCCCCAATCCATATTCACCTACTACGTTTCCTTCTCTCCCTTTACCTACTGCCGAATTCCAGTCACCCATGACTATTAAATTTTCGTCTCCCTTCACTATCTGAATAATTTCTTTTATTTCATCATACATTTCTTCAATTTCTTGACAAAAATTCTTGTGCCTCCTGCCACCGAACTTCACTAATTCTCACTATGTCTAACTTTAACCTATCCATTTCTCTTTTTAAATTTTCTAACCTACATGCCCGATTAAGGTATCTGACATTCCACGCTCCGATCCGTAGAACACCAGTTTTCTTTCTCCTGATAACAACGTCCTCTTGAGTAGTCCCCGCCCGGATATCCGAATGGGGGACTATTTAACCTCCGGAATATTTTACCCAAGAGGACGCCATCATCATTAACCATACAGTAAAGCTGCATGCCCTCCGGAAAAATTACGGCTGTAGCTTCCCCTTGCTTTGAACCGTTCGCAGTACCAGCACAGCAAGGCCGTTTCGGTTAGTGTTACAAGGCCAGATCAGTCAATCATCCAGACTGTTGCCCCTGCAACTACTGAAAAGGCTGCTGCCCCTTTTCAGGAACCACACGTTTGTCTGGCTTCTCAACAGATACCCCTCCGTTGTGGTTGCACCTACGGTACGGCTATCTGTATCGCTGAGGCACGCAAGCCTCCCCACCAACGGCAAGGTCCACGGTTCATGGGGCGCTATAGATGAAGATAAGACAAAGCTACAAGAAGCACTTCAAGAACATCAGGAAGAAAAAGAATTGAGTCGCATACAAAAATACTTGGATAAAGATTTGGCTCAAAATAAGAAGACACAACTACCTGTTTATGATTTACAAGCTGTTGTACCGGTACCAACGCGACAAACATCAGCGTTTTTTTTACAAATCGAGGCTCAACAGTAACAATGTCACAGTAAGTGTCCATACATACATTTTTTACTATTTATTATTACTCTTGAAGTCTGTTCTACTTATTTTTGTTGTTTGCACTGAGACAAAAAACTTTTTTTTTTTTTTTTTTTTTTTTTTTTTTTTTAGAAACAGCAACTTGTGTTTTACAATATCTTGAAGAGTTATCCAAGAACCTTCCTGGGACAGATGTCGTATTTTACTCCGACGAGGGCAACAGAACAAGTAAGTACCATAAACTCAGACAGTGATTCGCAGAAATCCTGTAGCAAAATGTTTATGTTGTAAAAATGACATTGATTAAAATGTTCATTCTCTTCTACTTCAGATACATGATTCCAACGTATTTGTATGCAGTACAAAGGCTGGATATTCGGTCCATTACGCACAAGAATTTGATTCATGGTCACACCCAGGACGAACGAGACGCAGTTCACAGCATCATTGAGAGAGCTCTTAAGAGTGCGAAGAAGTCAGGGCCAATTTATGTTCCCGATCTATATAGATCAGTCATCTGAAATGCAAAAGAAAATGGAAATCGGCTACATCTTAGGGAAATGGGTTTTTCAGATTTCAATGACATTAAAGTTTTGCACAATGAGATGGCTCCTTGCATGGCTCGGGACGTTGACGGGAGTATTTTCAAAGTGTCCGAAATTAAATTATTTCGAAGCGAAAAGGGAAGTGATGTGTTTCAGTATACGAACAGCTACAAACAGTCGGAGTGGGAACACATTCAGTTCAAAGGGAGGAAGAGGCGCTTAACAGGGAATGTAGATGGGAGTAATTTGGATCTGAAATCCGCTTATACTACAAAAATGACTTTCACAGGAAACAAAATTCAAGATTTAAACAATTTGGTTAACAGCAACATCATTGCTAAATATTACAAGGCCTTCTATGATTCTCTTTCCACATAAATGTAATGTGTTGCTTTTGTCGTTTGGAAGATCTTTATTTCACTTGTTAGTATATTATTTTATGTCAGTTATAAGATTCAAATAATAAAAATGATAATAAAACAACAAAACTGTAAGAGTGAACAAAAAAATATAGTTTAGAGATACATTTCTTTTTTCCCACACACCTTCTTTAGTCGTATTTGTTAATTTCGACAACAATGTCGGAAGAACAATGACACATTTACTTAAAGGGTAGCAAGAGGGCGAATGGGATGCTGTTTGAAGGAAATAATTTTTGTATTTTGTAGAGAACACGTAGTGTCACAATTAGGCCAGC
Organism: Schistocerca piceifrons; assembly: GCF_021461385.2. Classification (NCBI taxonomy): domain Eukaryota; kingdom Metazoa; phylum Arthropoda; class Insecta; order Orthoptera; family Acrididae; genus Schistocerca; species Schistocerca piceifrons. The sequence continues at coordinate 81,776,710 of NC_060138.1, forward strand.
TTTCAGTTACGTACATAATTTTACAGTTGTTTTATGAAGTTTTAAAGTAAATGTCATTTTGTTTTCTGCTTCTCCTGTAAACTATTTATTTTGACAGTTATGTCATTGTTCTTTTGGAACGGCGATATCAGACAATCTCAGCAGCACTGAGGTGAGTTTAGAAGGGGAAGACCAACGGCCTGAGGCGCGAAATGGAATTCGTATTGAGGATGAAGACGTAGGGCCAACGGCCTTGCCGCAGTGGTAACACCGGTTCCCGTCAGATCACCGAAGTTAAGCACTGTCGGGCTGGGCCAGCAGTTGGATGGGTGACCACCCAGTCTGCCGAGCGCTGTTGGCGAGCGGGGTGCACTCAGCCCTCGTGAGGCAAACTGAGGAGCTACTTGATTGAGAAGTAGCGGCTCCGGTCTCGGAAACTGACATACGGCCGGGAGAGCGGCGTGCTGACCACATGCCCCTTCATATCCGCATCCAATGACGCCTATGGGCTGAAGATGACACGGCGGCCAGTCAGTACCGTTGGGTCTTCATGGCCTGTTCGGGAGGAGTTTAGTTTAGTTTAGGAAGACGTAGGAGGGTAATCCGTGCAGCTACTGCAGTAAGTGAAGTGCCAATTGTTGCAACAGATAGCGCATGTGTCTGCTAAGCAGGAGACATGGGTTCGAATCCTGGTGCTGGTACAAATTTTAATTCACTGCGTCAGCCTACGTAGTTATCGTAAAAAACCAGATCCTGCCTCTGAAGACGGGTCGTGTGAACGCCCTTTATTACCAGCTGCTGCCCGTGGTGTGAAGGCAACAAAACTAGGAACTGCCTGCAGTTACATTTAGGGAGAGAATCGCCTCCCCGGCGCGGCTAGGACAGTGGACGGCAGAAGTTGGGCCTCGCCAGCTGTGGGCGGACGCCTGCGCTCGATGCGCCGCGGCGCGTCGGCGCGCTAATTCCTAATGGACTCCGGGCCGGCGCGGCGACTAGACTCGACTCTTCGCGTAATGACAGCGCCTCGCCGTTACTCACGTCAACTTAGTTTGCGCCGCCAGTGTCAGCCGGCGCGCGGCGCCGGGAGCGCTTTAAATGAATAATCAACTTCCGCCGCGTCCCCTGCGGCTCGCCCTCCGAAAGCCACAGCCGCCGCACTCGCTGACGAGCGGGTGTTTCCCGTTCTGCATAACTCCCTCCCGTAACTTCCGCCAAATTACGTCGGCCGCACTAACGCGCCGAAATGCGACAGAAACTAGCAATAATTCACGGATTGTGAGGCGCACGAACTACGTTGCTCTATATGATGGTCCTCCCTTAGTTTCGTGTTGGCACTACGAATCAAATTAAACTGAGCAGAACGGGTTATAGTTTAACGTGCGGTAAGGAACTAGGACTACACACACACACACACACACACACACACACACACACACACAGTCGCCCGTACAGTCGTTAATCTTACAGTGGCTGCAAAAAGTGTATGTTGGCGCTCCATACAAAATTAGTACATTTATATGAATGGCATTCGGGAGGACGACGGTTCAAACCCGCGTCCGGCCATCCCGTCGTAAGTTTTTCGTGATTTCCCTAAATCGCTCCAGCAAATGCCGGGATCGTTCCTTTGAATGGGCACGGCCGTTTTCCTTCCCCATCCTTCCCTAATTCGACGGGACCGATGATTTCGCTGTTTGGTCCCCAGCTCCAAAATTAATCAAGTTACATGAATGGGTGGACACCAAGCGGAATCCACACCTGTGATGCATATTACGTAAACTGAAGGTGGACGGGAGAGAAAGGAAAGGAAAGGACAGGAACAGATACCACGCACTCATATATCGGATACCCGTCGATGGGATATGAATACACAGGCATCAGCGCAGATCTACGTTTACGTTGGACGTCCAGCAGGACTCTAAAATTAGCGAGCACGGAAGACACTGACGGCGCTATGCTTAGGTGGGAGCGTAGCTCGTCTGGGTAGCGTGCAGACATAATCCGTGCAGTTGCGTTTGACGCTTTCTCCGTATTGCGCAAAGATTAACGCAACTGCCTTCGAAGCAGCTGCCGGCCGTTGTGGCCGAGCAGTTCTAGACGCTTCATTGTGGAACCGCGCGACCGCTACGGTCGCATGTTCGTATCCTTCTTCGGGCATGGATCTGTGTGATGTCCTTAGGTTAGTTAGGTTTAAGTAGTTCTAAGTTCTAGGGGACTGATGACCTCAGCTATTAAGTCCCATAGTGCTCAGAGCCTTTTGAACCAGTTTTTCTGAGCAGGAGATCCTGCGTTCGAGTCGCGGTCCGGCACACGTTTTCACTTGTCGCCGCTAACTCCGCATTAAGTCCTGATGCAGCTGATATCATCAATTCCTTTCCTTCCCTTTATCCCCTCTCCACCTTCAAGTTACATATTAATACATTTGTTGACATCTACATGTACACGATTGCTCTGCAATACACCCTTAAATACCTGACAGAGAGGTCATAAAACCGATGTCAGACCATTTCGCAACCGTTCCACTCTAGAATAGAAAGTGGGGAAAATGAACATGTTAATTTTCCGTGCAAGCTCTGGCTCCCCTTATTTTTTTATGATGGTCATTTCACCCTAAGTGATTTTGGGTATCTGGAAAATTGCCTTAGACAACCTGACATTTAGTATATTTCTTTATTTATTGGCTGTTTTCTTTTGGTCTGTTACCTAGATAAAAGAACAGTCCAAATGTTACACATGAATTAGTATAAATGCAGCATGTAATATTGCAACATAATTTGGAATCTTTTGGTATAAGTAACCATTATGGTGTTCAAGGAGAAAATCTACATAAAATGCCTACATTTAAAAAATTTAAGGAAAAAGGAACAAGGCTACATACTCCATTTGGCGCACATATATATGTTCAGGACTTACAGAGGCTGTGCTGCTGTGCTACCGGAGGTGTAGAGACTGGGAGATGGTTGACAGGGATACAGGAAATCCTTCCTGGTCTTCCCGGAAGCTCGTCCGCTCAGTAGTTCTGTTGTCACGATGTATGGCCTCTTCTTGCTTGTCTGTCAGCCATGTAGGCTTCACGTTCATAAGCTGAATTTGGAAATTTGGGGTAAGTCACTGTGGGACCAAACTGATGAGGTCATCGGCCCATAGGCTTACACACTATTTTATCTAACTTAAACTAACTTGCGCTAAGGACAACACATACAGCCATGCCCGAGGGAGGACTCGAACCTGCAACGGGGGAAACCACGCGAACCATGGCAAGGCGCCACAGACCGCGCGGCCACCCAGCGCTGCTTCATAAGCTGATATTTTAGCCGTTAGCGAGTTTAGATTATGTCACAGTTCCTCATTCCTTGTTATAGACAGTAACATTACCAAAGAAGTTACTATGGTGGTCTGTAACCTCTTGTCTAATGGCACATTCCCAGACTATGTGGTCCAGGCTGCCAACTGCCCCACACTCAGAAGCGCCTATGGTGCATAGTCGTATTGTCAGTAAGTAGTTGGGATATTGGTCTTGTAGTGTGTGGCAGCCTTCGTCAGAAGGAAGTACGACAACTTGTATTTTGGAAACATCTTTAATAATTCATAATAATGTATGTAACATGCAAGTGCTGTTGAGCGCAGACAAGCAGCGGGGCAGCCTCATGTGCGCCCATTTGTTACTCTCGATGTGCGAAAGAATTCTTTGAAGTCATGAGTCATGACCCACTGCATATAGCAAGGAAGCTTACGGCGCAGGTATACTGCTGCACCCCAGCTGTCCGCGTTCTTGTCCTCATACCTCTGTAACTGCAGTCTGGTTTCTGTACATGTTGCGGATAATCTTTCTCTCCTATGTTTTTACCCTGATAGCGTTAGAATTTTCAAGAGTGTGCTCTACTGAACATTATCAAAAACTTTCTCAAAATCTGCAACTGCTATAACCCTAGGTTTTATCATTTCAAGACATCTTCTAAGAAAAGTTGTAGGATCAGTACAGTGCGTTTTTCTACACTTTTCTGGAACCCCAATTCATCTACCCCGAGGTCGTCTTCTACTAGTTTTTTGCTAAACTTCTATAAGTAATTCGTGTTATTATTTTTCAGTCATGATTTATTAAACTGATAGTTCGATAGCATTCGCGCCTGTTAACTCCTGCCTTCTTTGAAACCAAAATTATCATAATCTTCGCCAAGTCTGAGCGTATTTCACCTTTCTCATATATATACATCAAAAAAAGTTTTGCATCACCTCGGTTCCCAGAACTCCTGAAGACAGACGTTGACTGTGCATATTCTATCACAGACACAGACCCTTTGACTGTTCAGAGATGTCACTACACCTGCTCAAAGATGTAAACAGCCATACATGAGCAGCGCCTATTAGACGGAGGGGGTCTGACAGCCTATCAGTTCCAGTCATTCCACCAGGAAAGAGATAAATGGCTCGTGATGTCTGTAGTTCAACCATGCCTAGACGGTCAATACCGCTGTTCGATCGCGTCCGCCTTGTTACTTTGTGCCAGGAAGGGCTCTCAACAAGGAAAGTGTCCAGGCGTCTCGGAAGGAACCGAAGCGACGTTGTTCGAACTTGGAGGAGATACAGAGAGACAGGAACTGTTAATGACACGCCTCGCTCAGGCCGCCCAAAGTCTACTACGGCAGTGAGTGACCGCTACCTACGGATTATGGCTCAGAGGAACCCTGATAGCAACGCCACCATGTTGAATAATGCTTTTGGTACAGCCACACGACGTCGTGTTATGACTCAAACTGTCCGCAATAGGCTGTGTTACATAGCTAGGGAAGGCGGAGATGCACGCGCTAACTCACGTAGGCTGGCGTTAGGTCTGAAACAGGATACGTAATGAATGCTATAAAGAAAAGTACGTAGCTGCTGGAATACTTAACTTTAATCCATCATTTGTATACAGCGTTCTTGATGATACAAGTGAGACTCTCTCTAGAAATGGTTAATGGCGCCTTGCTAGGTCGTAGCCATGGACTTAGCTGAAGGCTATTCTAACTATCTCTCGGCAAATGAGAGAAAGGCTTCGTCAGTGTAGTCGCTAGAAAAGTCGTCCGTACAACTGGGGCGAGTGCTCGTCCGTCTCTCGAGACCTGCCGTGTGGTGGCGCTCGGTCTGCGATCACTGACAGTGGCGACACGCGGGTCCGACATGTACTAATGGACCGCGGCCAATTTAAAGCTATCACCTAGCAAGTGTGGTGTCTGGCGGTGACACCATAGGCTGCATGATGCGCAACTTCATTCCCGACGTCTATGGCGACGCCCATCTTTGCAACCGCGACACCATGCAGCACGGTACAGACGGGCCCAACAACATGCCGAATAGACCGCTCATCATTGGCATCACGTTCTCTTCACCGATGTGTGTCGCATATGCCTTCAATCAGACAATCGTCGGAGACCTGTTCGGAGGTAACCCGGTCAGGCTGAACGCCTTAGACACACTGTCATGCGAATGCTGCAAGGTGGAGGTTCCCTGCTGTTTTGGGGTAGCATTAAGTGGGGCCGACGTTCGCCGTTGGCGGTCAACGAAGGCACCGTAACGGCTGTACGGTACGTCAATGCCATCATCCGACCGATAGTGCAACCATATTGGCGAGGCACTCGTCTTCATGGACGACAATTCGGCGCCCCCCCCTCCCCCCCCCCCCCCCCCCCATCGTGCACAACTTGTGAATGACTTCCTTGAGGATATCGACGTTGCTCGACTAGAGTGGCCAGCATGTTCTGCATACATGAACCCTATCGAACAAGCCTGGGATAGAGTGAAAAGGGCTGTTCACGGACGACGTGATCCACCAACCACTCTGAGAGATCTACGCATAATCGCAGTTGAGGAGTAGGACAATCTGGAAGAACAGTGCAGTCATGGTGCGTGGGACAACCACGAGAGTGCTCCTGCTGTCATGGGAAATCGCACCGCTGACCATACCCCCAGCTGATAGTCCACTGTGTGTAGGTGGCAGACAGGTTGGTTGCAGGCGCTCAGCCAGCCTCCTTCTAACCAACATAGGCACCGAGGCAGAACCAGCTTTTATCAGGAAACACAACAGACCGCTACTCCGCCGTCCAAAGAGCTTTCGGTTGACACCACTGAGGTCGCAGATGGCTGTGGTTTGGGATCAGTGGAATGCAAATTATAGGGCGTTTGGCTCGGAGATGTCCTTGACGTAAACAGTTTGTACCAGTCGTGTAACGGTGGTGCCAACTGGTGCTCAAGTTGCTGCTGAAGATTCAGTATGTTGCAACAGATCCAAACACCGAGCACGATGATCTTCCCTCTCGGTAGTGCCACGTGGCCAATCCGGAGTCTGGTCTTCTTAAGGCCGAACATTCTCGTGGTCACCACTGCCAGCAGGCATATATTAGCTGGCTGTGGTTTGGGATCAGTGGAATGCACACTACAGGGCGTTTGGCTCGGAGATGTCCTTGACGAAAACAGTTTGTAACAGTCGTGTAACGGTGGTGCCAACTGGTGCTCAAGTTGCTGCTGAAGATTCAGTATGCTGCAACAGATCCAAACACCGAGCACGATGATCTTCCTTCTCGGTAGTGCCACGTGGCCAATCCGGAGTCTGGTCTTCTTAAGGCCGAACATTCTCGTGGTCACCACTGCCAGCAGGCATATATTAGCTGGCTGTGGTTTGGGATCAGTGGAATGCACACTACAGGGCGTTTGGCTCGGAGATGTCCTTGACGTAAACAGTTTGTAACAGTCGTGTAACGGTGGTGCCAACTGGTGCTCAAGTTGCTGCTGAAGATTCAGTATGCTGCAACAGATCCAAACACCGAGCACGATGATCTTCCCTCTCGGTAGTGCCACGTGGCCAATCCGGAGTCCGGTCTTCTTAAGGCCGAAAATTCTCGTGGTCACCACTGCCAGCAGCCATATATTAGCTGGCTGTGGTTTGGGATCAGTGGAATGCACACTACAGGGCGTTTGGCTCGGAGATGTCCTTGACGTAAACAGTTTGTAACAGTCGTGTAACGGTGGTGCCAACTGGTGCTCAAGTTGCTGCTGAAGAGTCAGTATGCTGCAACAGATCCAAACACCGAGCACGATGATCTTCCCTCTCGGTAGTGCCACGTGGCCAATCCGGAGTCCGGTCTTCTTAAGGCCGAACATTCTCGTGGTCACCACTGCCAGCAGGCATATATTAGCTGGCTGTGGTTTGGGATCAGTGGAATGCACACTACAGGGCGTTTGGCTCGGAGATGTCCTTGACGTAAACAGTTTGTAACAGTCGTGTAACGGTGGTGCCAACTGGTGCTCAAGTTGCTGCTGAAGATTCAGTATGCTGCAACAGATCCAAACACCGAGCACGATGATCTTCCCTCTCGGTAGTGCCACGTGGCCAATCCGGAGTCCGGGCTTCTTAAGGCCGAAAATTCTCGTGGTCACCACTGCCAGCAGGCATATATTAGCTGGCTGTGATTTGGAATCAGTGGAATGCACACTACAGGGCGTTTGGCTCGGAGATGTCCTTGACGTAAACAGTTTGTAACAGTCGTGTAACGGTGGTGCCAACTGGTGCTCAAGTTGCTGCTGAAGATTCAGTATGCTGCAACAGATCCAAACACCGAGCACGATGATCTTCCATCTCGGTAGTGCCACGTGGCCAATCCGGAGTCCGGTCTTCTTAAGGCCGAACATTCTCGTGGTCACCGCTGCCAGCAGGCATATATTAGCAGGCCTCGTACAGAGGCTACATTCCTGCCAAGTTTTTTTGCGACATCGCAGAAGAAACATCCAGCTTCTCGTAGCCCTGTTACACGACCTTGATCAAACTCAGTGAGATGTTTATAATGGCGCGTTTGTCGCTTTAAAGTCATTCTTGGGTAACATTAGCTCAGAATTTTCAGCCTCAAAGGTAACTAACGCTCACGACCGTTCCAGTGCACTTTTGAAGCCAACCTGATTTTCTTCCCCATAGTGACGTCACAAGCGCCACTCTTGTGCGGCTGGCTCGAAATTTGAATAGACATTACTGTCCAGATTTACAAATACGATTACCACGTTTCGTTTATCTCGCACAACTTCTTCTTGGTGTTGTGATTTTTTTCCGTCAGTGTATAATCTATCTCAAACTTTCCGACAACTCCAGGTCTTCTCTACTAACACAACCTTCTTTCCTAATTTTTAAACCAAGTATTAGGATTGATTAAATTGTGCTCTGTGCATTATTTTAACAGTCGGCTTCCCGTTTCATTTCTCTGTCTTATACTCTGATAAATATTACTTCCTGAATGACAGTTTGCTACGAATGGGAGGGGGGCATGTTGTCGGCGTCCAGACAGCCACGCTTAACAAGGGGCTGCATATAATCCACAAAACAATACAACACAGCAAACACGTGGCGACCAAGCTGAGACTTCAATAACAAAATAATTTTAATCGGAGTACAGTTCATGTTCTGCTATTTTTCCTTTCCGTCGTTTTCGCACCATACGTTCTGACAATCTCTTCATAATCTGCCAAGCTAGTTAGGATATTGTAAGGTGGGCATGTGTATCATTTTGGTTTTTGTAAGTTATCAACGTGCAGGTCAGAGAGAGAGTGAGTTATGTTGCTGTTAAACAATCTTTGGTCTTGTTGTGGCACAGTCTTTGCCTCTGCGTAGTCTGTTACAGTCTTACTTCAGGTGTTGTAGGTGATTGACGTATTAAGTAGTACTGTGTTGACTTGTGATTGTATCTGTTGCATGAACAAAGATTTATTGTAAAGTACAGCGGGAAAGAATATGATTTATATTTTGAACGGCGAAGAGATTATAAATTTTAAATAATTTTTTTAAAAAAAAGAGAAGTTTGAGGTAAGACTGCAACACTGCTCAGCTAGTTTGTTGGAATGATTTTTGTCGGCTAGTTAACTCTTTTCGCTTGTTCAGAGCTGAGAGAAGGCCACAACACTTATCTGAGCCATGCACTCACAGATCAGCTGATTATGATGTTTGGTTTAGCACAGTATTGTTCACACTAATGTGAAGATCACGGGGAATTTTTGAATACATATTTCATGCTAAAATTTTTGTCTTCGAATGTAATTTCATACGGATAGCTACACCCACAACCCCACTGTTCAATGGTTTACCATTTCGCTCTACCAAATTACACCATACGGTATGCAACAGTTTGAATATTGTTTGGAATTTTTTTTTTTAAATTAGAAATCTAGTGTAGCCGCTGCCTGCTTGCTGTTAGCTGTTGTACTTTCGAGAAACCTGCACCAATGTTGTCAGACGCGTGGTAAATGGAAATGTCGATTAGGGGCAGAAAATTGTTTTACTTCAGTTGTGCATTTAATATAAAGACAGGTTGTGTTCAGACTAGTTACAGTTCGATTCCAATTAGGTTCTCTTTAATCAAAGGTTAGCATACGAATTTATTTGAATAATACAGTTTTGGTAATACATAGACTTTTTATAGAGTGGGAGGCAAATTTGGGCTGTATTCCTTACAGAAACACATAGTGGGGAATTTACAATATAAACTTGTACTACTCTGGTGGGCGCTGGCTTCGTGCCTATCTTCGCAATGATAACGCGCTCTCCGCCGAGATATGTGAATGGGGTACTATTTCAGCTCCGGAATATTTTACCAAAGATGGTGCTATCACCATTAAACCATACAACAGAACCAGATGCTGTTGAAAAGAGTAAGGATTTAGTTTCCCCTTGTTTTCCGCACCAACATAAAAAAGCCATCTTCGCTAGTGTTACAAGGACAGATAGGACAGTCATTCAGACTGAGGCCTTGTAACTGCTGAAAATTCAAATTATGGCCCCTCAAACTGCTGAAAAGGCTGCATCCTAGAGTTGTGTTCTTCAAAAGCAACGATTCCGTATTTATGGTACACTACATAAACGGCGTAGTAAATTGTAGAATGGTAGCATTGGTAGGAAAAGAAACATAAATGACGTGTAAAACAGGAAACGTGTTTTTTTGGTTGTTTGTGTTGCACATAATTAGAACTGCAAATAGTTCATATCGTTCTGTGTTAGACCGTTGCGCATTCTGTGCCCTTAAAAAAACATAAATTATATTTTACAAGTAAAATAGATTAGCTGCACACGAAACTCCTGCGCTTTTCTGTAACCAAAACTGTTACTTTTGATGCAATTATAGTGTACATGCATAAACACAAAAAAAATCTATGAAATTATTATTATTTAGTACTCAATAGAACGTTGTTTATCATGATCAGAGACAAAGAGTTTCCTGTTATAATTAATAAGTGCGAAATTTGTTTAGCTACAAAAGAAACATATATTATATAAGCTCGACGAAGTATTGAAGCGACGTTTGACATGTTTTTGTTTCGTATTTTTTAAATTTTACCTTTTTTGAGGAAATTGCGTTTTCTAGGGCTATATGATAAATCTGTGTGTGTGGTTTTTTTCATTTGTACTACGACATTCCTCTGTTTCAAGTTACAAATCAACAATTTTGAATAAAACCTGAATTAAACAAATATAATTTCAATTTCGCTATAAATACTGTTTATTTTTAAGCAAAAGACACGATAACTATGTAGAACAAAAAAAGTTCCGTAGGTTATGCGACCCTCTATATGTCACACTCTCAGTTTCTGCATGCTTCGCTGCTTCCGGTTTCTAGCGGAATTTAGTAATAACTGGCTGCATATGCAAATAAAGCGATCGAAATGAGCTAACGACCGACATGTGTGCAACACACACAATGTACAGATAACGCAGTTATGATCTTAACTGTCCAAAGAAACCAGGAAAGCTACCGTAGTCTACGCTTACTTACGATAGTCTACAGTAGCCTGCAGTAGTTTTAGAAATCTGCTGCTGCCCTTTTCAGGAAACATATGTTTTGTCTGTCCTCTCCACAGACACCCCTCCGTTGTGATATGGATACACTGCTGAAATCGCAGTCGCGCAGTTGTCCTTGCCAAACACCGATGTGAATGGCAGTGAAATTAGAGGAGCGTGTTATAATGTTAACGAACTGTAGAAAGCGTAAAAGGTGACGAGAATTTAATCTTTATGGAGAAGTGGAATGCATTTTTCGCTGGAGCTAGGTAGTAAAAAGTAGCGGCATAGTTTGATCTCCGCAAACGAAACGATAGGGGAGAAAGATTAACACAATTGTGACTGCGATGAGCGCTAGTCGATCGTTGTAAAAACTTCTTGGAAGGACGTGTTCAGAAGGAAATATGCTTCGAAGTTACCATAGGGTCAACCAGATATCAAACTGGTTTTTTGATGAAGCAAAGATTAAGAAACCAAGTTAGAACTCTAGGAATTGTCAGGACGCTTACGTTGATGGTGACCATTATAGTGTATTGTATTGTGTGAATTGTATATTGAACCGGGAACCTAGAAATGACGGAGAGGCTTCGTCCCCGCCGTAGCCCTCAGTAGTTCACAACCCCACAACAGGATACAGCAGTCCATTCACCCCACCGTTGCCCCACACTGAACCCAGAGTTATTGTGCGGTTCGGCCCGCAGTGGACCCCCCGGGAACATCACATATCAGGCGAATGCAGCCCCAAATGTTTGCGTGGTAGAGTAATTATGGTGTACGCGTACGTGGAGACAGTGCGTGCGCAGCAATCGCCGACATAGTGTAACTGAGGCGGAATAAGGGGAACCAGCCCGCATTCGCCGAGGCAGATGGGAAACCGCCTTAAAAACTATCCACAGGCTGGTCGGCAGAAAGGACCTCGACACTAATCCGCCGGGCGGATTCGTGCCGGGAACCGGCACGCCTTCCCGCTCGGGAAGCAGCGCGTTAGACCGAGCGGCTAGCTGGGCGGGCATGAGCATCATAGTACTAACAGAATGCCAGTTACCCTTCAAGAAGTCGAAGAGAAACCAATTGAAGCGTTGGATCCTAGACAAGTTGAACGAACTAAAATCTCAGACTACTTCGAAGGAACATGACAAAGGAAATGACGAGGCCTCAAAGCGTTACTGGGCTGAGAAACTTATTGAACGCCCTTCAAAAAGGGCCCAGTTAACATGTTTATAGATTCAGAAACGGTCAGAATAATTCACGAATTAGATTTTGGGATCAACATAATGTTGAAAATGAAGACGAACAGAAACGCTAAAGAAGATGAAGTGTTGGCAGAAGAGCCAACACCGTGGTGCTAGAGGAGGCCGAAATGCACGCTTTTAACTCACGCAGACTGGCGTGAGGTCTGGAACAGTTAAGGGAATTAATAGTAGCAAATAAAGTACGTAGTTGATGTAATACTTAACTTTAATCCATAATTGGTGTACATTTCTCTTGACTGTACATAATTTCCATTTCAATATACAGTGGTAATGGCGCCTTGCTAGGTCGTAGCAAATGACGTAGCTGAAGGCTATGCTAACTATCGTCTCGGCAAATGAGAGCGTATTTGTCAGTGAACCATTGCTATGAACGTCGGCTGTACAACTGGGGCGAGTGCTAGTAAGTCTCTCTAGACCTGCCGTGTGGCGGCGTTCGGTCTGCAATCACTGACAGTGGCGACACGCGGGTCCGACGTATACTAACGGACCGCGGCCGATTTAAAGGCTACCACCTAGCAAGTGTGGTGTCTGGCGGTGACACCACAGAATACATGTATGAAATATGTATAGAAATACTTACAAGCTTGAAACACGGTAACTTACCTTCTGCACACAGACTAATAAACAATAACGCTAGGCAGTACAGAACATTTGGTCCAATGCTTGGAGATGAAAACGCAAATTAGGTGTTGGAAGGAGAAAACAGTGCGAGAAGACGGAAGATATGTTTGGATGACCTTTATGTTCACCCAGAAGAAATGAGACAAACTGAAAATGACAACACAATGCTTTGGGATTATAGAGTGCCGCTACTTACTTCTGAATTTCAAAAGTGCTTTAAATGAACTCGGAGGCTACATTTCCCCAGACACTGATAAAATACGAGAGGAATTGTTGCTGCCACCGTATCAAAAGTGAACAATTGGTGAAAGAAATTTGTGTTTCAAAGAATTACGAAAAGAATGTGAATAATAAGCTTAAGGAAGAGTAGATAGTTGTGAAAATAGTGTTAGTAAAAAGCTATATTTTGAGGATAACTCTGTATGGATGCAAATCGTGGACTGTGGGAACGACCAAAATGAAACAGATTAAGGCCTTAGAAATGCAGTGTTACTGGAGACCGTTAAATATCAAATGGATTGATAGTCTAAAGAAAGAAAACGTCTTTCAACGAGTCAGCGACGGTTAGACCGTCAGTGAGAGAGCACTTCGACTTCCTGCTGCTAATAAGGCGAGTACACCGTTCGCTTGTTACACATTTTTACGAGCTTCAAACAGGTACAACTTATTTTCAGTTATCTGGGTAGTTACTATTTTATTTTTGTAATTTCTTGCGTGTTTGAGTGCCTACTAGACACAACCTTTTATTTTAATAACAGTGTAGTGTACAGTATCGCCGTTGCTACTGACCCTCGTATCGTACAGGCTTTTGTTTGTTTGGTTAGAACAGCTCAGTGTCGGTTAGACCGTCAGTGAGAGAGCACTTCGATTTCCTGCTGCTAATAAGGCGAGTACACCGTTCGCTTGTTACACATTTTTACGAGCTTCAAACAGGTACAACCTATTTTCAGTTATCTGGGTAGTTACTATTTTATTTTTGTAATTTCTTGCGTGTTTGAGTGCCTACTAGACACAACCTTTTGTTTTAATAACAGTGTAGTGTACAGTATCGCCGTTGCTATCGACCCTCGTATCGTACAGGCTTTTGTTTGTTTGGTTAGAACAGCTCAGTGTCGGTTAGACCGTCAGTGAGAGAGCACTTCGATTTCCTGCTGCTAATAAGGCGAGTACACCGTTCGCTTGTTACACATTTTTGCGAGCTTCAAACAGGTACAACTTATTTTCAGTTATCTGGGTAGTTACTATTTTATTTTTGTAATTTCTTGCGTGTTTGAGTGCCTACTAGACACAACCGTTTATTTTAATAACAGTGTAGTGTACAGTATCGCCGTTGCTATCGACCCTCGTATCGTACAGGCTTTTGTTTGTTTGGTTAGAACAGCTCAGTGTCGGTTAGACCGTCAGTGAGAGAGCACTTCGATTTCCTGCTGCTAATAAGGCGAGTACACCGTTCGCTTGTAGGGTAAACATAGTCATGTGTAGGGACTGTGGTTGTTGTGAGCGGACGCAAGGAGAATTGGCCACTCTTCGGGGGCAGGTGGAGGCTTTGTCTGTTAGGCTCATCGAGCTCGAGGCGCAGGCGTCGGCTCGTAGTGGCGTTGGGGCAACTGTGGTGAGACCTATGCCTACTTCGGTGGCCTTGGAATCACATGGAACCCCTGATGTCGCTGCGTCTTCCGGCAGTGAGCATCTTACCGGTCAGCCATCACTCCAGGGTGAATGGCGGATAGTGGTGGGCTCGCGCGTGCCTGGCCGAAAGGCGAAGGTGGGATCTGGCCGCGTGGCAGCTGCCTTACCCCTTTCCAACAGGTACGGGGTGCTTCCTAGTGGTGATGACATCGTTTCCGAGCCACCACAGGATGCCTCGCCTGTTGGGCCAGTGGGCGATTCTCCGGCAAGGTCCCGACAGTCACAGAGGGCGGGCCTATTAGTTATAGGGAGCTCCAACGTTAGGCGGGTTATGGAGCCCCTTAGGAAAATAGCGGGTGGGTCGGGGAAGAATGCCAGTGTGCACTCGGTGTGCTTGCCGGGGGGTCTCGTCCGTAATGTGGAGGAGGCCCTTCCGGCAGCTATTGAACGCACTGGGTGTGACCGGCTGCAGATAGTAGCACATGTCGGAACGAATGACGCCTGCCGCTTGGGTTCTGAGGCCATCCTTGGTTCCTTCCGGCGGCTGGCTGATTTGGTGAAGACAACCAGCATCGCACGCGGAGTGCAAGCTGAGCTTAATATCTGCAGCATAGTGCCCAGAGTCGATCGCGGTCCTCTGGTTTGGAGCCGTGTGGAGGGTCTAAACCAGAGGCTCAGACGACTCTGCGACTATAATGGTTGCAAATTCATCGACCTCCGTTATTGGGTGGAGAACTGTAGGGCCCCCCTAGACAGGTCAGGCGTGCACTACACACCGGAAGCAGCTACTAGGGTAGCAGAGTACGTGTGGCGTGCACACGGGGGTTTTTTAGGTTAGAGGGACCCCCCCCTTGGGCGAAACGATAAAATACCTGACGGCGTACCAGAGAGGACATTATCATCGTTGATAAAGAACGTCCGTCCTCAGAGACCAAAAACAGGAAAAGTCAACGTAATATTGGTAAACTGCAGGAGTATCCAGGGCAAGGTTCCTGAATTAGTATCTCTTATTGAAGGAAATAGTGCGCATATAGTATTAGGAACGGAAAGTTGGTTAAAACCGGAAGTGAACAGTAACGAAATCCTAGACACAGAATGGAATATATACCGCAAGGATAGGATAAACGCCAATGGTGGAGGAGTATTTATAGCAGTAAAGAATTCAATAATATCCAGTGAAGTTATTAGCGAATGCGAATGTGAAATAATCTGGGTTAAGTTAAGTATCAAAGGTGGGTCAGATATGATAGTCGGATGCTTCTATAGACCACCTGCATCAGCAACCGTAGTAGTTGAGCGCCTCAGAGAGAACCTGCAGAACGTCGTGAAGAAGTTTCGTGATCATACTATTGTAATAGGGGGAGACTTCAATCTACCAGGTATAGAATGGGATAGTCACACAATCAGAACTGGAGCCAGGGACAGAGACTCTTGTGACATTATCCTGACTGCCTTGTCCGAGAATTACTTCGAGCAGATAGTTAGAGAACCAACTCGTGAAGCTAACGTTTTAGACCTCATAGCAACAAATAGACCGGAACTTTTCGACTCCGTGAATGTAGAAGAGGGTATCAGTGATCATAAGTCAGTGGTTGCATCAATGACTACAAGTGTAATAAGAAATGCCAAGAAAGGAAGGAAAATATATTTGCTTAACAAGAGTGATAGGGCACAAATCGCAGAATATCTGAGTGACCACCATCAAACGTTCATTTCTGAGGAAGAGGATGTGGAACAAAAATGGAAAAAATTCAGAAACATCGTCCAGTACGCCTTAGATAAGTTCGTACCGACTAAGGTCCAAAGCGAGGGGAAAGATCCACCGTGGTATAACAATCATGTACGAAAGGTACTACGGAAACAAAGAAAGCTTCATCATAGGTTTAAGAGTAGTCGAATCATAGCTGATAAGGAAAAGCTGAACGAAGCGAAAAAGAGCGTAAAGAGAGCAATGAGAGAAGCATTCAACGAATTCGAACATAAAACATTGGCAAACAATCTAAACAAGAACCCTAAAAAGTTTTGGTCATATGTAAAATCGGTAAGCGGATCTAAATCCCCTATTCAGTCACTCGTTGACCACGATGGCACCGAAACAGAGGACGACCGAAGAAAGGCAGAAATACTGAATTCAGTGTTCCGAAACTGTTTCACTGCGGAAAATCGTAACACGGTCCCTGACTTCAGCCGTCGCACGGACGCCAAAATGGAAAATATTGGAATAAACGATATCGGAATTGAAAAACAACTGCTATCACTTAGTAGCGGAAAAGCATCCGGACCAGACGAGATACCCTTAAGATTCTACAGTGATTATGCTAAAGAACTTGCCCCCTTTCTATCAGCAATTTATCGTAGATCGCTGGAAGAACGTAAAGTACCTAGCGACTGGAAGAAAGCGCAGGTCGTTCCCATTTTCAAGAAGGGTCATAAATCAGATGCGAATAATTATAGGCCTATTTCGCTTACGTCAATCTGTTGTAGAATAATGGAACATGTTTTGTGTTCTCGTATTATGACGTTCTTAGATAATACAAATCTCCTTCATCATAACCAACATGGATTCCGCAAACAGAGATCATGTGAAACTCAGCTCGCCCTATTTGCCCAAGAAATTCACAGTGCCGTAGACACTGGCGAGCAGATTGATGCCGTATTCCTGGACTTCAGGAAGGCATTTGATACGGTTCCGCACTTACGTTTAGTGAAAAAAATACGAGCTTACGGAATATCGGACCAGGTTTGTGATTGGATTCAGGATTTCCTAGAAGAAAGAACACAACATGTCATTCTTAACGGTTCAAAATCTGCAGATGTAGAGGTAATTTCGGGAGTACCGCAGGGAAGCGTGATAGGACCTTTATTGTTTACAATATACATAAATGACTTAGTTGACAACATCGGTAGCTCCGTGAGGCTATTTGCAGATGACACGGTTGTCTACAAGAAAGTAGCAACATCAGAAGACTCGTACGTACTCCAGGAGGACCTGCAGAGGATTAATGCATGGTGCGACAGCTGGCAGCTTTCCCTAAACGTAGATAAGTGTAATATAATGCGCATACATAGGGGCAGAAATCCATTCCAGTACGATTATGCCATAGGTGGTAAATCATTGGAAGCGGTAACGACCGTAAAATACTTAGGAGTTACTATCCGGAGCGATCTGAAGTGGAATGATCACATAAAACAAATAGTGGGTAAAGCAGGCGCCAGGTTGAGATTCATAGGAAGAATTCTAAGAAAATGTGACTCATCGACGAAAGAAGTAGCTTACAAAACGCTTGTTCGTCCGATTCTTGAGTATTGCTCATCAGTATGGGACCCTTACCAGGTTGGATTAATAGAAGAGATAGACATGGTCCAGCGAAAAGCAGCGCGATTCGTCATGGGGACATTTAGTCAGCGCGAGAGCGCTACGGAGATGCTGAACAAGCTCCAGTGGTGGACACTTCAAGAAAGGCGTTACGCAATACGGAGAGGTTTATTATCGAAATTACGAGAGAGCACATTCCGGGAAGAGATGGGCAACATATTACTACCGCCCACATATATCTCGCGTAATGATCACAACGAAAAGATCCGAGAAATTAGAGCAAATACGGAGACTTACAAGCAGTCGTTCTTCCCACGCACAATTCGTGAATGGAACAGGGAAGGGGGGATCAGATAGTGGTACAATAAGTACCCTCCGCCACACACCGTAAGGTGGCTTGCGGAGTATAGATGTAGATGTAGATGTAGATAAAACGAGGAGATGGGGAGTTTGGGCACACATTACCACACGTTGAAAACCGTGGCTGAACGGAATGCGGAAGGAAAGAATCGCATAAGTGCGCTCAGATATGCTTATATAAAGGACATTGTCGATTATATGGGACACAAAACTACGTTGAAATAAAGAGGGTATCCTTCAAGTGACACGAATGGAGAACTGAATAAAACTAATCTTAGTGTTGGCGGCTGAAAAAAAATGTATTGCCGATGGAGACATTCGGGAGGAAGTGTGCTTTAAGTTGTTGCTTTACCAACGGTTGGAGCCTATAAGAAAACGTCTGAGCCCCCATTCATTATAGCCCAAGTACTGCAGAAATCCAATTTATGGATTTCATCAATGTGGTGTGATGACTTTGATGACTAAGTTTCAGTTTCGAAGCTCACTTGTATCTACTGTCGCGTTTTTTAACTAAGTGCAATGTGAAGACTGATAAACCAAAATATGTCTTCAGAGATCAGTATTTCTTTTGTTAACAACTGAAAGAAGTCACTTTTTACAGACCCTGTTGTCAACCTACATTTGGTTGGCTTCACAAGATTTATAAGTGTTACATGACCTACCAGAACATCAACTCATTCTCGAGTGGCGCTTGGCGTCTACCTGAAATGTACTTAAAGACATTCCTCTTTCCTCCAGTTTGAGGCATGTCATATCATGAGCCGAAGTACAAAAATGTGCTTAATTAAACAATTAACCTGCCTGAAGGCTAGTTCAGTTTTCATTTACATTACTATTTCCTGCTGTATATTAAATTTGTTTCACTGTATATTAATCTCGTAGCAACCATACATAGTTCCATTATTATAGCCTCGAAGCAGTCTGCCATCTCAGATACATAAAAAGAAGCGAAATTTTTACGAAATTTAAATGAGTTCAGAATTTACTTATAAAATGTTTTACCTTATAGAAACTTTTGTGCTAATGGAAAAACTGTTCTTAGATTTTGCGAGTCTGTAATAATTACGAGCGGGCCGATGTGACCGAGCGGTCCTAGGCGCTTCAGTCCGGAACCGCGCTGCTGCTACGGTCGCAGGTTCGAATCCTGCCTCGGGCATGGATGTGTGTGATGTCCTTAGGTTAGTTAGGTTTAAGTAGTTCTAAGTCTAGGGGACTGATCACCTCAGATGTTAAGTCCTATAGTGCTTAGAGCCATTAGAACCATTAGAATAATTACGAAGTTATGGAGGATTAATATTTTGATTTTCACTGATCAGTCAGAACATTATGAATACCTATCTAATAGCCGGTATGTCCACTTTTGGCACAAATAAAAGCGGCGACGCGTCGTGGCATTGAACCAATGATGCCTTGGTAGGTCGGTGGACGGAGTTTGCCCCACATCTGCACACACAAGTCACCTAATTTCTGTAAATTCAAGGGCGGGGGGCGATGAGCTCTGACGCCGAGTTCAGTCACATCCCTGTAGCGTTCGATGGGGTTCAGATTTGGTGAGTTGGTGGGATAACACATCAATTGGATGTCGCCATTGTGTAACTCGAACCATTCCATCACATTATTAGCCTTGTGACAAGGCGAGTTATCTTGTTCAGAAATGCCACTGTCGTCGGGAAACATGATCGTCATGTAGGGTGTACGTGGTCTGCATCCAGTGTACGATATACTCGTAGTCCTTAGCCGTCATGGTACCTTGCACGAGCTCCACTGGACCCATTGACGCCCACGTGAATATTCCCCAGAGCATAATGAATTTGCCGCCAGCTTGTCTCCATCCCGCAGTACAGGTGTCAAGGAGCTGTTCCCCTGGAAGACGACGGATTCGCGCTCTCCCCTCGGCATGACTAAGAAAGTACCAAGATTCACCAGACCATGCGGCGCTCTGCCATTGTGCCAACGTTCAAATGGCTCTGAGCACTATGGGACTTAATTGCTGTGGTCATCAGTCCCCTAGAACTTAGAACTACTTAAACCTAACCAACCTAAGGACATTACACACATCCATGCCCGAGGCAGGACTCGAACCTGCGACCGTAGCAGGTGCCAACGTTCAGTGACGATGGTTACGTACCCAGTTCAGTCGTAGTTGCCGATATCGTGGTGTTAACATTGGCACACGTATGAGTCGTCGGCTGCGGAGACTATCGTTGGGAGTGTTCGTTGCACTGTGTATTCAGACACACTTGTAAAGTCTAATTTAGTTCCGCCAAAGTTGACCGCTTGTCCTTTTTTCCTAGTCTGCCCAGCCTACGACGTCCGACAGTTGTAATGAGGTGTGGCCACCCAACCCCACGACGTCTGGGCGTGGTTTCACCTCGGTTTCGCCATGAGTTGAAGACACTCACGACAGTACGCCTCGAACACAAAAAAGGGTTCAAATGGCTCTGAGCACTATGAGACTTAACTACTGAGGTCATCAGTCCCCTAGAACTTCGAACTACTTAAACCTAACTAACCTAAGGACATCACACACATCTATGCCCGAGGCAGGATTCGAACCTGCGACCGTAGCGGTCGCGCGGTTCCAGACTGTAGCGCCTAGAACCGCACGACCACTCCGGCCGGCACTCCTCGAACACTCAACAGGTCGCGAAGTTTCCGAAATGCTCATCCCTAGCCTTCGGTGAAACTCACATAGATCGTGTGGCTTCCCTATCCTACACAAGACCAGTACGCTCACTGATACTACATGCACCGTGAGTGTCTCTGACTAGCAGTCAATCGTCCAGGTGACGCTCCTATTGCCTGGACGGTTTTATATCGATAGTTGGGTTTATATGGATAATAGACGGAGATCATATGTTCTGTCTGATCAATGTACATTTTAGTAAGTCATCTGATGCGTTTGGATTGCAGTTGCACGTGTAAATCATGATATTTTGTGCTTCAGAAATTGCTAATAAATTATGCTTTTAAAAAAATTAATGTAACTGAATTTGAATATTATGCAACAGCTTCCTTTGACATATGCAGTTTCTAAAGCAGCAAAATTAACTGGTCTTCCATGAAAGTTGTTTTCCTACCGTGACCTTTAGTTATTATTGCCCGTCAGTTCAAGACAGTAAAATGTGCGAAGAAGAACTAAGCTGGTTTCAACATTCGAAACATGAATTTCTTACCGAAATCTCAAAATAATATTTCTGAAAGATTGTATTGTATCAATGAAAACACCAGTCAGAAATAATTATTGTCATAATGGTGCCTCATTTATGTTAAAAAATGGTCAAGTGTGGGTAGCATTGACGCTGAGAGCCTTCCGTAAAAAATCTTGTAATGTACATAGATAGTCATCCAGAATGTCGACGATTTTTGCTGTTATTGATATCGATACTGGCAAGATTTTGATCAAAGTAATTCCACGACTTCAGGGAATGTTTTAATTTTAAGTACTGAAATAGGTCTATTGGGAGTACGTTATTTGCATCTCTGAAATTTGTACGTACTATGAATGTCTCAGACGCTAAGCAGCAATTTTGAATCGCTTGTTATTCGCGCGCAGTCTTTGGTCAGAGTACCTGTATCGCTGGAAGATGTGCTTGCTTTTGTCATCGCTGCTGGGAAGTGATGAGCGCGGGAGTTCTATCGTTATAGCAACAGACAGATGCTGAGCTGAAGACTCGTGACGGTGTAGACGTAAAGTTAAGTGCATCTGTATTTAAGGTAAACGATTTGTGTTTGAAAGTTGTGAAACAGAGGAGAAGTATTTGATTAGCGATTTAGAATGAAGAGGACTGAAGGTAATATTTTTATTTATTCGCACTGCAGTCGCGTAGTTAGTATTCATTGTTGAATGAGACATCCATATCAGGGAACTTCAGATTTTTCATTAGAGATCGAGTAATTTTTAATGTAAGGTATTTTTCATGTTTGTTAATGATTTGTCAAACATTTGCGAGAGTAAGAATTTGACAGTGTTAATGAGTGTTGTAACATGAATTGCGTAAAAATAATAAGATATCAGATAGTTTAAAAACAGTTTATTAAAAGAATATTTCACCTAAGAATATAGTCCACGTCCTTGAGTCAAGTCGTTTTTATTTAATGGTGTGTCTCGTTCAATAATGTGCAAAAAATAGTTTATCTGATTTCTGGAGCATTGTACTAAGCTCTCGGCAGCTGTAGTTAGCAATTTGCAGCTGGCGCACAGAGAGCAGCAAGCACTGCATTTCCAAGCAATTAAACTACGGCGTAAGACATTTTCATCTCAGGATAAGTTTGCTACGAAAATTATCAACACAGAGGAACCATTTCACGAACAGCGCTAATAGGCAGATCATTAACGCACTGGGACCACTTTTTTTAATTACAGAGATTGATAATAAAGTTCAGAATGTAATCTGTTTGCAAATTTTGTTAGAAAGATTACAAAACAGGATCAAATTCATGTTGCATTCTCGCAGGCAACTATCATTGGTTCCTCTCGCAGTTGTAAATGCACCGAAGTCGCCCAAAGATAAACAACAGCAAAGGTACAACCAACCAAGCCAGTACGGGTTCAAAATTAACCGAAAATACTTTTTAAAGGAATCTTTCATTATAAATTTTTCGCGTAATTTTGCATTCGCTGTTACAGTTTTTGTTTATAGTTTTTGGAGTTATATTAACATGGTATGCTAATTGACCTCTGCAGCCGTGTTAACTTCGTCTGCTCTCTCCCCTTTCGCGAATACTGGTAAGATTTGATGGAAGTCTTCAGAGAAGAAAATAATACAGCCAGCCATAAGCTACTGTCGAACTGTTCTGTGGAATGCTTCAACGGATATTTTATGGGATATCAGAACCTTATCCCGAACAGTGGAAATGCAATCCTGTAGCAATTATTACTTTTATTTGAAACATTGCAGATGCTGTACGTTTAGTAGGCATATACTGTCAAGTTTTTTTTTTGTGTACGAAGAGCAATTTGTAAAGAATTTGCAGTGCTAGCGCTGGGCGTGGTACGCCTATCGCTGCTAGTTGGCGAAGGCAATTTCACTGGAAAATTCCCTTTACCGTATCTCAGTCAATTAGTACGAAATATTTGTAAATTATACGTACAAACCTTCCTCGTGAATAATTCTACCTATTACTGAAAACCAAATCAAAATCCTTACAGTAGTTCCTGAGATTTTTGACGGATTAGGAATGCAATGTAAGTTTGCATGGCCAAGAGATATTTTTGTGTAGTACAGCTACAAATTAACAGTTTTCAGATAATATTTCCTTCACTTGTTCTGTGAAAACTTGGTTCTTGCCAAATTCCATGATACTAGGTCAACGGGAAATAGCCTGCGGGTTTTGATGAGTGAGTTTGCGAGTATCAAAAAAAGGCGGTGTCTTTTGATTGCTCTGACTTCAACACCGCCAAGGGCCGTATACCTCAGTACGTGACATAAATTTGAAGTTGACACGTCTTCCTGTTCCTGAGAGAAAGAGGTCTTAACAGACAGAGACAGACGACAGAGTAGTCCTATAAGCGGTCCGTTTTTACCGATTAAGATACGGAACTCTTAAAAATGAAACTCCCTTGATATAATCTTCAGGTTATGTTTAAAGAGTTTGTTGTTAGATGTCACGATCGACTGCTTCGATAATCGATTATGAAATTATGTCGCAAAATCATTTATCCAGCTGAGGGGACTTCTGATATACACTGAGCAACAACATTAAAGGATCACTTTTACGAAACCCTGTAAATGACTCTTATTCCGATTCAAAAAGTTTTAAATTTGACTCACAGTTTCCTGCAGCCTTCCTCTGTAATGATGAAGAAGCACGGCGCCCTGTGACGTCACCTACGGACAGCAAGGTGGTGACACACACGGAAAAAAAAGGCCACCGCTGGGAAGTACACGCGAGCTGTAAGGTGGATTAATGACGTCACAATAGCACGAAATTTCTCCACAATTCTGCACAACGCCACCGTGGACGTGTCACACTATAAGATCGTCACAGCCGCTGTTGCCCATATTTCAGCCCTACTTTCGACGTGTCTCCTGCGGAGGTCACAACTGAGACACCAAGCGTTGTCAAACGCGAATTTCCTATGGATGGCCAAGGAAAACGTTTCGACATGCCGCGGTTCAGAATCGACTCAAAATGGCATCAAGGGGTGACATAAATGGCATGATGAAATCACCCGCATCCTCGGACACTCATAACCACAAACTTAGACGTTGAAAACAAGAGTTCACAGTGTGATGAACAACATGGAAATGTTCTTCACAACCTTTGACACCCTCGGACGATTCAACCCGCCTCTAATGACACCGTGGTGCCCCAACCCCTATAAACGTAGTGGTTAAAAATAACACTTCCTTTGTAAGGTTTTTTTTTTTTTTTAAATGCTTAAACCACGACTGTTTTCGGGCTAATACCTGACCATCATCAGGTGTGATACTGGTAATGAACAAGAGACCGAAGCTATTGATAATTTTTACGCGCAGTAGTACACATGAGAAAACAAAAAGAAAGTACTATATAACATTTTAGAAACAGCCGTCGGGCTTGGTGCAGTAAAACCTACGTCAACTCCATTGAATGTGATCGCACCCCCTTTGCAATGCAGTACCACTGCAACTTTTGCTCCCGTGTACAGGCCGGAACCGGTATGACCGTTCAAAACCAGTCGACGAAGTTTCACCGCGATGCGAAGTACCAAAGGATACTTTCGATTTTTCGACGCTCCCGTTTTTCGCCCTCCGGTGGGATGATCACGCGGGAGTGAAACATTTGCATGAGCGTTAATAAAACGGTAAAGTATCCCTCCAAAACCCGCGGTTCGGTAACACTCTCGATTCCACCCAAGCACCTTCGTTGAGCGCATTAGAAGCGTACCTTAAAAAATTTTCGATACCACGTCGACCTAGCTGCTGCTCTAGCTCCTGAGAATTAGGCGACTTGATTTCCTTTTCCAGGAGCACGGCGATTCAGCAGTAATCAATTCACATTTATTAATAAGCAGCCGGAACTGATATTTTCGCGAAGTAAAGGATTTGGCTTGAGGCGAGATAGCGTACACTAGTATCGCACTGACCCACTTCTGGAAACGAGATTTGCCTTCGCCCAAAGTAGCCGAAAGCTTTCGACGGTAAATAATGCGGCGGAAGGCGACTGCCCGCCGTGAGGTGGCGGCGGTGATTTATGGTCGTGATACGCGGGGCCCCGTATGCTAAGCAAGCGCCGACCGTCAGGCGTGGCTCTGCGCTGTGACGTCAGCAGACCCGCCTAGACCTATAAGCACACACGAGCCACGGAGCGTGTTTCCGCGTCTGTGAAAAATAGCGGCCATTACTGTCACGGGCGGTAATTTCCCTGTCGTCGACCGCCGGTGTCTGTGCTAGGACTTTCTCACGCAGGCTTGTCACTTGTTTGGATTGTGTTTTCGTTGCTGCTCGTCCATCATCGCTCCCTGCGCACTGGACGCCGGCTGTTTGCTGAGACGTCTCGCTCATACTGAACTGGCTTTTTTGATGTTGTCGGCCTTTGTTACTTAACAGTTTCACTATTACGTACATCGTCCGCAGCTCGTGGTCGTGCGGTAGCGTTCTCGCTTCCCGCGCCCGGGTTCCCGGGTTCGATTCCCGGCGGGGTCAGGGATTTTCTCTGCCTCGTGATGACTGGGTGTTGTGTGATGTCCTTAGGTTAGTTAGGTTTAAGTAGTTCTAAGTTCTAGGGGACTGATGACCGTAGATGTTAAGTCCCATAGTGCTCAGAGCCATTTGAACCATTTTATTACGTACATCACAACGGGCAGCATATGTCACCGTGCTATTTGCAAAGGAGTCGAAACACCAACGTGCGATCACAGCTGTGATCTTAAAGCGGGATGGCCAAGAATTCGGATTGAGAGCCATATCCTAGCTGGCACAGTTCCCCCACTGCCACACCATACTGTCTGAGCGCGAGGAAGGCGAAGAGGGGAAAACTGCGAACTTGTCGTATGTGAATGGTACTGCACTCGCACTGAATACGGCTTGAGTTTTATATTTAACGTTTCTCAATAACACAGATCACAAACGAAACATATTTTCAGAATTATTTAATTATTTTTGACACCCTGAAGACACGCTAAAACTTTTATATGAAACAAATTGTCGGCATACGTACAGATGCAGAAAATTTCACGGATTTTTGCACTCAGGTTGCCACGAATCGTGACTTATTTAGTTTCATATTCGGAAAAAGATCTTTCAAAACAGGTTGATCTAAATATTGTAGCGCTTTCGAGCTTTTTTTATAGAGACGTGGAAACTCTATCTGAGGAAACTAATGTAGACGTCATTGACAGTTTGGTGAAGTTCACATAAAATGTGGATTCTACATTCCTGTACACCTTTTTCCTACAAAATTTCAGCAATAGTGTGTTTTAAATCGAAAAATCGTTCCAGACAAACTACTTAACTTAATCCACGTACTTTGCAGTAATATATAAAGTCACCGAGCTCTTCGCTCAGTTCCATCGAAAACTTCGAAATGACAGTGGCATAATGCAGGCGACTATTGAAATTCGTGCCACCAATTTGTTCACGACCTGCAAATTTAGCACAAAGTGCTTCTTGATGAACCGAACGTCTGTCGAACGTTGTAATTGTTTGCTCTTTCATTGTCAAGTACAGGGTGATTATAATTAAACTTTCAAAACGCTGTAGAAATAACACCACCGATCAGAATGACGTCAAATTGCAACGGAATATTATCGGAGAAGGGGTAAAACGTATGGCGGAAGGAAAAAAATGGTGTGAAAATTCATCAATAGATAGCGCTGTATCTGTCAGAATACGTAAATGGGAACACCTGTCATGCGCACGACCCATTGAAAAAATGGTTCAGATGGTTCTGAGCACTGTGGGACTTAACATCTGAGGTCATCAGTCCCCTAGACCTTACAACTACTTAAACCTAACTAACCTAAGGACATCACATACATCCATGCCTGAGGCAGGATTCGAACCTGCAACCGTAGCAGTCGCGCGAGGTTCCGGACTGAAGCGACAACCCATTGAACTTGGTGTAATCACGCCGGATACACGGCGTTCCCTCCTTTCGCGTCTGCGACATTCGCGATGACTGTCTCAATGCGGGGTCGCCCTCTGCTTGTAAAGCTGTATTACAAGAATGATAACTGCGCACACGTCGCTTTGCAGAAGTTCCGGACATTGAAGCATTTGAAAAAAGGCGTTGGCCCGATGACTACCGTGAGTCTAGAGAAAATGATTCGGAAATTCGGAAAGACAGGTTCTTTTGGTGTGCAACCTGGTAGAGGGAGGAAACGAACTGAATCGACGTCAGTGGAAGCAGTGGCCACAGCAATGCAGGAGGATACGACTGGTGGTGTGCAGACGTGTAGTGTATAGAGAATTGCCCGAACATTGGACATACCTGTGCACTATCCTACGAAACGTCCTTCATTGTTATCCATTCAAAATTGCCCATGTGCACGAGCTGCTCCCTGTTGACCTGCCAGCAAGAGCGACTTCTGCTTTAGAATTTCTTGCTCGCATGGAAGTGGACAATGATTCGACGTGGAAGATTTTGTGGACAGACGCCCACTTCCATCTGAAATACGCAGAATTGTCGAACATGGGCAATGGGAAGTCCACACGATAATCAACCAGTACCTCTTCATTCTGAAACAGTCACTGTGTGGTGCGGGTTTATGTTATCATTTATTATAGGGCTATATTTTTTTGAAGAGACGAAGAGACAGGTGCTTCCAGTCCTGTTACCTGTACCGTCACTGGTGAGCACTATGAGTGTCTTTTGCGCAACCACATCATTCCAGGTCTACAACAGCGTGGATGTGTGGATGGGATAATTTTTATGCAAGATGGCGTTCCTCTGCACATTGCAAATCCAGTGAAGCAGCTGCTGGAGCGCCATTTCGGAAATGCTAGAATTATCAGCCGCCATTTCCCTACAGCCTGGCCATCCTTATCACCTGATCTTAATCCATGTGACTTCTGGCTGTGAGGCTATCTGAAAGATGTTGTGTTCAGTGTTCCGACTGCAAACTTAGCTGCATTGAAGGCACACATTGCGCAACACATTCTGAATGTGACCCTGCAAACACTTCGATCAATTGTGGAACATGCTGTTTCTCGATTTCAACTTGTTGCAGAAAACGGTGCACAGCATACTGAACATTTTTTGCGCCAGGCACACGGAAATTAATAATCCGATTTGATTTTGATTTATGCTTTTTATGCGGTTTTTGGCCTCAGGACAATTAAAAACCGATTTTTCCCATCCGATATGATGTGACCTTGCCGTGGTGAATAGGCTTACGTAACTAACAGTATCACACCTGCACACCCATGCACACTGAGTAGTCCTGTTTGTTTAACGTCAAACGTCCATCTTAGGCGTTGTTGCATGATTCATTTCTCATTTGTAGTCGACCACTATTAAATTATGATGCTTACAGCGCCATCTATTGCTGTATTTTGTAACTGTTTATTTTTCTTCTGACATATGTTTTCCTCCTTCTCCGATAACATTCCGTTGCAATTTCAGTCATTCTGACCAGTGGTGTTATTTCTACAGCAGTTTGAAGGTTTAACTTTTAATTATAATCACCCTGTAAATCTTTAAATTCTTTCTGCATGTTGTTGTAGTGTCGTTTCTTAGGAGATTTTCAGTACCTGTGACATATGCGACTGTCTAATACATCATACTGCTAATTCTTATCTCTCTTCCGTCATTCGCATTCATTTTTAAAGGCTTGTGTCGATAGATCGCTAGATCCCAGTCTCCTCTTTTCACTCCAGACCTACGCCCTTCCTTCAATTTCCTCCGTCTGGTCGCTTCCTTCCTCTCACGCCGTCCTTCCTATGTCACCCTCCACAACACCAGCTTCCGTATCTTTTATCCCACTGTTGGTGTCCCCCAAGGATCCGTTCTCTCCCCTCTCTTCTATCTCCTGTACACTGCCGACATGCCCAAGCCACCACCACCTGTCCACCTTCTCCAGTATGCTGATGACACCATCCTTCAACGGTCCCAACGCACCCTCCAAACTAACTTTGACCAGTTCACCACTTGGTGTAAGCAGTGCTTCCTGCATCTAAACCCCTCCAAAAGGCAAGCAATCATCATAGGCTGCACCACCCCGTCCTTCCATCTCCACGACTTCTACCTCACCATTTATGGTCGTCCCATCCAGCTCACCCCCACCCACAGATACCTTGGCCTCACCCTCGGCCCTCACCTCATCTGGACCCCTCACCTGCTGACCATCCAGCAGAAATCCCATTCCCGCCTCCGCCTCCTAAAACTCCTGTCCGGCTGGACAAGGGGATTGCATCCTTCCACCATCCTCCACATCTACAAATCCATCTTTTGTCCTATCCTCTGTTATGTCAGAGCGTTGCCTGGATCTCCGCCCATCCCTCCCCTCGTTTTACAAGGCCCTCCAAATCCTTGAATGCCATGTGCTCTCACTAGCTTTCTGTATCCACCTTCCTTCCTCCACACAACTCCTGTATTACCTCATTCCCTTCCCCCACCTCTTCCTTTTCCTCCAACATCTCTGCATCCTTTACACTGTCCACAGGCTTGATCCCCCCCCCCCCCCACACCCTGGTTTCCTCCTTCCTCTCCACCCTCCACAACTCTATCGCTGTATCCCTCCCTGTCTTCACCTCCACACACTCCATCTCCTTCATCAGGGCGATTTCCAGCACCTCCAATTCTCAGACGTTGAACTTCGCCACAACATCTACCCTTCCTTCCAACTGTAACCTGGCCTTGTTCCTTTCCTCCCCATGGCCCCCTTTTTCCTCTCCCCTCCTTCCCTCCCTGAATCGCTGTACCCCCTCCTCGACTGCTTCTGCCCCACTCCCTTCCCTCCCCGGCCCTCTTCGGTAGAGATGGGCAAAACTGTTCTTTTCAGAGATTGGATCAGAACTGTTCACTCCCTGAAATGAATTAGCTCTTTTTCATGACTCACCACTCATTTACAATAGAAAATAAATGGAAGGCACATTGTCCTTTAAACTTGGTTTATTCCAGTACTACACCTGTATTTTGATCTTATTTGATCCTATTTTTAAGTAACACAGATAATGAGTAAGAATTTTGTATTGTTTATTGAAATTTCCACGATATGACAAAGTTTTTGATTATTGATTTATTTTGCACTATCGTGGTTTTTTGGGTGATCGGAAAATGTTGTAACTTGAGATTTACATTAACAATATATTTGGCTATAATGTATTAAAATTTCATTAACCTCATACAAATTCATCGCAAGCCATTTTTTTTTGAAAGTGAACGTTTCCTTCCGAAGACGCCTAAAATCGCAAAATCCGTACCAGAATAAGAAAAAAAATATATAAATTTGACTGTAAAACGAAAGTGCTGCATATAGCCTTACGCAGAATAAAACAAGGAAAATATTGGTGTATCACATTTTGCGATACGTTTATCGGTTCGCTCGTAATTAAAGCGTAAATTCGAGTGTCCATAATAAAAATCCTATAGTAAGAGGAGTCATCAGGAACCTAATCTAATCAGTTTAAACAAATAAAAATAAAATAAAAACAATTGATGTATACATAACATAATAATGTAATATACATAGCGGTATTACTACGAAGAATAATATCCAGTAGGGACGAACTCCGATGCAGAGGCGCTGAGTCGAGCGGGTCGAGCCGCGAGCTGTATTACTGCGTGAGCTGAGACCGCAGAGAGCAGAGTGACACCTGAGTCGCTTTGCTCAACGCTCTGGCTAGAGTCGAGACGGTGGGGTGAGCGTTGAGCGGGCGAGTTCCGAGGGTGGGGGGAGCGGTGAACTCACCCGCTCCGAAACAAATCGTCTGTTCCCTTGCGAGCAGGTTGTTGCAAGTAGTTCCTATGTTATCCGCTAGGTGGCTCTCTGTCCTGTTGCTCGCATCAACTGCCCAGAGGGCAGGACGTGCGACTGAAACGATCGCCGACAGAGTGCGATGCGAAGTTAAGCTGCGCCAGACACTGCGCGCGGCAGACGACGCACATGGACGGCACGGCATATGTGAAACACAAAATCCAATGGGGCACTGCACAATGCAGGCAGCCAAGGTAGAAGCAGGGCAGAGGCCGGCGCTGGCTGTGTTGTGTTGTGTGGCGTGCACTGTGCTCTGACCAGCAGAGGCGCTGCTGATATGCTCCGTCTCTCTCTCTCTCTCTCTCTCTCTCTCTCTCTCTGCCGTGGGAAACGTTTGGAGCTACCGTTCTTTTTTTCTGAATCACTGATTGTTCACTCCTTTGAAAGATTCAACTCTATGAATTAGTTCAAGAGCGCATCCCCCATCTCTACTCTTCGGCGCGCTCCCCGCACGTCTACCCCCTCCCTTCTTCCCTTCTTCCCCCTCTCCTCCTCTCCCTCCCTTCTTCCCTCCTCCCTCGTCTCTATTCCCCTGGCAGATCCTATCAGTATGCTCATCATCGCCAGTGTACTACGTCAGTGTTGTGTTTGGTGCTTTTCTCCCATGTGTCAAGAGCTGTGATTTTAATTGTGTGCTGGTCTTGTACATAGTGTTACTATCAGTGACTTATGTGCTATGGCATCTGTCGATACTCTTATGCTCCGGCATACTTCGCTTTGTGTTCTATAATTGTCCCAGTGTGTGATTTTTTTGTGTGCACTACTTTTTTACTGATTTTATGTCCATTTTACAGTCGCCTCCTTTTTGTCTGTTCTCTTCCATACTGTTCCCCATTTTTTATATCTATGTACGCCATATTTTCTCCATTCTATTATTTTAAATTTCTTTCTATAATTACTGTCATTCGGCGAAGAGCAGCACATATGCTGCTGCCAGCATCAATAAAGGAAAAACAAAATACATTGCTAGACTGGCTCTTTTTGTGCAAACAGCCGCTGGACCTGTAAACGTCCTTCATACCACGAAAAATAGCGAAGGGTAAACATTGATGACACCATGATTCTGCCGAATTGAAGAGAGTTGAAGCGCCCGCTAAAATTTCACACTGAGGTACTGAATGAAATATCGCGCTGTATCGCATACTTCGGGGAAGGAACGAGAAAAGCCGAGCTATGCCGAGCCTTTCCCTCACCCGGATCACACACCCAACAC
The DNA here is from genome assembly GCF_021461385.2 of Schistocerca piceifrons. NCBI lineage: Eukaryota > Metazoa > Arthropoda > Insecta > Orthoptera > Acrididae > Schistocerca > Schistocerca piceifrons. The sequence continues at coordinate 81,808,771 of NC_060138.1, forward strand.
ACATGACCTTCCTGTTTTTATAAGTCGTTTCACTAATCTGAGGTCCACTTCTTCCTGTGCACCGCACTTTAATTGCATTCAGTCTCATCTTCCACAGATTTCCTATACAATATGAGGGTCGCTATAGTACTAAGGACGCACATTTCCAGCAACCTCGCTTTTAATTTCATGACGCAGTGATGGTTTGCACGCACGACATAATACAGTTATAAGAGCCGCAATTGAAATTATTCTTCATCTCGGCGACAACATAACAGTTTCCATTATCAAAGGGCGCATAAATTCGCATGAATGGATAACATACCATCGATTACAGTGTAATGCTGTGTAGTAGAACAGGATTTTATAATCATATTCTGCTATGGAGGCGAACCAGTAAACCATCTGCAAAACATCTCCACGTAGCATTGCGCAGCAGAAAACAACATTAAAAGCTGCGGACAGTGCACGGGGGAGGGGGGTTACGTGCGAGGAGTGTAGGAACGGGCGATATTTCCACGTAAACACAAAACACCGAGAACACGCTACTAGCTCGCTTAAAAATGATAATACCCTCGTACGTTTGGATATGCCAACGAGACCTTTGCTAGATTTTAGTTTGAAAACACTGAACTGGTTTCTAATGCGAAATGTTAAAAACATCACAGTAGAAAAATGCGAAGCGTGTGGCTAAATAAAGAAGAATAAATATCAATTCCGTGTGGACGGTGTTTCTTTAAAATCGTTGTTACAGGTTGTTGTATATGTGGACTAAATAACATGAATATCTAAAAATGGGTATTGGATGGTCGACACACATATCAAGCAGTGTAACATGACTGAAGCAGTTAACGACCTGCCCAATTTCTAAAAATATTAGTAGTATCTCCTATTACACGGTTGATAAATATCTTTAATTTGTGACTGTGACAGGGTGAACGAGCAGCAACGAATACCCTGCTGTGAAATAAAAGCTTCTGTCGTTTGAACTCATAATTGATCGATTAAATTTGTTTGTTATTGTTTGGCGGTGGATGCAAATGCAAATGCAACTTTAAAAACGTCTTCAGATGACTGTTTTATACCTCACTGTTGAACTTCGGAGCTGTGTTCTCTTAGTGGTGCAGTGTCATGGAACACTCTCCTGCATAGTATAGCACGACCTACAGAACTCTGTACCACGCTTAAAGACGTTAAAAATAAAAATATGTTAAAAATATCTGGAGATGGTCATTCGATGGACAAAGCTGGCTCATCCTAATATAAACATTTAAAATATTTCAAAATTGTTAAGGCTTTCGTGGCCACCGGCAATGGAGGATGAAGTTTTGACAATGCCAGCCACTCGTGCTGGCGAAACGCCAGTAAAATCATCAAACGAACGTCGGCCGAAGAACCCGAGACAGAAGCAAATAGGCAGTTTAATGTATTTCTTTTCCTGTCTCTTACGTTAGGTTTTTATTGTGTTGCACACAAACAAGAAACAAAAAAAAAAAAACAGAACAGCTTTTTCCAATAAGAACAAAATGGTTTCCATGAAAGGGGATGCAGTATTTAATATACGGCGGCGAACAAGGAAACAAAAATCGCTTCATGGGCCACACTGACGCATTCGAAGGGCTTAAAGAAGCTAGGCGGTGAGAAACACTTGACATTAAGGACTTTCCAAAACACTCAGTATAACGTCAAAAGATCCTATCAACTACAGACCCATTCTCTTAAGCAAGTCCAACAATTAGATCATAAGGCCTAAAATGACAAAAGGCTTCTTCGCGACCCCAATCTTATTCACCCTGCACCCTGACGATATGGTGAAACAATTAAAAGCAGAATCCTAACAGGTATTCATATCCAACAACCTGAAGCTATATATTGCATTTGCAGAGCGTCTTATGGAAATCGAACGCAGGCCAAAAAACAATGACACTGATCCAAAAATTTCATATTTGCTGTGACGGCTCTCCGTAGAAATTGACGAACAGATAAAACCATGGAAGATCCGAAGGAAATGCTAAATGAGTACACAGATCTGTGTAACGGAACTCTATACTATGCTATGAAAGAACTGTCACAAACTAGAATAACACGCATCACAAAGCAAAACTAAAACACACACTCTCTCTCCTTCTACCTCTCTTTCTCCATGTGTCTCCCTCTGTCTCTCTCACTCTCCCTCTCACACACACAGGTACAGAGACGTGTGCAACACTCACAACGCACCCTTCGAAACTTGCTGTTTAAACAAAACTTCGAAATTACCCGTCCACAACACAGAAAAGAAGCTGGCGGAGTAGTTCAATTTATAGTAAACCGTAAAACAGTGCTTGCTGCGAAAACAGTTTGTAATGATTTCACAACGAGGAAACCAGAACCACCAACCTCAACAAAAGTCTCAAACAACAAAAGGAAGTTTAAACAAATTTGAGACCTCTTCTCACACTTTCGAATTTTACGAATCACTAACAAAGTAGGCACAACTTTTCGCAAATAGAATAATCTTAGAAAACCAACGATAAACAGAATTAGCAATATAATATATTTGACAACAGACGAAACTAACAAATTACACTAACAAAATGAAGAATAAACGCAAATGACTACGGTTTCCTCTCCATGTAAACGTGACACAATACTTTAGAGAAACTAGAATACCACGCATCACAAAGCAAAACTAAGACACACACTCTCTCCCCTTCTACCTCTCTTTCTCCCTGTGTCTCTCTCTGTCTCTCTCACTCTCTCTCTCTCACACACAGGTACAGAGACATGTGCAACACTAGTTGCAGATGACCTAGTATATTCAAATATCAGCTGTATTGGAGAAGACAGTGATATAAATAACAAAATGTGATATTAACGTAGAGAAACATACTACTTAAAAAAATAAATTTTTTTGAATAAGTTGCTGTCAGTTCCAGCTTCCATTGATGAAGCAAAATATTATGAGCACTTGTTTTAATAACCTGTTCGTGCTCCTCTGGAACGCAGTACAGCATCGATTCTGTGTGGCATGTTTTCGTCAAGTCGTTGGTAACTTTCCGAAAGTATGTATCATTAAATGTTTACGCTCAGGTTGCACTGTGTCGCCTGCCCTGTCTACTGAGTGAAATTTATAATTGGACTTTTGTTTAATGTGGTTTAATATTGTACCGTTGACGTTAGTGATAGTATTATTAAACAATAATTACACTCCACTCAGTTCTACTAAGACGCAGCACGTTCACCAAAAACAAAAACTTTAATATATAATATGCGCAAGAGCACCTGAAAAGCTTCATGGATTCCAGTACGAAGTAGAACAACTTGTAGTTTCTGACATGTAGTCAACTGAGGATTCTTAATCTACTGTTTCCCGTCATTCTTTTTGTTAGAAGGGCACATTCAGATTTCATTACGCTTATTAATACTCAGTGGAATTGTCACTACAGAATCAAACGTATCCCTGCTTTCCTATAAACTCTGTACATTGTTGGAACCAATGTATGCTTGTAGTAAATTGGTTACTTTTCGTAATATATGCTATTAACTAACGTGAATGTTTCGCAGAAATGCTCAACTTCTGTGAATGAACATTATCTCTTTGCCTTTTGATTATACCAGTGATGTTACTAGTATATTCCGCTATCTCAATTTATTTAAATCATTATATCGACTAATGCTCTGTACGTATTATGAAAAAGAAATGAGAAAATTCAATGTATTTTCTTAATCAGGATTAATGATGGTAAAAAATCTTGTTCTGATATCTCTCAAGGTACGCGATTTTCCCTATGAAAAAAATCAAACAAATTTCTTTGCAATGTGTCACTTTACGACGACTGCACTCGAAATGTATCACTGTAAATTACTGTGAACTTACGGGCAGAAATAACAATACTAAATTGGAGTTTCTGATTTCTGTTCCTCGCGTTAGCGTTCTCGCTTCCCGAGCACGGGGTCCCGGGTTCGACTCCCGGCGCGGTCAGGGATTTTCACCTGCCTCGAGATGACTGGATGTTGTTGTGTCGTCTTCATCATCACCATTCATCCCCATTACTGTCGGAGGAAGGCAATGGCAAACCACCTCCACTAGGACCTTGCCTTTTTCGGCGGTGCGGGCCTCCCACATCGTTCCCCTACGCTCTGTCAAGGAGTATGGGACTTCATCATCATCATCATCATCATCATCATCAGCATCATCACATCATCATCATCATCATTTCTATAATGCCTTTTTTGTGTTTGTACTGTATTTTGTCAATTAATCTCAGTACTATACTCCTTTTACGGAAGGTAGTGTCCGAGTGCCAGCAAATCAGTTTAATGTTCTCTAACCTTATCGAAAGAACAACCAAAAAAAAAAAAACTCCTGAGTTTCGCCGTTACTTTACACTAAACTTGGGACAATTCGTGGACAAAGCTAAGCTTCCTCAGGCGCTGACAGATTGTGGATTTCACTAATGAACTCAAAATTAAAAACGGTCACTCGTCACTTTATCAGTCATCAAATTACAGCAGAGACACATGTAGTGTCCTAACATGGTTCAGAATTTCAAAGGAAAAGTATTACCACAGCTGGGGAAGATCACCGCTATATGATAGTTCAACGCTTTCTGCAGTATGTAATCATAAAGTTTCGTGATTTACTCATTGCTGGTTACTATTATATCTAGTACAATAACCACTTACACACCTCGAGACGTCACCTTGGTCGAGCAATCCCAAACCACTAACAAACATTAAATCAAAAGAAAGCTAGCAGTCAGTTTCTTTTGAGTGGGGCAGCAGATTGAAGGAACCAAAGCAGATCCTCTAACCGATCAAATCCACAATACCAATCAAAATTCCAAAAAAAAAAAAAAAAAAAAAAAAAACACCGAAAATTAGTAGAAACTGTAGAAGCTAAATTTTTTGTATTAATCTTCGCATCAACTCTAAAAGATCTTCCTAGTTGTAGCATGACCTATCATGCACCCAGATTCAGGATAAATAGTAAAAGGAACCTGTTCTCTTGAAATCAGAGAAAAATTTACAGTGGGAAAATTTGTGCCCAGCGTGCTAACCGCAGCCTCCATACGCCTAGATAGACTTACCGCTCCTGAATATAAAGTTCTTGACCCAAGTCCTCTTCCCAGGACGATCTGCGTGTGTAATGGTCAAGAAAGAACTCTCTCTTACTGTTGATTGTGTTAGGAACCATACTTTTAGGCGAACGTGTGTCGATACTGCAGTTTTACAAGGATCACTTCATTGGGTTTGGTTGGCTGTCGGTCCAGCTTATGGCGCCCAGATTGTAGCGCCCGTACTACGCAGTATCCGTCTTACGCGCTCTCTGCTTTGCTGTGTCGGTTTTTTAGAGGTAGCCATCCTCGTACTGGATTTCTACAATAGGTTTTAGTTCAAATGGATAAATAATTATTCGCACTCAGTTTTGAATTAATTTCCTTACAAGGGAAACTTCCAATCTCACCCTCCTCAGATTTAGTGGTAAGATAGCCCAGTGGATAGCCCATCAAAAACTGAACACAGATCAAATATAAAAACAGGAAGAAGGCGTACTGAATTGTGAAAAAAGCGAAGTAGAAAGAGTGAACGGTCCAAGCTTAAGAACTGTAACATAAAGCGAACGCCAGTAGCCACGGCGTCGTGGTTGAGCTGTTACAGTGGTGAACTGTGAAGTGATCGGTCCGTGTCCACAACTGCTTCATATCATCTATTTTTGTTTTTTTCCCATAACGTTACGAACTGCCTGTCCGGACATTGAAATATTTGGTCCCTTTCTGTAGTCTTGGCAGTTATCATACTATACATTGGTTATAGATTTTGAGTCATGTGGTAAGAATACGTTACCGGCGCAAATAAACGTGATGAATACTGAGAGCAGGCGAGATACCATATAGACGTCTCACAGAAATGAAAACAACAAATAAAGGGTGTTAACCTTATTACAGCAAAGAAATTCAAGAGTCAAAAGTTCCAAAACGGAACGCAACTTCAGAAACGTTAAAAACCTATATTTTGACAGACTACAGAGAAACTGTGAGAGTGTGAAACTCTTGCGCTCATTTGTTGCAACTTACGTGACAAACTATTATTTTCTCATCATTTCCATGGCAGTGATCAAATTCGCATTCATACGAATACCTAAATCGGGCAAGGAGGTAAGAGATTCCTACCATGTAACACACGCACTGTCAGTAACGCCGTAATGCCGTGTACGACACACCGGACGTATTTTCCAGTGGAGGATTCGGTTGACTTGTCGCCTTCCCATCAAACGTGCGTTCCTTGTACCTCGCTGTTGGAAACGGACGTTACACCACGACACAGACACAAATCTGAATACAGCGCATAGCGGAGAAAAACAACCTCGGGAGAGGTTTGAGCACAGCTCGCTTGCTTGACAGTCCTACAGCGTGACCACTTCACCAATACGCCGTTGCTCTGTTAAGGGGCTCCGGAAAGGCTCAAAATCATGAAAAGTTCAATTTTTACTTTTTTGTGTTTTCTGAATCTGCAGACTATTACCTTTTAATAGATATATAATTTATTCAATTCCGAAGACTACAACCATTTTTAAATTTTTATTGAAATGTGTTCTACATGGGCGTGACCCACTGTGGCGCTGTAAAACTGCTGTCAAATGGTGTTACTATTAACGTCCGTGTTCATCAGGTACATTTTAGTGATGTGAGATAAAGTATGTGTTGTGGCTAACCTGTGATGGTTCAATATATATCGCTGGTGTGATTGTCGATTGTTTCATGTTTATTTACTCTGTCGTTATCTCGAAAATATTCGTAATTAATTCTGTTTCTTGAGTCTCTGTTTTGTTGAAGTATAATAATGAGTAAAAGTAAAGTTATTAGAAATCCTCTGAAGGCTTTTAAGAAAAGGAGAAATGTTGGAAAGCCAAAGGTATGTGTTATTACTGTAAACAATCAAGACGATAACCAAGTGAGTGAACCTAACCTCTCAAGTACACCTGCCCATAGCAGTCAAAGTGGGAAAGAAAATACTTCACAGAAGAAGCTTGGTTCAATGAGTGAAAACTATGAATGTTTTATGGGCGAATCGGATGTGAATGAAATATTTGATATGTCGGTTCTCAAAGGAATTTTTTCAAACTTTGTAAGATGTATTCATTGCAGTGAAGTTGGTCTGGAACTCTCCATAATAAAGCACGTAGGACTTGCTAGTGAAATACATCTGAAATGTGATAAGTGTTCATACATGACCACCTTTTGGAACAGTGTTGCAGTAACTGCAACTGAAGAAAATGGTAGCAAAATCTACGAACACAACAACGAGCGATGCTTGCTTTAGACAAGGAACGCCTTCGGGCTGCAGACAGGGCTGTAAAGAGTCTAGAAATACAAGCAAGAGTAAACAGGAGGAGGAAGAAGAGAAAGCTGGAGGAGGAGTTTGCAGAGGATGAAGATAATCCACCCTATGGACCTGGAATGCACTAAAAAGTTAATCCAATCTTTGTCGCTCGATTCCCAAAACTTTTATTTTCTCATACTAATTACATGTTTTCTAAGGATCTTCCAAACATATTTGTTTCAAACTTTCAGTAAATGTTACACAGTACCTTCTGCATAATTTAACACAGCCTTTTTCCAAAAAACTGTATATTTTTGAATATATAAATAAAAAATTGCAAAAAAATGTTGTGAATTTTCATTACAATTGAAAAAAAATCATCTTTAATAACTGAACTAAAATTCTGTAAAATCCCTGTGTTAAGCTGTAGCCCATATTCCAATAAATAATCTGTAAAAAGTTCAACTTCCTACCTCAAATACTTTGTGAGGAAAGACGTAATTTATAAGCGTTATTTTAACATTGCAAGTATAGGGCATTCCGGAGCCCCTTAAGTTGCTCTGTATTGCACTCTCTTTTCTTGGACCGTTCATTGCTTCTATTTTTGTTAATTATTTATTTATTTATTTACAGTTCAGTACACCTTCTTCCCGTTTTCAGGGTTGATCCGTGTTCAGGTTTTGAAGTTATGTCCACTGGGCCTACTTACCACAAAATCTATATAGGGGGGGGGGGGGGGTTGCGATGGAGAGTTCCTTGTTAGTAAATTACGATTATTTATGTAGCTCTGCAAAATTGTGGAGGTGACAAGTACCGTATTTTGCGGACTATAAGGCACACTCTTTTATTCGAAAAATGGGCTCCAAAGTTCAGATGCATCTTATACTCGAAATTAATACAAAAATGCCCAGCGTTTCATTTAAAATTCCCGCCAGTCTTCAAAATGGTCATATATTCGATGCCGCGGGAAACCTATCTCTGTCTGGCAACAATGGAGTCAACTGACAGCAGCATTGCATCTATGTGACGAACATGATTTGCGGGGAGTCACAAGCTTGCTAACACTGTCCCCCTTCTGCCCCGCCGTGGAAGCCTAGAACACTTTCTAACCTATGATGAGTCATTGCAGTCTATGGTGCTAGTGAACTTGAACCGAAAGTGATTTGCGTTAGCGGAAACAGTACAATATTTTTGTTAGTAGCTCGTTTCGTAGTGGAAAAAAGTAAGAGATAGTCGTATGATGCGGGCTATAAATTGAAAGTAGTAGCATAGAGGACAACGTTGACGACGGTGAGGAAGAAGGAAGTTCACACGATGATTTTCAGAAATTATAAAGCTCCGTTCGGTTGGTTATAAACTAACAATTTTTAGTCTTGTTTTGCAATGTAATAATAATAATGTTGAAAATATATTTTCTAAAAAACTGCGCAAAAATGAAGGTGCGTCTTATAATCCGTAAAATACGGTAAATCAAAAACACATATCATACGTTTTGTCACGGTATAAGGTCACGCAATTCCCGCAAATTACGGGCCACTGGTTTATGGGCTCTTAAGCTGGTGTCCGATAGCTTCCCACATGTGTTACATACAGTTCAGGGAAGGCGGATTTGGTAACGTAGACATCAACGTGCTTTCGCAATCATGCTCCACTGTAACTGATTATAGTCTGCAGACTCGGACAGCTATACTCCGCGTTCTGTGCTGAGGCGTGGTCATCCAACACCTTTTCACCTAGCCTACTCGTTGTTTCACTGTTCTTCAACCACTCTCCATGTATTCACGTGGCAGTAGCAGGCGAACAGCCGACGAGTTTCGCCGTGTCCGAGATGTTCTTTCCCATGAGTTAGGCTTTAACAGTCTGCCCTTCTTATAAGTACATTACTGCAGTTGATTTCTCTATTTGCGGACCGTGTCGTCGATAGAATGATTCTCCATTGGTTTCTACTCCTCTTATCTACGCTAACGGAAAAAAATTTTACACCAAAGAGGATTGGTCAGATATAAACGAAAGTTGGTAGGCGTTTTCTACATTGCAAGATAATGTTCATTAAAATTTCTAGCCAGTCGCATAAGTGGCGCCATTATGAGGTAGCAAATCAGGTTTACTTTAAATACAATCTGTAACAGACGTGAGTGTTAGTTACCTTTTGATATAGGACGTTGTGAGTTGATGCTGGCTAAGGAAGTCCTTAAGGCGACAAAGACGTCATTATCAGCACCTCACTGAGCCCGAACGAGGTCGTGTAATAGAGCTACGAGAAGCTGGATGTTCCTTCTGCAGTACTGCAAGAAGACTTGGTAGGAATGTAGCCACTGTACATGACTGCTGGCAGCGGTGGTAACAGGAAAGTACGGTTGCAAGAAGACCGGGTTCAATTGGTTCTGAGCACTATGGGACTTAACTTCTGAGGTCATCAGTCCCCTAGAACTTAGAACTACTTAAACCTAACTAACCTAAGGACATTACACACATCCATGCCCGAGGCAGGATTCGAACCTGCGACCGTAGCGGTCGCGCGGTTCCAGACTGAAGCGCCCAGAACCGCTAGGCCACTTCGGCCGGCCCCATGTGTCACTACCGAGAGGCAAGACCACCGTGTTCGGCGTATGGCTCTGGTGCATCGTATTACATTTGTAGCCTCTGCCACATCGTACAGCATCTACAAGAACTGTCTCAGGAACAATTGGCACTACATTGACGCCACGAACTGTTCAAATCGGGTAGTTTAACGACAGCTCCAAGCCAGACTCCCTATGGTGTGCATTCCACTGACCCCAAACCACCGCCATTCGCAACTTCAGTGGTGTCAAGTGACAGCTGGGTGGAGGTCTGTTGTTTTCTGATGAAAGCTGGTTCTGCCTCGGTGCCAGTGATGGCAGTGAGTTGGTTCGAAGAAGGTAGTTGACGGCCTGCACCCAACCTGTCTGCGTGCTAGACATGCCGGACGTACACCTGGAGCTATGATCTGGGATGAGATTTCGTGTGACAGCAGGACTACTCTTCTGGTTATCCCAGGCATCCTGACTGCAAATCTGTACGTAAATCTCGTGATCTGACCTGCTGTGCTCCCATTCATGAACAGCATTCCAGGGCGTTTTCCAACAGGATAACGCTCGCCCACATACCGCTTTTGTAACTCAGCATCCTCTGCACACTGTCGACAGGTTGCCTTGGCCTGCTAAATCACCAGGTCTGTCTCCAGTCGAGCACATGTGGGACTTCATCGGACGACAACTCCAGCGTCATCCACTTCCAGCTTCAACCGCCTGTGTATTGACCGACCAAGTGCAACAGGCGTGGAATTTCATCAAGCAGACTGACACCCGGTGCCTGTACAATACAACGCATTCACGTTTGCATGTTTTGCACTCAACATTCTGGTGATTACACCGGTTATTAATGTGGCGGCGTTTCACATTTGCAATGGCCTATCTCTCGCTTACATTAACCTGTAATCACGCAATATTAATCACTTAAATATGTTACCTAGACAAATGTATTCCCCAAATTTCATTACTGTAAATTAATTATCTTCTTTTCTGTCATTGTTTTTTCTTTATCGTATCACGTGCCTGCGACGCCAACAGATGGCATTCAATCTCCCGATGAGCAGAAGTCATATTGTTTCGGCTCATCAGTATAAGTGTGTGTGTTTTCTGCTTTAACATTAACTTCTTTTTTGATGGAAAATAAAGAACTAGAAATTGTTTTTGCCCAAGCCAGAATCTTAAAAACAATTTTGTAATGAAACATCTGCTAAATGCGAGAGGAATATTTTTTTTCTTTCACTTGCTTCTTTTTCTTCTACTTCATTTTCTTTGTACGTATATCTCTGATGGTTTGTTCTATAATATGAAATGTGGTTATGTTTTTAGGGTTCCGTATCTCAATCGATTAAAACGCAACCTTTATAGGACCACTTTGTTGTCCATCTCCCTTAGTGTCCATCTGTCCGACTGTTAAAAACACTTTTTCTCAGGAAACGGTAGAAGTATTAAGTTGAAATTGATGTCACATACTGAAGTCTGTGGCCCTGTGGCAGCGTAAAACATTGAAGTTCCTTAAGTCAATGCAACCAAAAAAACGACCATTCATGTTACATATTTTGATACTCCCAAACTCACTCACCAAAACCTAGAACCATGAAATTTGGGAAGAAGCAAGGATTAACAGTACAAGTAAAGGGAAAACTCCGAAAATTGTTGATTTGTAGTTATATCACACGAAAAATATTTCTTTTGTCATTTGTTATGTGACGTCGAACTTGAAACTGAAATAGTCACTATTTCTACATTTCAACCTTGAAATTAGAACAGTCACTAGTTCCGCGTTCAGGCAGACTGGGTCGCAAAGGTAAAAGTCACATATCAGGCATGGAATAAATTTATTTCTCAAATGATGTATTTAGGAATTTATTCATCATCAGATATCCAGGCGCGATTACTGCACCTAGATTGGAGTTTCAACTTGTATATGAAACCAACATTCGCAGACTACTCTGACAATTAAAACATTCTCGAAAATTTTGAAACCTCTGGGAGTTTTGCATCAATGTCGATAGCAGACAAAAATGGTCGATTCCCGGAATGAGTGAACTGTTTACATTCATTCAGCGGATAGGCAAAATAATGTGAACACCTGTACTTTCTTGGGAATGGTTTATTAATAGGGGGTTGGACCCCATCTGACCGTAATAATGCTGAGATTCGTCTTGGAATAGTGGCACATAATGATTGTATAGTCTCCAGTGGAATGTTATGCCGCTCTTCCATCAGAACCTCTCCTAACTCTTGTTGTTACGAGGGAGGTGGAAATCTGCTCCAGAGTCAGCGCTCCAATACCCGCCACAAGGTTTCGATAATGTTCAAGTCCGGGGAATGTTCTGGCCGGGGAAGACCCTGCAGTTCAGTTGCATGCTCCTCATACCACGATTGAACTGTCCTGCCTGTGTGAATGGGTGATTTATCGTCTTGGAAAATGGCATCGTTGTTGGCGAACATCATTTGAATCATAGCGGTACACTAGATCACCTAAAACGTTCACATAATCGTTGGCTGTAACACGTCCTTTGAGAGTAATGATGGGACGAGCAGAACACCATGATATTGCTGCCCAGAAAATCACACTCCCACCTCCATGGTTAACTGTTGGAATCAAGCAATCAGGACTGTAGGCTTCTTTTTGGCGTTCTCCAGACGTAAACCCGGCCCGATGTTGGAACTAACGAAAACGTTGACTCGTCGGACCGTATGACGTGTTTCCACTGATCAGCCGTCCAGAATTTATGTTCCTGACACCATGTTTTATGCTTCTTCGCGTTGGTTGTCGTCACTAACGGTTTCGGTATAGCTGCCCGTCCATGATATACGCTTTATGGAGTTCGCGGCGGACACTGTCCATAGATACGGGATCTCGAATATGGCTATTGAGCTCTGCAGTTACTTTAGCCGCCGTAGTTTTGTGTTATTTTCACACAATTCTTGTTAGCGTACAACGATCTCTGTCATTTAGTTTTGATTTGCGCCTAGTATTACGTTTACACGATATTGTCTTTCCATGTTTTGTGTAGGCTGTCATGACAGTTGCTCTTGAAACATTCAATAAGTAGGCTGTGCTGGTTACTGATGCTCCAGCTAATCCGGCCTCCACAATCTGCTCTCTTTGGAACTCTGTTAGGTCTTTCATTGCACGTCGACCTCGACTTCTGAATGCAAATACGAAGTGTGCACTACTTGTAAACAACATGCACTGAAGCCTAGTTCGTACTGAACTCACACAGACCATTGCGACACGTGCCTTACCTGCGTTGTTGACCGTCAAACATAACCATCACATTTCTACCACTGTTCACATTATTTTGCCAGTCCCGTCTAATTAAGTTTCTACGGAACCCTCAGGTGAGCGAGTACCACTCGCACGCAGCCAATTTTTGTTTTGCTTTATTTATATTGCCTCAGTGGATCACTGATGAACTGAGTTCGCAAAAGTGCCAATGTATGTTTCATCGGCTTTGGGATGCATTAGTGAAATGCGTTGTGTAAAACTAAATGTAACATGCAACACTGTTGTACGTACTGTGATACAAGAGCGATATAGTTGGCAGTGGGAGAATGTCAGGCAATGTGTGTGTGTGTGTGTGTGTGTGTGTGTGTGTGTGTGTGTGAGAGAGAGAGAGAGAGAGAGGTTTAAGTAGTTCTAAGTCCTAGGGGACTGATGACCATAGATGTTAAGTCCCAAAGTGCTCAGAGCCATTTTTTTTGGGTGTGTGTCGTCGCGAATGCGAACATGTTGTGCAGTCGAACAAGGCAGAAAATACGAAAATTTGTCACCGCATTCTTATTTTTCGGTCGTGATTTAAACTGGACGTTAAGAAATAAAATGCTAGGCTATGTGAATACTGTGTTCTTTGTGGAGTACTATAAACAGCAGTGACAATATACACCCGAATAGACAGTGATTGTCGTTGCTATAACCAAACCGTTTGCAAAAACGAGTAACTGTGTTCCATAAACTAATGTACATTAAAGTTATTATCATGTTTGCAACTCAATGAACTGCCGCGTATATTAAAACATTAACTGTCGCCTTGGGAGACGTTCAAACAGATTATTACACATGATACTGTTATCCGACAGAACTGTGTGAGTTCGCGATCGTGATTGCTAAAAGCGTACGGACTGTAACTTCGCAATCAGCGTGTCGTTAGAAACAGCAACGTGTGTGTAAAGAACGTTGTAAACGTACAGGTACGAACGTGGATTTATGCAGCAACAATTACGTCTATCTGGGCCACGGATAATAATATTTTCTCCAGGAGAATCATATAGTAAGCAAGAGGATGTATCCTAGACAGTTTGACGACTTATGGAGCTATAACATACCTGCCAAATTTTCCGGTTATCAGGGAAGATTTCCGGATTTTGGGGTAGTCTTGCAGTTTTCCGGATGAATATTGTTTTTCTTCCGGATTTTCAACTCCCGGTCTTGTTCCCGCCCTCTGCATTTATATCGCATTTCAGTTTTAGCTTTCGATAATAGCTGCCATTCTGAGATGCGAGTGTTTGAAATGTGACTGAAAGTCGCCCGGTAACATTATCGATAACCCCTCACGCAGAATATCGTTGCGCTTTTGTCATTAATTCAGTGTGTTTGAAACATGGAGGTAAGAATAAGGGGAGATGGCGCTACGTATCCCAGCCGTACTACGTTTTGAAGCCATGGGGGCGTGGCTCGCTGCCATGACACTCTGACCAAAACATTGCCAGTGTGCGATAGCGCTGCGTGTATTACAGTCGCTAATTGCACCATGTACGCATGTAACGTCATCAGATTGGTTGTTTAAAGTTTTTGTTTAAAATAAAATCTCGTAAAGGCGAAATTCCGCGTTTCTTCTGATTAAAAATAGTTTTTAATGTAATATTACGAATAGCTAGCCTTCAATGTAAACGATACAATTTTGTTAATTCAGTAATAAACGTGTATCACAAACTAAATAATAGAGACTGAAAACTAAGTTAGCTATACCCTCCCTCCAAAGCCCCATAAATACATCTTGTTTGTAATACGTACTGGGACATTTCAGTTACGTTACACTATTGGAAAACACTGTTCATTACCACCAATATTCACTGAAATACGGTACACAGAATGGCAAATCTACACAGTGTCCTGTTTAGGCCTATACTTTACGCCAGTTAATGTAGTGTTAACTTTTAATTTGGTACATGATGAAGACAAAGTGAGTTACTCAACACTTCGATTATCGACGATACGCACGTATTATACTGAAACGTGAACTTGAAAACTAAGAATTTAATTCTTTGAATTAACATACCTTTTGCAAATGTTTTGGCTGTGTAGGGAAAACTGATGGTACAGCATTTTCTCGGAGCCTTACTGTTGAAAGGGAAGCTCCATTTAGACGCACGCCAATTCTTCCTCCTCACGGCATTCTCCCACACAGCTTTCCGACTTTCATTTTTAGGAAATCTAAAATCGTACAGGAGAAAAACACGCTATAGTACAAGTACCGATGTAGCACACGTTCGTTCACAATGAAGTTGTAAAATCACACTTAACGAGACAACTTACATATGAAATGTTATTCCCTTCGATTTCGCATCACAATCAGAACGATTCGTACATCCGAACATCACACAAGTCACCATAATAGCGCAAAATCTTTCCAAAAGCGAGCGACAAGCCTATGCACACAAGCTTACTGCAGCAATGTTTTGGTCGGATTGAGATGCCTACCCTCTGCTTCACATAGCTTCACAACTGTGACGTCACGGCGTCTCCCTCTATTCTTACCTCCATGGTTTGAAACACCGCCGGCGAAAGTCGATCGAAAGTTCTATCGATAATCTCATATCACAGATTATCGCTGCATACTCTTTGTGCTTCGACTGCATGTTAGCAGGAAAGCTTTGTTTATGATTGCTTTTATGCGATATTTGCTGTATGTCCTGGTATTCGTGCAATTGTGTGACGAATTAGTGTCCGATGTAGTGTTTGCGTGTTGTGCTTCGACTGCGTGTTAGCGGGAAAGCTTTGTATATGCTTGGTTTTATGCGCTGTTTGCTGTGGTCCTGGTTTTCGTGCCACTGTGTAACAAATTTTTGTGAGATTCAGTGTTTTCGTGGTGAGATCAACTAAGAAACGATATCATCAGTCTTTCCGGGACGCATATTCTGCTGAACTTCCGTGTATTATGCAATCGCGGAAAGGTGAAACATTCGCATTCTGTTCCATGTGAGATATAAACATTGCTTACGGAGAAAGAACTGAATTAATAAATCATATTAAATCCGTTAAACACGTCTCCAAAACGAATGTGGTTAATTTTTTACCACTCCTGAAGCCGACCTTGATGTAATAAAGCAGAACGTATGTTCATTTGTAATTGAACATAATATTCTGCCGGCCGCGGTGGCCGTGCGGTTCTGGCGCTGCAGTCCGGAACCGCGGGACTGCTACGGTCGCAGGTTCGAATCCTGCCTCGGGCATGGGTGTGTGTGATGTCCTTAGGTTAGTTAGGTTTAAGTGGTTCTAAGTTCTAGGGGACTTATGACCTAAGATGTTGAGTCCCATAGTGCTCAGAGCCATTTGAACCATAATATTCTGTTCGCTGCTGGTCGTGCTGGTGCCCTTTTTAAGAAAATGTTCTCTGGTTCGGAAATCGCAAAAAGATACGGTTGTGGTCGTACAAAAACTCCAAAACGTCACGTATTGTGAAAGAAATGGCTACAGATTCAAGAAATGAACTCATTAGTTGCACTCAATGTGAACCATTTACTTTGGCTACATATGGGAGCAATGACAGTGATGTTAGGCTTTATCCCTTAGTCGTCGCCTGCTGTGAGGAAAAGCAGTGAAAGGTAGTTACTTCGGTTCTGTCTGCCCCAGCCTTGGTGGGTGATTCAACGGGACATAGTGTTGGGAATTTGTTAATTTCACAGTTGGAGTTGTAGGTAGGCTGTTTATGTTTTCTTATTGGCAACGTTACGTAGCGCTCTGTATGAAAATCACTGGCTGTGCTGTGTGCAGTCTGTGGCAAGTTTGCATTGTTGTCTGCCATTGTAGTGTTGGGCAGCTGGATGTGAACAGCGCGTAGCGTTGCCCAGTTGGAGGTGAGCCGCCAGCAGTGGTGGATGTGGGGAGAGAGATGGCGGAGTTTTGAAATTTGTAAGACTGGATGTCATGAACTGCTATATATATTATGACTATTAAGGTAAATATATTGTTTGTTTTCTATTAAAATCTTTCATTTGCTAACTATGCCTATCAGTAGTTAGTGCCTTCCGTAGTTTGAATCTTTTATTTAGCTGGCAGTAGTGGCGCTCGCTGTATTGCAGTAGTTCGAGTAACCAAGATTTTTGTGAGGCAAGTGATTTGTGAAACGTATAGGTCAATGTTAGTCAGGGCCATTCTTTTGTAGAGATTTTTGAAAGTCAGATTGCGTTGCGCTAAAAAATATTGTGTGTGAGGATAAGCACAGTCATGTATAATTATTCAAAGGGGGACGTTTCATATGTCGACCCTTAGCCGAGGATACCTCACTGGAATCTTCTGATTTTTTTCTTGTAGTTTGTGTAATTAGTGTAGCTTTTGTTTATTGCTAGCGCGTAATTATAGAGATAATTTCCTTTGTAGTGTAGTTTTCATTTTTGTACCGTAAAACAGTTGTGGCATGCATGTAGATTTGCACCAAGTATTTCGGAGTTGCGCTTGCAATTAACTAGATATTATTTTCAATACTATGTTAATGTGTTCTCTTAGTTTCGCTCTTCAAATTGTGCTTTTCTGTGTTATCGTGTGAAATATTGTGACAATAATGGCGTGTGAAAAACGTAACACTAGGCTCCAAGTAAACTGAGAAATAATAGTGACGACGAGCGTAGCTTATCAGCACCACTGTGTAATGAATTAACAGACATTCAAAGTAGTAATTTGGTAATTGTGCATAGGGAAATGGAGCGGGCGGCAAATAATGGTGTAGGCAGTGAAACAATTAGTGAACAGGGAAGCATTATCGATCGATCGGTCGGCAACAGCTCGCCTCAGGATTCCGAAATGACAGGACACAATCTTGCAAATACTGTAGATTCAGGTTTTGCGTCCTCACTGTTTTCTCAAATAAATCAAGACACATTTTCTGCTTTTCAAAATGCGAATATTGCCGGTTCAAATGCACTGCCGAATAGCACTGAGGAACATGTTTCAGACACCAGTGCATTGTTATTACAATTAATGCAACAAATGGGACAAAAGCTTCAAAAGTTAGACACAATGGAACAAAATCACAGACAAACACAGCAAAAGCTTCAAAAGTTAGACACAATGGAATAAAATCCTCAAAAGTTAGACACAATGGAACAATACCAGAGACAAACACAGCAACAGTTAGACACAATGGAACAAAATCTTCGGAAGTTAGACATCACACTTGAACAAACACGTGAAGATTTAACTGCTGAGTTACATAACATTGAATTGAAATGTCAAAAGTCTGTAATGATGTAAAAACACAAATTTGTGAGCATTTTCAACCTATTTTTTCGCGGCATGAAAGTGCATTACAGAATCACGAAGCAGCCATAAAAGAACTGCAAACCATTGTTCATGAAAATCATGAGACTTTGTGGGCTAAAATTGACTCAGTTGCATCTACTGATTCAGTTACGCAACTTGCAAAAACTCAGGAAAACTTAAAGGACACAGTAGATACTATTTCAACACAAATGGACACTCTGAAACTTGGTTCAGAAAAACACACAGAGGAAATAATTTCACTAACGGATAAAGTAGCCGAACTTTCAGATCAGTTCACTAACTTATCTACAAAGGTAGATGATGATCTGAATGACACAAGACCTGTAGCCTTCACGGACACTGAAGAGTATGAACAAATTAGAAAATTCAAACAAAATCAAAATCAAATCAATACACTGTACAAAAGAGAAATCCGGGAAGTACAAGATCAATTGGCTCAAGTAATACAAGAATTACATATTTCAGAGGACACTCGCGCTCCAGTACGGGAAGAGGGACATAGAAATACGGAACAACCACAAAATAATAACACAGGACAGTTCGGAAATTATGAAAGAAATTGGCAAGGGGCAATGGATTTTGAGATGGAACCGCCGAAACGACGTAACAATGAGCGATGTGCGACTCGCTGACACGATGATTTTGTCTATAAGCTGTTCATTACTACACGTAAATTCAAAACATTTAAGAATTCTGACAACGACATTCATTCACAAGCATGGCTTCATCAATTCTCTCATTGTTTTCCTCCCAACTGGTCATTGGAGCACAGGTTAGAATTTATGTGTGTCTATTTAGAGAATGAACCAGCTGTAAGAATGCGATCGGTCATTCACGATTGCCACAGTAAAGGAGAATTTTATCACGCCTTCCTCTCAGCATATTGGTCTCAAGCTACACAAGACCGAGTAAAACATAGCATCATAATGATGAAACATTTCGAACAATCTGAATTTTCCAGTCTTATGAAACATTTTGAAGACATGTTGCATAAGAATCAGTATCTTTCAAACCCATACAGCCCCTCAGAACTCATCCACATTTGCTTAATCAAATTGCCTGAACATTTACGACATATTATTTTAGCAGGACATTTGAAAGACAACATTGAAGCTTTTCAGGGACTGTTACAAGAACTGGAAATTGACACTGACAAAAGTGGAACGCTAAAACAGAAGCACAACAATTACAGGTCACATGCGTCACAATTCCACAATGACAGAAATAATAACTGGACACGACAAGGCTATTCTTACAACGTAAATCGTGACGAAAACAGACACCACCCATATGACAACCATTGGCAGAGTAGTAATAATTACAGAGAAAGATCGCATTTCCGCAGTTAAGACTATCACAGAGACAATCAGAGAAACAGTCAATACGGGAACCAAAATAAGTATTATCAAGGGAGACAGAATAACTTTAGACGCAACGGTCCACCACGCAGTTTCGATTCCGGGAGAAATTCTCCACCACATGACCCGCAAACAAGAAACTATGTAAACTACCGACAAAACGACAGACCCGAATTCCATCAGAACTGGCGAGCTTCAAACAGGGCAGAGCCTTCTCGTCAAGGTGAATTTGTAGAAGTTAGGTCTCCTAATCCCAGTAGCGACGCGCGCCAACAAAGAAACAGACAATGACTCGCACCGCAGGCAGCCACATGCGCCCACTGGCTCAGGGAAAAATAACATAGACGCTAACCTTGAGAAAAATTCCAGTATTCTTTACCGACGTATACCACATGATAATTTCGTTAAAGTTGAAACTCTGCGTACTAGGAAGAGCAAAGGTTTTCACCACATTTCACATGTAAAACCGTTTATTGAAAGATAATCCGCTTTATAACTTTGTCTTTGCCATATAACTTTCCACTTCAAGTTACTAGTAAGCTTTGTCACACTTACAAACTGTTAACATGCAACAATGTTTGAAGTTAAATATCCAGTCAAGAACCAAGAGAACTTATTTAAAGAGAAATTACGAGTGCATTGTTATAGTGAACAGACGACACAGTGTTAATGTGTGTGTGCATTCTTGCTTGTTAGTTGCACGATTACGTAACGACTATAAGGCTGACATACTTAGAACATGTACCGGTACTGCTAATGAGATTTTAATGCAACATTTTGGTTTACTTGAAAATACATTCTGGATTTAAAGTACTTTCTGAGAGATACCAGATGACACAGTGCTCAGTTTATTTCACAGCTACACAATTATATCATGACGCTACTAATGACTGACACAATTTATATTACTGCTTTTGCACTGTATCTGTTTTATATCTGCGCAGTTTTTATGTATTATTCTGGAAAGTAAAATGTGTTTTAGTAGTAACTTTTGTGGTATAGCTACAATGAGAGCCTTTTCCGTAGCACAACAATACGTTATAGTACAGTACCTTCTTCATCACGGCAATAAGCATAATAACCAAGATATCTATGCGCAAAGCATTTCACTTTTGTTTATGATGAGGTAAGTACATTGACTTCAGCAGAACTTTACTTACAGTGGACGATACCTACGACACTTCCACAGAATTATCTTACAACAAGAAGTACATATAGCGCTACAGGACACGCATTTGAGTGATTAATTTTGTACTTGAAACATTTATTTTTAAAGATTTTTGAATTACAAAGATACAAAGAAAGTTTTCCGTGATACATTTCATTATATTGCTGTAATCTGTAACACCTGAGGGTATAATTACATTAATCCTCAGGGGGGTACACGCTTACTTTGTGTACCATGTGTTTGGCAAGCACAAGGAGCCCTAGCTAATATGGTATTTGCTTATACAACTTTACACATCGGTACCATATTTCTCTAACACATAAATTACACAGCTAGCTGATTATTTAACTGAGAGAGACAAACATTTTTTTTACTACATCAGTGACAGATGTTTGCGCAAGTACACTGCTGGATAACTTCACACTTATGAAATTGTATTTTGTCTGTACTGTGTGAACTGATCATATTTTTTCGGAATCATTGTGATACTATGAGAGCTTTGAATGATGTATTTGGTATGAGATCATGATTTTTAAAGTACGTTTGAGGTAGATGACACTATTGAAATGAGCAGAGAATTTTCTTTAGGTTTTGAAATTATTGCAGAAAGCTACGACGTTTTTGAGATTTGACTGGGGTGTTATGATGTTATTACTACGACGACGATGTGTATTATGCTGCTGAGGTATGTTTATGATTAATAAGCTGATGCTATATGAGTTATTTGATTATACTACGTATTTCTTATGATGAAATATTGAAGAAGTGTCGACGAATATGTATATGTGTAATAAGGTAAGGAATAATGAGTAGTGGTTAGGGACTCTTACTTGTGAAAAAGGATGTTGGAAACCAAGAATCGTACTTTAAGAGTTATGAAATATGTGTAAATGCGTGAATGTATCACAATGCCGGCGAAAATTTTTTGGACACTGTTATATTTACAGAATTTTGTTTCTACATTTGTAACGGAAATTCTCGACCTATGAAATTTTTATATGAGACTGTCACTGTAGCAGAAACTGCTGTCGTAAATATTTCGTTATGAAAGGTAAGTGACCTTGACGTAATGCGTTTTTGGCGCCCAGCTGAGAGGTAGTCGTCTGACAAAAGAAAGCCATTAGGTGGAGAAAAAAAGAGGCCATTATCCTCGCCATTGACATTCATTTAGAGAAAGCATCGCAAATGTGACACGCTCATTACTTGGAAAGATACATCTGCACACCTGATTATGACAAGCGTCTTTCTACGAGAGTTGAGAGAATTTCTACTAACTTATGAAATGTCACATGACTACTGAATGATATTTTTATGCTTTGCTTTTCATAGTTGCTTATTTCATTTGATATCTAGTTTCCAGCTGTGTTGCAGCATTGGTTTTATAAAATAAAATAAAATGTATTTGCTAATGTGAACACTTTCTGTCAACAGATCTATTAAATAATAATTTTGTAATCCACATTCTTAAAAAAAGGAGCACTTGGAAAGGAAAGAACAATAAGAAGGGACTAGTAACAGTAACTGCACACATAATTTTCTTTTCAAGTACATGGCAATATTTTTTTTACAATAAGTTGTTGTGGTGCACCACTTTAATTACATAGACATTAAGATGTGAATAAACATTTCCCTTGTCCGCATTGTTGTCTTTAGTGTCATATTTTTTCTGCTTGAGCTTTGTCGTGTTTAGATATAAGTTACTGCATTTGCTGCTGCTGTTTGCCAGGCACAGTGCTACTAAATTTCACTTTACATTAATCTGGTAAGCCAGTTTTACTACAAATTTATTTTTCTTGTTCGCTGCGCATTGCCTTATATCAGTTGTAATATTGCATTTGCTTTGCTAATTTATGTTGCTTGCTTTGCCATTTGTATTTTTTATCATTGCTGTTTGTGTTAATTGTTTTGTGCTGCTGCATTGCCTCGTTCCTAAGTTTAGCATCTGAGCTCAGTAGATTTAAGTTAGCCTAAGATGGGGTAGGCTATATGTGAGAACGAGTTGTGATGAATTGGAAGAAATGCATTGGGAAGCTATAAGAAAATGGTTTGGCCAAAAAAGAATTTTGAAAGAGGATGTGAACAGAATACAGAAAGCATGCTTGGATAGAATTTTTTTGCTGGAAACAAATGTAGAAATAAGAGGAAAGATATATGGAATGAAGTTTTGGGGTGGAAAAAAAATGGCTCTGAGCACTATAGGACTTAACATCTATGGTCATCAGTCCCCTAGAACTTAGAACTAGTTAAACCTAACTAACCTAAGGACATCACACAACACCCAGCCATCACGAGGCAGAGAAAATCCCTGACCCCGCCGGGAATCGAACCCGGGAACCCGGGCGTGGGAAGCGAGATCGCTACCGCACGTTTTGGGATGGACTGCAGTACCAAATGTCACACTGAAAACAAACCCTGTCCTGTATTTTTGTGTTATTACACTACGTGAATTTGTGTTTTTCCTGTCTTAATGTGTTTAGCTAATAAGAGTTATGCTGTAGAATTTTTCTGATAATATGTTATTTACTTTGTAAAGATGTTTAGACATTATTTATCTGTTCTGTTTTGTTGCTCATGTGTGAAGTTGATGTTTCAAAAGTTATTCTGATCTTTCATGTATGTACTTATGTCATAATTCCTGTGACACTGATGTATATGTTATTTCTATTCTTTTGTAAAGCCCATATTACTACAAATGTCATCTATATTGTTATGTTCTTTAATGATGTATTTTGTACCTTTGTTATTGAATTCTTATGTTATAAAATTGTAATTGACACCAGTTCATCAAATTAAGTAACTTGTAAGTTACATTTCACTGCACACGTTTCTGTTGGTCATAGTATATGGACAACATGTGAGAAGTAGGGACTGACAGTGTTGTGTTAATAATTCAGCAAGGGACTGGTTAACAGCATTGCTGGTTCTAAGGACAATTCCAAATTTGTGAGTGCACAAGTGGTGGTTTATGAACTTGCTATGTTGTCTGCAAGACTTCTAAGGACAATTCCAAAAACTTTGTGCATGCACAAGTGGTGGTTTATGGACTTGCTACATTCTCCGCAAGACTCTTCGATGGTGATTGTGCACCTGCACAGTCACAACAGATGGCTGCTGGCCATCTCTACAAGGACTGCAGTGGGTCTGCATCTTTGATGAACCACCAATACCATTATATCTACAAGGACTACAGTGGGCCTACACCTTTACTGACTCACCAGTACCATTATTTCTACAAGGACTGCAGTGGGTCTGCACCTCTGGTGGCCCACCAATACTGTAATCTCTAACAAGACTACAGTGGTCTGCTCTGTAATGAACTACCTACCAATATTCTCCAAAACTTCGACTGACTCTGCTGTGGGTTTGCTCTGTTGTGTACCATTACCTGTCTGCATGTCAAGAGTCAGCACTGTCTTTCTGTTGGAAGGATAACACTACTTCTTCAAGACTGCAGTGAAATCCACTACTTCCGTGTGCATTGCCCTTTACTGCTCAGACTTTGAGAAAAAGAAAACTGCAATTTTACTGTGATGAATGATCAGGACTGTCTTTATGGACTGTGAGAAAATCTTTGCTTTTGACGAACAGTGTATCAATAAGTGTGTGCATTTGATATCTTGTTATTGTAATTATGAAAAATTTTTTCAAATCTGTATTGGCCACTGCCCAAAACAATTTGTAAAATTTTTTGTGGGGAGCATGGGAGCTATGTAAGTAGGCTGTTTATGTTTTCTTATTGGCAACGTTACGTAGCGCTCTGTATGAAAATCACTGGCTGTGCTGTGTGCAGTCTGTGGCTAGTTTGCATTGTTGTCTGCCATTGTAGTGTTGGGCAGCTGGATGTGAACAGCGCGTAGCGTTGCGCAGTTGGAGGTGAGCTGCCAGCATTGTTGGATGTGGGGTGAGAGATGGCAGAGTTTTGAAATTTGTAAGACTGGATGTCATGAAGTGCTATATATATTATGACTATTAAGGTAAATACATTGTTTGTTCTCTATTAAAATCTTTCATTTGCTAACTATGCCTATCAGTAGTTAGTGCCTTCTGTAGTTTGAATCTTTTATTTAGCTGGCAGTAGTGGCGCTCGCTGTATTGCAGTAGTTCGAGTAACCAAGATTTTTATGAGGTAAGTGATTTGTGAAATGTATAGGTTAATGTTAGTCAGGGCCATTCTTTTGTAGAGATTTTTGAAAGTCAGATTGCGTTGCGCTAAAAAATATTGTGTGTCAGGATAAGCACAGTCATGTATAATTTTTCTAAAGGGACGGTTCATAGAGTATTACAAAATACCAATTGAAGATTGTGTAGTATTCTGTTCATACAATGCTCCAGTCTTTATTGGAAAGGTAAATAGGGTAACTGCTGCTTTAGGGGATTCTTCATGTCATTTGATTAACATGGCTGCTGAGAAAGGCATAAGCAGTTTACCCGTTAAGGTTGATGAACTTTTAGTCAATATTTTATATTATTTAGAAAAGAGTTGCAAAAGGAAGGAACGCCTTAAGAAGTTCTAAGAGCTTCACGACAAGGAAACTAAGAAGATATTAAAACATGTCTGCACAAGATGGCTATCTTTAGTAAGACACACACATCTGACACGGTTCTTCTTCAATAAGACAAGAAATTTCAAATACCATTTATACTGACGCGATAAAAAAAATTAGAAATACTATAATTGCGCAAGAAAACCAGAATTACACTCTAATACAAGAACACAAGCCAGATGCTTTGTTGAGTGAACCTGTAATGACACATTATTTAAGACACTGAGATAATAAAAAGAAAAGGAAAAATTTTTTTTCTTTTACCTTCATATATTGACTAAAATCACTCTAATCATTACAATATATCTCCACACCGACTCTCTACTACCACATCTTAACAAGAACTCTCCACTGCGACATCCCAGCAAGCACTCTTTGCTACGAGTTCTCGACCAGCACTTTTCACTAGCACATCTCAACAAGCCCTGACTACTACGAGTTCTCCCCAAGCACTGCCAGAGGAGGCGGCTGAATAATACTCTTTGGCGCAATCTCTGGTACTGTGGCTCTGTGTAGCCACCTTTCATATGCCTCTCCTCCACGGGCCAGAATTTGATGGTATTTTTGCCAGCATTGGTGGCGAAAATACCACCAAATTCGTCCACAAAATACAGGCAAAAATAAAAGATAATATTAATACGTAAATATCATATAATTAGATAAAATTTTGGCTTTGCACTGACCTTTCAATAACCTAATACATAAAATAGAGTAAGCAATACAAATTCTTTCATACATGTGACTTTACATAATAGTTTACACAATACACAAAAAATCAGTTTATACAAATGTTCGCATAACATGCTTTCCATAGTTCAAGAAACAAGTAGTTGACAGTTCCAGTAGTAGCGCCCAGCAATGGTCAACTGGTGCAAACACCAACAAGTGACATTATTTCAGTAGAAGCAGTCCATCAGTGGCACCCAGCAATGTTGAGTAGGTGCAGACAGCAAGAAGTAACATCATTTCAGTAGAAACAGTTCTAACAGTGGCACCCAGTAGTGTTGAACAAGTGCAGACACCAACAAGTACGTTATTCCAGTAGAGTCAGTCCATTAGTGGCACCCAGCAATGTTGAGCAGGTGCAGACAGCAATAAGTGACATTATCTCAGTAGAAGCAGTCGTTCAGTGGCACCTAGCAATGTTGAACAGGTGCAGACACCAACAAGTGACATCATTTCAATAGAAGCAGTCCATCAGTTGCACCCAGCAATGTTGAACAGGTGCAGACACCAACAAGTGACATTATCTCAGTAGAAGCAGTCCATCAGTGGCACCTAGGAATGTTGAACAGGTGCAGACACCAACAAGTGACATCACTGCAATAGAAGCAGTCCATCAGTTGCACCCAGCAATGTTGAACAGGTGCAGACACCAACAACTGACATTATTTCAGTAGAAGCAGTTCCATCTGTGGCACCCAGCAATGTTGAACAGCTGCAGACACCAACAAGTGACATTATGTCAGTAGAAGCAGTTCATTAGTAGCACCCAGTAATGTTGAGCAGGTGCAGACAGCTAGAAGTAACATTATTTCAGTAGAAGCAGTTCCATCTGTGGCACCCAGCAATGTTGAACAGGTGCAGACACCAACAAGTGACGTTATTCCAGTAGAATCAGTCCATTAGTGGCACCCAGCAAATGTTGAGCAGGTGCAGACACCAACAAGTGACATTATTTCAGTAGAAGCAGTTCCATCTGTGGCACCCAGCAATGTTGAACAGGTGCAGAAACCAACAAGTGACATTATGTCACTAGAAGCAGTTCATTAGTAGCACCCAGTAATGTTGAGCAGGTGCAGACAGCTAGAAGTAACATTATTTCAGTAGAAGCAGTTCCATCTGTGGCACCCAGCAATGTTGAACAGGTGCAGACACCAACAAGTGACGTTATTCCAGTAGAATCAGTCCATTAGTGGCACCCAGCAAATGTTGAGCAGGTGCAGACACCAACAAGTGACATAATTTCAGTAGAAGCAGTTCATCAGTGGCACCCAGTAATGTTGAACAGGTGCAGACACCAACAAGTGACATTATCTCAGTAGAAACAGTTCCATCTGTGGCACCCAGCAATGTTGAACAGGTACACACAGCAACCAGTCACATTATTTCAGTAGAAGCAGTTCATCAGTGACACCCAGCAAAGATGAGCAGGTCCAGATAGCAGTCCATAATATTCACTATCACTAATCACACTGTTCATCAGCAGAAATTAAACATGTCCTAGTGGCACCAATCATGTAGAAAAAGTACAAGTAACAGTCCATAATATTCACTATCCTAATCACACAGTTCATCAGCAGAAATCAAACATTTCTAAGTGTCACACATCAATGTTGAACAAGTGCAGGTAACAGTTCATAATATTTACTATCACTGATCAGACAGTTCAGGCATGAACAATAGTTTGAATACACATACAAATGCTTTTACACTAAACATACAAATCATAACAAACACACAAATGATGTCAGATAATTGTCATATTAACTATTACAAATACACAAATATCAGTAAACCTATAAAATTTATGGGTGTCAGTGCAAGCCACAACAAACAAGTAAAATAATATTTAGCAGATAGGTGGGTAGGATTAGGAAAGGAAAACACACAAAACACACCCACTCATCTTTCATCCACATTAAGTACTACTGTGTAATTGAATAGTGTTAACTGTGTAAATGCAATTCTGTCAAAATTTGATGTTCATCTTGTGTATCAAATAGTAGTGGCAGCAATGTATAACAGTCAATAATAGTTAAGTCAACGTCATAGTCATCATGTCAAGACCAATGTTTGCCAACCCAAATCAAATGTACTGTTGCTGAACAACTGTCAGTGTGCCAAGATATGCAAATACTTCCTCTCTTCAAAAAAAAAAAAAATATATATACTGCTTAATGATTTAACAAAGTGTGTGTAGACAATTTTCCTTCCACTTTAGTGTTCTAGTCTGCTATCTTCATCCTCCTTGTTCCATATAGACCAACCAAAAAAAAAAAAAATATTCACCTCACTTACTTTACCTCTTATCCACCAAAACTCCAATAATCATCAGCATCACATAATCTCAATACTTCAATAACACCTCTTACGTCGATACATATAAATCTTATCATCAATATCATTTACCTTACCTCTTGTCCACAAAAACTCCAATAATCATCAACTTCACATAATCTCAATAATACCTCAATAATACCTCTTCAATACGTTGATACATATAAACCTTATTACCAATATCATTTCACTTCCATAACAACTCTTTCCTCTAGTCAGTCTCCTCGAACAAGTACGGATAAAATCCTAATGCAAACCTCATCATCCCATACAATCCGAAGACACACTGTCAACACACAACCTCTGTGTAATCCGTCTGACCCAAATCTTCTACTCATTATAAATTATAAACAAAAGAAATGCATACATGACCTCTAACAGACTTAGTTCAAATAACTCTCAGTAATTAAGTACGATTACGGAGTGTGAATGATCATAATATTTCACAGTGTGTACACCACTTCAAGAATTATGGCAAACAGAAGCAAACATGTGGAGTATTTCTTGTGTCAAGTGTCACTTCCTATTTCAATTGCTCACGAAAAATGCAGTGTAATAACTGTCACTGGTCTAAACCTCGTATTGGTATGTCATGTCATTAGCTTCCTTCCTATTAGCATACATTTATACAGCTTTCATAAAACCTCAGCTCATGTGACTTCTATGAAGTTTCTTGTACTAATGTCGTTTATGTCGAATTATAGCAGTTCATTTTCCTATCTTAAAAATATAAGGCACTGAGCGTAAGCAAAACATGCAATAGCGAGTAAATATACCAGTAGAGAACAGAATGTCAACAAGTGGATGCAGCACAATTCTTACAACGAGGCTCTGCCAAGCGAACAATCTATAATTAATACAATAGTGTGACCTAAACTCTATGTTCATTCACAGTGTATCAGCATTTCTATATACCAAATTAAAGAGTAGTTATGACAACAAAACAGAAATGTATAAATATGCAATCCATACGCATAGCAGTAAACATATATCTTACGTAATAAACAGGTCATTAGCATCATATCAGCATAAGCAAATAAATGTTCATATGTAATCTTAATAAGTAAACATGAAGGCGCAAGCAGATAAATCACAAAGTATAACTTACATACATATCAGCACAACTAATCAGGTGACAATTATAATTTAAATAAATAAGCACAGCTGGCACATAATACAAAAATATGACATCAGTGAAAAAGCAGTGCAGCCAAGCGATGCATAATATATACAAATAACAACCCTGTTCATTAATAAAACATTGACAAAACTCAGCAAATGTACGCAAGCACGTCGCTTCACAAGTAAATTCATAGAACATGAAATTAGCACAAAGTATGAATCACGTAATTGCGAGCAGCAAATTCCGTCTAAAGTACGTACCTAAGTGGAAATATGTTACCTGAAAAAATAAACTCAATTAATAATTACCTTTTTAGTTTATTAGTTTCTTCTTGGAAACTACATTCTTTCTGAAATTTTCTCGATAGCAAGTCCTCTTAACGTCGGAGACACACAGAATTTACCTGAAGTTCTTAAATATTTTATAGAACCGTATCCTGAAAAATACTGAACGTTAATAACATAATTCATCAAGTCACTATAGCTTTATACTAAATTTAGTCGGAGAACTTAGACTGTGTATTTGTTTATGGCTGTCAGTGCATTCGCACTGAGCGCTCGATCAGCTGTAGGCGCGTGACGTAGGAAGCAATTGTTTGCGGTCAACGACTGCCTTGTGCGGCGCGCAGACTTGACTGTTGCTTTGAGTATATGCCGCCGCCAAAACACAGCGCGGTATCCTTGTACTCTCTGCGTATTTACATGTAGCTGTTAGTTTCTCACAAGTATGTCATTCCACAAAAATTTTTCAAAAGTATATCATTCCACAAAAATTTTAACGTTAGATATATGATGTATTCCCTTAGAGCGTCGTGATTTAAGAGTTTCTACTTCAACAGTGTTATCATGTATAATTTTGCGAATTCTATATGGACCGTTATAAAGCAGAAAAAATTTGCGACACAAGCCTTTTCCTTTGTGAGACAAACGATGAGACTTAATGAACACCTTCTGACCAACTGACAAGTTTTTAAACGACCAGGATGTTTAGCTGATTTCTCTCTTCTAGCAGCCGCAGATGCAATATTTTGCAGAGCCATGTTCACAACTTCAGAATGCCGCAGTTTCCGTGAAGGCGGAAAAGGAACGATTTCAGATATGCGATTTGTCGGTGCTTTGTTTTTTAATATCAGAATAGGCGGTAAAGAAGTTGAATCATTAGGGAGTTCATTCAGAATGTTTTGAAAAATATGAAGATACTGATCCCACGTTCTGTGATTCTGATGACAATAAAGACGACACAATTTATTGATTTCCTTCATCCATCTCTCTGAAGCGTTAGATTGAGGGTGAAAAAGTGAAATGAAAATTGGTTTAATTTTACGACGCCGTAGAGTACGAAGCCCAATTTTAGAGCGAAACTGTGATCCATTATCTGATATAACCTTATCAACATGACCAACTTCTTTAAGAAAATGTTTGATGAAAGCGTTAGATACTGATCGAGCTGTTGCTTTGCGTAAAGGTGTAAAACACACATATTTTGATGTCAACTCCACTGCTACGAAAATGTACGCAAAACCATTAGTAGAACGAACCACTGGACCGAACAAATCGACTGCAGCCATGTCCTTTAATTTCGCTGGAATGATAGGAAACAACAGTGCTCTGTGAGAAATTGTTGGCGGCTTAGCCATTTGACATAATTTGCATTTGGCCAGAACAGATCGAATACGTTTTTCCATATTACTGAAGTAGCAATTTTCCCGTAATTTATGAAAGCATTTTCTGGGACCAAAGTGTGCATAACTGAAATGCATATACCAAATCAGCTTATTAACCCACCCATCAGGAATACAAACTAACCAAACAGAGTTGTCGACCGATTTTCGTTTAAAAAGAATGTCATTGCAAACTGAATAATGCTGTCTAATCGCTACGCTTTCCTTTCTCCTACACTTCTCCTTAATGTCCTTCCAGATTGGATCCTTATTTTGCTCCTTAGCGATGTCCTGGAGCGAAGACGAAATAATGTTCTCAAACGCAACACCTTGAATATACATCAAACAATAATTGTTTTCCTTGCAGTCCTCTTCAGCACTTTATTTCAAACCCATAGGTGCACGTGATAAAGCATCAGCAACAATATTTGAAGAACCCTGTATGTAAACAATACCAAAATCAAATTCCTGTAGGTACAACGCCCATCGTGACAATCTGCCGTGAGTTAATTTTGTCGACATAAGAAATTCCAGAGCTCGATGATCGGTGTAAACCTTAGTATGTCTGCCAAACAAAAATGTCCGAAATTTTGTAAAAGCCCAAACAACCGCCAAAGCTTCAAGTTCCGTTATCGGATAATTCTTTTCTGATTTAGAGAGAACACGACTTCCAAATGCAATAGTCTTCTGTACTACAACGCCGTTTTCTTCTATCTCTTGAAATAAATGTGCACCTAGGCCTTTGTATGATGAGTCCGTCGCCAAACAAAAATCTTTAGATAAATCCGGATGTGAAAGAAGTGGAGCAGCAACTAAAGCATCACGAAGCTGTTCAAATTCTGACTGAGCTTCCTCATCCCAACACCAATTAGATTTCTTTCCAGATAGTTCACATAAACGAGGTGTGGCCAAATTGTCCAATCTAACAAAGCGTCTAAGAAAATTACAGACACCAAGGAAACTACGAACATCATGTTTTGTAGTAGGAACAGCATAATTACGAATAGCGTCTAGTTTCTCTGGATCAGGAAGAATACCTTCTGTAGAAATAATGTGACCGAGAAATTTCATCTGTGAACGACCAAATTCAGATTTTTCCAAGTTCACTGTAATGCCAACTCTTGCAAAGATACGTAATAATGAATCCAAAATTTTGTTGTGCTCACTCCAAGAACGTTTAGCAATATGAATGTCGTCAACACATGAAGTAATATTGTCACGAAGATAAACAGGTAAAATTTCGTTTAAGCTGCGAATGAATGCTGCTGAAGATACAGTAAGTCCAAACGGTAATTTCCGAAACTGGTAACAGTTACCAAAGGCTAAAAAGGCAGTATATTTTCTACAATCAGGGTGGAGTTCTATTTGCCAAAAACTTGCGCGCATATCAATCGTGGATAAAACTTTAATTCCATGGAAATGTTGAAGAAGTTCATCTAAATTTTGTGGGCGGTCAGTTTCAGGAATGATGATATTATTTATCTGTCTGGAATCCAGAACCAAACGAATTGACCCATCCTTTTTAAGAACAACGTGTAATGGGCTAGTATAAGGACTGACTGCAGGCTCAATAATGCCCTGATCTAACATGTACTGAAGTTCATTCTTAACCTTGTCTCTGTAAGCCAAAGGAATAGCGTACGTTTTCCCGCGAAATGGTGTGTGTTCTTTTACTTTAAATAAATATTGTAAGCCTTGTATAGTTCCTGTGTGATGACTAAACACTCTAGCATGTGAAGTCAAAATGTGGTGCAGCTCTTCTCTTGCAACGTCATCTGGCACTTCAGCTTTCTTAACCTTTTCATTAATTAATTCTTCGCTATTAATTATATCATCCATCGCGTCTCCGTATCTATTGTCATTGTCATGAATAAACACACTGTCGTCATAATGCTCAACGAAAACATCAGAAGTAAGAAACCTTAAACATTTTGTATCTGACTCAGATCTTGTTAAACACTCGAAAAATTTCAAAATTTTCGGCATTCCGGCAACAGTCAAATTCACACTTCCTTCTTCAAAGTTCAAAATTGCCTTATGTGCGTTAAGAAACTCCATACCTAATATAATTTGTGTACTGAGTAATGGAACAATAATAAAATTAGCAGAAAATTCGTATCCTTGACAAATGAAATTAAAGTTGGTCTGTTGTTTAACTTCCACACTTTTTCCAGAAATAGCGCCTCGAATTGTAGTTTTAGAAACAGGTAACACAGGACAAGCAATAGTTCTTGCACATATACGAAAAAATGATTCACTAATGACATTCAGTGGGCTCCCAGAATCTAAGACTGCAGTGAACTTATTCTTACCCACACATACTTCAATAACAGGATGTAAAAATGCGTCTACATTATTTTCCTTTTCGTCTAGCAAAATGTCTCATGTCTTCCAGGCGTACGTAGTGTAAAGTCGTAGTGTCATTACTTTCTGAACCGTCTATATTGCTGCCAGAAGCCGAAGCTGCAAGTCATTGTCGATTGTTTGCGTCACGTCTTTGATTATTCGCGTCATTTCGCGGATCAATTTCTACGATTTGCACTTGTCTCTCTGAAGTTCTGTCACGTGGAGGATGCCAATTAGGTCCCTCCTGTCTGTTAGATGCAAATTCTTGGTTGTGTCTGTTATTAAAATTTCTGTTTTCCTGTCTGTCTGCATAACTACTTCTTGTGTAATTTCGACTGTCACTTCTGAAATTATTGTTGTATCTGCTACCCTGGTTATTTCTGTAGTAAGAATTTCTATTACTGTATGAATAATTTCTGTCTTGATGATACCGATTACTGTTTCCATATGATTGATCATTCCGGTACGAATTACCGCTATTGTCTGTGTAATTTCCGTTAGAACGTCTGTTATTGTCAAGAGTCTGGTATCTGTTGTCCTGTCTGTTACGTCTGTCATTCTCAAAGTTACCCATATAACGCCCGTTCCGATCACTATCCCTTTTCTCTGAAAATCTATTGTAATTACTGTTACTGAAAAAATTACAAGAAGTCCCGTCGTCGTTGTCATACTCAACTTCTTGTAGCAAAGTCTTAAAAGTCTCAATGTCGTCTTTACATCTTCCAGCTAAAGCAATTTGTCTTATTGATTGTGGCAGCTTAGTAAAACAAATGCGAATTAATTCAGTCGGGCTATAAGGGTTGGACAGGAACTGATTCTTTCGAATCTTGTCTTCAAAGTACTCTGCCGGCGTGCGGAACTCAGACTGTTTAAAATTACGCTGCATAATCAGACTATGTTTGACTCTGTCTTGTGTGTTTTCGGACCAATATGCCGATAGAAATGCATGATAAAAATCATTTAGATTATTACAATCTCTAATGAGTGCGCGCATCCACGTCGCCGGTTCGTTTTCTAAATATCCACACATAAATTCCAGTTTGTGACTTAGTGGCCAATTTGGTGGAAGTGCGTACATAAATTGATCTAACCATGCACATGGATGTATGTCATTCTTAGAATTGCGGAAGATCTTAAATTTCCGAACAGTCAAAAAGTGTTTATAGTCAAAGTTTTCGCCTCGTGGCGACAAAGACCTACCGCGTCTGTCCCAGTCACAATGACGATTATTGTCAAGTTCACGCGCCTGGCGCTCTCTTGTTGCATCCCGTACACGAAACAAATTACTTTCTTCAAACCCCTCTGCTACCTGTGATTCTAAATTTCTTCTGCTATCTTTTCCTACGATTTCGCCTTCAATTTGCTTGACTTGCTTTCGTAATGCCTCAACTTCCCTTTTAACGCGTTCATTAAATTTTCCCTGATTTTCAACATGCTTATTTATGTTCTGGTACTCTTCGGTTTCTGCAAATGGTAATGGAGCTGTGTCATCCGAATCTCTGTCCCCATGTAAACTAAGATTTGTCAATTTATCTGAAATCTCCTCAACTCTTTCCGATAAGTCACCTATTTGTTCTTTCTGTTTATTTACGTCTTCCGTAAGTGTCGTGACTCGGGTTCAGTATTGACACATTTGGTAGTTAACTGTTCATATTGTTGTGTTAGGTTATTTAATCTGTCATTTGGTACGGATTCCTCGATTCTCTCAAATATTTCTTCCTTATCGTGTGCACGTTGTAAATTTAACTCTGAAAATTTTTGTACTATCACGCGATCTCTTTCGTCCTGTTCTCTATCCTGTTCCTTTTGTCTAATCTCTACTGTAATTAATCTATTATTGTGAGAATTCAAAATCGGTTGTACTTCTTCTCTGATTTCTTTCTTTAATTCATCCTTCATATTTTTGAAACATGTCCCTATTCGTGAGTCTAACCGTGTTTCCATTGTTTCTATCTCAGTTCTAATTGTTCCTATTTGTGATCCCAGTAAGTCTAACCGTGTTTCCATCGTTCCCATACCAGTTGTAATCGTTCCTATTTGTGATCCCACTGAGTCTAACCGTGTTTCCATTGTTCCTATCTCAGTTTTAATTGTTCCTATCTCTGTTTTAAATTCAGATCGAAAATTTAATATTGCACTCATCAACTGCTCCGTATGAACTAGTTCAAAATTCCTTTCGCCCCTAACTTTTCCCACAAAACCAGCTTCCTTCGTCGTAGCTGTAAAGCTATCTGTGTTCGATACTATTCCAGAATCTTCTATCGTTAATCTCGTATTCTGTGAATTTTCTGATTGAGAAAAATTTTGAAATGGTTCCGGACTGTCTTCCCGACTTATTAAATTGTTTTCAACTCCATTATTCATCATACTGTTGTCCTGTGTTGGCGAGTTCGCCATGTTAACAATTTCGTCATTCTCACTATTCATCATTTTCGCCTTTTTCATCGATCACGTAATCATTTACAAAACATACAAAACTCGTCACTGTACGAAAATTACACACAATGCCTCCAACAATACCATTCACACGAAATGTTTCCCTCAAACACGATTAACGATCAATTGAAATAATTGCACTAAATTGTCAAACGCGTATACAAGACAACAAAATTAAATTCTGAAAAATACCATTAGAAGAATGTCGATTACCAAATCTACACATGCAATATAAACTACAAATTACTACAACAATACTACTGTCTACTATTTTTACAATCAGAAGATTCCAAGGGACGAGCCTGGCAGGGTCGCCACATGCATGGGGGCTTAATTATTATTAAATTTGAAAATCATTTTTATTTTTCGTAGGTTGTAAGTCCGATTACGCTGTTTCGTAAACGGTTGGCCCTGACTAGTATTATTACGCAATCTGACTGCATAGAACAACAACAAAGAATGAAATGAAAATTTTCGTTAACACAATTAATTAATTAAGTCCCCAGCAACTATAAAACCTACGAAAGCACAAAGCAGAAGTGTAACTGTTCTGTGTGTGGAAGTATGACTCAACGCACACATCTGACACGGATCTTCTTCAATAAGACAAGAAATTTCAAATACCATTTATACTGACGTGATAAAAAAAATTAGAAATACTATAATTGCGCAAGAAAACCAGAATTACACTCTAATACAAGAACACAAGCCATATGCTTTGTTGACTGAACCTGTAATGACACATTATTTAAGACATTGAGATAATAAAAAGAAAAGGAATTTTTTTTTCTTTTACCTTCATATATTGACGAAAATCACTCTAATCATTACAATATATCTCCACACCGACTCTCTACTACCACATCTCAACAAGAACTCTCCACTGCGACATCTCAGCAAGCACTCTTTGCTACGAGCTCTCGACCAGCACTTTTCACTAGCACATCTCAACAAGCACTGACTACTACGAGTTCTCCCCAAGCACTGCCAGTGGAGGCGGCTGAATAATTCTCTTTGGCGCAATCTCTGGCGCTGTGGCTCAGTGTAGCCACCTTTCACAAGTTTCCCTTCAGTGATGAACTACTGAAGCATGCAAAGGTTGCAGAAGTTTCCAAAATTGTTTTCTTCTGTAGAATTTCTCGTCATTGCTGCCGAGGAAGGGAAGTGAGTCAGCTGAGGACGCAATGAATGTGCTTCAGAGCCAATTTGTGGCCCTGCTGGTTGATAGCTCTGCTACTGTTGAGAGCGAGAACTTGACAGAAGATACTAAATGGGCTCGCTTGACGAGCATTTGGGGAGCTGATGGTGTTCCTAAGTTCGATAGGTTATCCAGGTTAATGCATTCTGTTTTGACTCTACCGCACAGCGGTGCTGAGTGTGAGCGTGTGTTCAGTATGGTGAAGAAGAATTGCTATCAGTTAAGGTCCTCCATGTCGAATGAAATTCTGGAATACATTCCTGCTTTGAAAACAAGAATCAGTGGTCCATGTTACATGAATAGTTTTCCTACAAAATTTCTGAAGAAAGCTACTCATCTTCATCTCCCCTCTGCACCCTATGATGGAATATAGCCAGTAACCTGTGAACTTGAGAAAATTTAGTAAACAACTGTAAATAAATGTTCGGTTTAGTAGTTTTGACAGAGTCGCTCATTTTTGTGTAGTATGTGAACTGTTCCCAGTGACAACAAATGAACACTAATCAGCAAGTAACTTGTGTAAGTACCTAACTTCAGAGTTCGAAAATACTGATCCTAAAATGTAACCTACATTATATGTGTTAACATTATTTGTCATCTCTTTCTGTTTAGTCTTTTCTCGCTACGTCTGAACATCTTGCGACGCTTTCACGCGTTAAATTTTGGCGATCTGGTATCTTCTGGACCTCTGCTTTTGAAAGTTGGCAGATATGTACTATAATAATTACGGCGCCAGAATTAAAGATCCGCTGTCGGCGTCACAACGCAACGACCACAGACACAGATAAGATGCAACGCCAAGCTTGCTCCCCCTGTACAGACTTAAAGCATTTACATGTGTGGATCGTGTTCTACAAGTGGAGTTACGTGTTTTGTTTTGGTATGCGCCAGCCCGTGGAAGTTGTGGAGTCCGCTGCTAAATTTTGAGTGCCGACCAATCACAGACAGGCGCCTCGTCCGCCGTTAGTGCAAGGGTCGCTACAGGTGGTAATTTTGAATCTCACAGCTGACAGCTACATGAACTGTGTTTACATTCAACAAGACGTCTTAATACGGCATACTCATGACAGACTGTGAGTTTATTTGGCTCTTGCAGTTATAAATGAACAACATTACGGCCATTTCTGTAGTGATTTACGAATTTATTTACGGGAGTTTCCGTGTTTCATGTTCTTTCGGTGTCTGTCACCAAACTCTCACTGGTTACTTTCGCTAACTTTGGAAGTAAAGCGGGTCACTTTGAGTTTCAATCAAAATTAACTGTCGAACTTACACAATGCAGATCCCTGAGAACCGTTACCTTCACAGTATGAATACATTTGACGCAGCGAATCGGGAGTATCAGAGCATAGCATAAAGCACGCAAACCCAGAACAATTTCTACAACACACTTGTCAGTCCCAACTTTCTGTATGGCAGCAGAGTTGGGAACCTGATATTCGACGTCAGAGTCGAATTCAAAAGAAATGAGTCGAATTCCAAAGAAATGAACTTTTTCATTGGAGTCAAAAGTTGCAAAAGACTGAGCTGTACCCGCAATGAAGGTATAGGAAGAGAAATGAACACCTTTTAATTAACATAAAATAAATGGAGGTAACTGGGAAAATAGCTCAACCATGACCTTATTGCGCTGCTCGTGGAAGAGCGCTTCCCGTATGCAGATAGAAAAAAACTTTGTACTATATGACAACAATGCATGTCGGCCCAACTTACACGTTTTATTTATATAAAACACTGCTGCCATTTGGATGAACATTTAACACTCTTGAAAATGCGTAATCGAGCCGAAAATTACTGCATATTTAACAACTGGCACGTTTAATTTAAATAACCATGACTCATCTCTTTCGTTTGAGCAGTGAGCGACTACTAAAATAAGCTACTCAATACCGATAGTAAGCAAAAGATGTTTAGTAATCCCAAGGATGATATGGATCGATTACCTGGATCAACTTCTAGACAGGCCAAACTCGTGAAGCAAACTATGATGATGACGTATTTTAGCATATAGACTGAAGAAAGGCAACCCTTCGTTTACACCATTTGTGGATTCAGTGACAGCTTTTGACAATGTTGGGTGGATTACAAATCTGAAATTTTGAAAATTGCAGGGGTGAAGTACAAAAAGTGAAAGGCTATCTATTGTACAGAAACTAGACTTCTGTTATAAGAGTCGATGGGAAACCAATGAGATCTACAGAAGATTAGTTAACGGAGTAGATAGTGTCGTGAGATAATATCTTTAGTTGGGCATCATCAAAAGTAAAACGACGATAATGGCTGTAATAGAATTAACCCGCCAGGGGAGCCGAGAGCGCTAACACGCTGCTTCCTGGACTCGGGTAGGCGCCGGCCCCGGATCGAATCCGCCCGGCGGATTAACGACGAGGGCCGGTGTGCTGGCCAGCCTGGATGCGGTTTTTAGGCGGCTTTACACATCCCGCTAGGTGAATACCGGGCTGGTTCCACGTTACGTCTCAGCTACTCGCGCCGCAGACATTTGAAACACGTTCGCACCATTTCACGATTTACACTACATGCAGACAGCTGGGGTACACTGATTCTCTCCCTGGGGGTACGGGGTGGCGGCAGGAAGGGCATCTGGCCACCCCTAACACTAACTTTGCCAAATCCGTTCTAACCACGCCGACCCTGCGATCGCTGCGGGACTAAGGCGTAAGCGGAAACAAGAAAAAAGAAAGAACGGCTGTAATAGAATTAAGTCAATCGGCTATGAGGAAATTAGATTACGAAATGAGGCAATGAAAGTAGTAGATGAGTTTCACTACTTGCATAGTATAGCCGATATAGAGACGATATTAACTGCAGACTGACAATTGCGACAAAAACGTATTTGAACAAGAGAACTACTTTAGTATCTAATATAAACTTAACTGTTAGCAAGTATTTTTTGAAAGTGCCTGGAATGTAGGTTTGTACAGAAGCGTATTGTAGAGGACGAAAAATACTGTCGAGAAGAGAACTGAAGTTTCTGAAATGTAGTGTTACATAAGAATGCCGAAAAATTAAAAAGACTAATCTACATGTACGTCTATATCCCTATTCTGCAAACTACGAAATACTTGACAGGTGCCGGCCGGAGTGGCCGCGCGGTTAAAGGCGCTACAGTCTGGAACCGCACGACCGCTACGGTCGCAGGTTCGAATCCTGCCTCGGGCATGGATGTGTGTGATGTCCTTAGGTTAGTTAGGTTTAAGTAGTTCTAAGTTCTAGGGGACTTATGACCACAGCAGTTGAGTCCCATAGTGCTCAGAGCCATTTGAACCATTTGAACTTGACAGGTACTGAATCGAACTGGGGAGAATAAATTGACTGAAATAAGGGATCCGTTGAAAATATACATCCTGAGGCATTAAAGAATAGTCCGTTTGATAATGGAGAGGTGTGGGGGGGGGGGGGGGTGGAGGGGCGAGGTATGTAAATATTGTAGAGAGAGACCCAGCTTTGATTACATAAGCAGGTCCAAGTAATTTTAGGCTGGAATAGGCATGCAGAAAAGAAGAAACTTTCGCATTATAGACTAAAGTAAACTTTCATTAAACCAGTCTGTGACTGAAAATCGCAGCTACATCAGATGATAATGGCGACGGTGATGTATACATGCACGTATCCCACCGTGTCTGCCTATGGAAAGTTACTCGTCTGTGCTTTAACAGGAGTACTGACTCTAAATTCGAAGATACTTCAAAATCGAAGATTTTTGGCTGGGCCTAGGCAAGATTCCTATGAATATCAATTGTAATATACACATATATACGAGGTCTGTTCAATAAAACCGAAATTTTCTCCACAATTTTTTTCTACGGTTACCTTTTACTTATTTTGCATGTCTCCTTCGTAATACTCTCCTCTACAGTGACGCAGCGCTCCCAGCGCCATTTCCACTTCCGGAGGCAGACTTGATACGCCTGTTGCTGGATCGCGCGAAGCGCCGTCTGCGAATTTTCTTTTATCTCGTCTATCGTTGCAAATCTTCGTCGTTTCAAAGGAATTTTCAGTTTTGGAGTTAAAAAACAAATCCTCATGGGCCTGGTCCATTTGCGCGATCCAAAAGCCCTTCACAGATTGCTGTGTCAGGATTTCATGACATGATCCAACGGAAATGACACATTCTTCTGCGATCTCTCGCACAGCCAGTCTTCGTTTGGCATGCACATTTTAGCTGACGTTTGTGACATGAGCGTCTACGGTAGACGTCGAAGGGCGTCCTGAAGGAGAGTCATCTTTAACTTCCGTCTGGACTTTTATAAGGTAACACGGAGTACGGCTTACGCACTTAACACTGTAGGCTTCCTGCATAATTTGTCTCTCTGTATGTTTTCTTGTAATCACGCAAAATTTAATGCAGACGCGTTGCTCCTCTAACTCTGCAGTCCCTAAATTCGCACACTGTGCGACACAACGTTCTATTCAATACAGCGGTGAACAATAACTAACAGACATACAACAATGAAGCTTGCGGCAGTATCCATTATGCACAGGCGGGTGCAGGGATGCCAACAGCATTTCGCCCCAATACAGCATTACGAATGTTGCGGAATTTTTTGAACAGATCTCGTTAGTAACCAATCATTTTCAGCGGTACGTACCTCAGTCGGCAAAGGCGGAACCTTTAGAGGATCACATTGTTGTCTGTCTGTATGTTCGACAATTAAGAGCCATTTTTTCTCAGGAACGGGTACGGGTATCGAGTTGAAATTTATGTCACGTACTAAGGAATACGGTTCCTCGGAGATGTAAGAAATTGAAGGTTCTAAGCTAATAGAACCAAAACATACGGACATTTTTTGATACACACAAACTAGCTAGTCAGAACTTACAGGTGCATCCCGTTAACGTAGAATCATGAAAATGGGCAGAAGCAGGATTCCACAGTACAGGCGAAGGAAAAAATAGTTAATTTACAATTATATCACATACATTAAAAACTTACATTGCATTCGTAATTCGACAAAAATCTCAAGAAATAATTCAGGAATTTTGATATGGTTCTCAGTAATAGGTAAAGAGAAGGATCGTGTATATAATTTACAAATATTTCACGCTTATTGGCTGAGCTACGATAAAGTGAAGTTCCCTGTCACTTTACTTTGGCGGCCGGGGTGGCCGAGCGGTTCTAGGCGCTACGGTCCGGAACCGCGCGACCGCAACGGCCGCAGGTTCGAATCCTGCCTCGGGCATGGGTGTGTGTGATGTCCTTAGGTTAGTTAGGTTTAAGTAGTTCTAAGTTCTAGGGGACTGATGACCTCAGAAGTTAAGTCCCACAGTGCTCAGAGCCATTTGAACCACTTTACTTTCTACCGGTGATACGCGTTTAAGACCGACCGACTACTGCACTACGCTGGCGCTAGCATCAGAAGTCCTTGTTTGTTTGTTGTGGTCTTCAGTCCTGAGACTGGTTTGATGCAGCTCTCCATGCTACTCTATCCTGTGCAAGCTTCTTCATCTCCCAGTACCTACTGCAACCTACATCCTTCTGAATCTGCTTAGTGTATTCATCTCTTGGTCTCCCCCTACGATTTTTACCCTCCACGATGCCCTCCAATACTAAATTGGTGATCCCTTGATGCCTCAAAACATGTCCTACCAACCGATCCCTTCTTCTAGTCAAGTTGTGCCACAAACTTCTCTTCTCCCCAATCCTATTCAATACTTCCTCATTAGTTATGTGATCTACCCATCTAATCTTCAGCATTCTTCTGTAGCACCACATTTCGAAAGCTTCTATTCTCTTCTTGCCCAAACTATTTACCGTCCATCTTTCTTTTCCATACATGGCTACACTCCATACAAATACTTTCAGAAATGACTTCCTGACACTTAAATCTATAGTCGATGTTAACAAATTTCTCTTATTCAGAAACGCTTTCCTTGCCATTGCCAGTCTGCATTTTATATCCTCTCTACTTCGACCATCATCAGTTATTTTGCTCCCCAAATAGCAAAACTCCTTTACTACTTTAAGTGTCTCATTTCCTAATCTAATACCCTCAACATCACCCGACTTAATTCAACTA
Organism: Schistocerca piceifrons; assembly: GCF_021461385.2. Taxonomy (NCBI): domain Eukaryota; kingdom Metazoa; phylum Arthropoda; class Insecta; order Orthoptera; family Acrididae; genus Schistocerca; species Schistocerca piceifrons. The sequence continues at coordinate 81,852,044 of NC_060138.1, forward strand.
CACTCCATTATCCTCGTTTTGCTTTTGTTGATGTTCATCTTATATCCTCCCTTCAAGACACCATCCATTCCATTCAACTGCTCTTCCAAGTCCTTTGCTGTCTCTGACAGAATTACAATGTCATCGGCGAACCTCAAAGTTTTTATTTCTTCTCCATGGATTTTAATACCTATTCCGAATTTTTCTTTTGTTTCCTTTACTGCTTGCTCAATATACAGATTGAATAACATCGGGGAGAGGCTACAACCCTGTCTTACTCCCTTCCCAACCGCTGCTTCCCTTTCATGCCCCTCGACTCTTATAAGTGCCATCTGGTTTCTGTACAAATTGTAAATAGCCTTTCGCTCCCTGTATTTTACCCCTGCCACCTTTAGAATTTGAAAGAGAGTATTCCAGTCAACATTGTCAAAAGCTTTCTCTAAGTCTACAAATGCTAGAAACGTAGGTTTGCCTTTCCTTAATCTTTCTTCTTAAATAAGTCGTAAGGTCAGTATTGCCTCACGTGTTCCAGTATTTCTACGGAATCCAAACTGATCTTCCCCGAGGCCGGCTTCTACTAGTTTTTCCATTCGTCTGTAAAGAATTCGTGTTAGTATTTTGCAGCTGTGGCTTATTAAACTGATTGTCCGGTAATTTTCACATCTGTCAACACCTGCTTTCTTTGGGATTGGAATTATTATATTCTTCTTGAAGTCTGAGGGTATTTTACCTGTTTCATACATCTTGCTCACCAGATGGTAGAGTTTTGTCAGGACTGGCTCTCCCAAGGCCGTCAGTAGTTCCAATGGAATGTTGTCTACTCCGGGGGCCTTGTTTCGACTCAGGTCTTTCAGTGCTCTGTCAAACTCTTCACGCAGTATCGTATCTCCCATTTCATCTTCATCTACATCCTTTTCCATTTCCATAATATTGTCCTCAAGTACATCGCCCTTGTATAGACCCTCTATATACTCCTTCCACCTTTCTGCTTTCCCTTCTTTGCTTAGAACTGAGTTTCCATCTGAGCTCTTGATGTTCATACAAGTGGTTCTCTTATCTCCAAAGGTCTCTTTAATTTTCCTGTAGGCAGTATCTATCTTACCCCTAGTGAGATAAGCCTCTACATCCTTACATTTGTCCTCTAGCCATCCCTGCTTAGCCATTTTGCACTTCCTGTCGATCTCATTTTTGAGACGTTTGTATTCCTTTTTGCCTGCTTCATTTACTGCATTTTTATATTTTCTCCTTTCATCAATTAAATTCAATATTTCTTCTGTTACCCAAGGATTTCTACTAGCCCTCGTCTTTTTACCTATTTGATCCTCTGCTGCCTTCACTACTTCATCCCTCAAAGCTACCCATTCCTCTTCTACTGTATTTCTTTCCCCACGCCTGTCAATTGTTCCCTTATGCTCTCCCTAAAACTCTGTACAACCTCTGGTTCTTTCAGTTTATCCAGGTCCCACCTCCTTAAATTCCCACCTTTTTGCAGTTTCTTCAGTTTTAATCTACAGGTCATAACCAATAGATTGTGGTCAGAGTCCACATCTGCCCCTGGAAATGTCTTACAATTTAAAACCTGGTTCCTAAATCTCTGTCTTATCATTATATAATCTATCTGATACCTTTTATCTCCAGGGTTCTTCCATGTATACGACCTTCTATCATGATTCTTAAACCAAGTGTTAGCTATGATTAAGTTGTGCTCTATGCAAAATTCTACCAGGCGGCTTCCTCTTTCATTTCTTAGCCCCAATCCATATTCACCTACTACGTTTCCTTCTCTCCCTTTTCCTACACTCGAATTCCAGTCACCCATGAGTCCTTAACGAACTGCATTCGGGAGGACGACGGTTCAATCCCGAGTCCGGCCATCCTGATTTAGGTTTTCCCTGATTTCCCTAAATCGCTCCAGGCAAATGCCGTGATGGTTCCTTTCAAAGGGCACGGCCGACTTCCTTCCCCATCCTTCCCTAATCCGATGAGACCGATGACCTCGCTGTCTGGTCACCTTACCCAAAAAAAAAAAACAACAACAGCCCTTAACGAACTGCTCATTCTGCACACAAACATTCCATGACAGTCTACGCCTATGACTCGTACAGCATCTGTAATGTTTCAGAGGAATATGATGTTGGTAATTTATGGACTTCCATTGTCTGGGATGAGGTTTGTATGTCCCATAAAATATCCGTTGAAGCGTTCCACAGAACAATTTGGCGTTTTCGTAACAATAGCCGTATTGCCGGCTGTACCTTTTTATTTCCTGGAGACTTCCGCCAAATCTTATCAACAATAGCAAGAGGGACGAGAGCAGACAAAAAGCCAACGAACCTGCAACTGGCAATTAGCGTAACTCCCAAAATATCAAGATAAATGAAAAATTACAGTAGCGAATGCGAAATTACACAAAAGATTATACTTATAATAAAAACTTTCTTGGAAGTCTTAGAATTCCCAGGACCGTTATCTTGCCAGTATCGATATCGATAACAGGCAAAAATTGTCGAGATTCTCGATACCCAGAAATGATAGACTATACGTATATTAAGTTTGTATGGCACACTTGGAGTGCGATTCTACTCACAGTGGACTTTTTTTATTGATCTCTCTATTGGGTCTTCAAAATATTTCACTGTAGTCATCAGGTGTATTTATTTTAGTTAACAGTTGATTATTAAAAAATCTCTAATCTATGTAAAGTGTATGAGTGTCACGTAAATATTGTTCAGAAAAAGTAGACGTGATCACCGAAAAGTAGTTCTCCACCTGCTGGAAGTATGCAACGTCTTTGCAACTAATTGAAAAGCAGTTTGTTTTTTGCCATACACGTTTCGCTGATTTTATTAATGGAGCACCTCCAGTGGCCTGTAATACATGTCTGCCTTTAGGTGTATATAGACACAACAAAACACACACACACACACACACACACACACACACACACACACACACACACAGAGAGAGAGAGAGAGAGAGAGAGAGAAGCGAAACAAATTAACAAATATCAAACCACATGTACACAACATAAACACGAGCCGAAAGATAAACACGCAGCGACAGTTGGTAATACTACACACTGTAAACAATTAAATGCTCAACGCAGTGCAAAGTTGAAGTGAAGTGCTGTAATACAATGTGAGTGATAAAAAATACGAAAATCGTCTATCTGGAGTATGGAAACCGGGTAAACACATCTCCAGAACCACACCCATGGACGAGGAACATTCGAGATCTTATGTAACAACAAATGAGGATCTAATCTCACGGAACATGCGCTGTAGTTACACATTTTTGTAACTATTACGTAACGCATTTATTATATATTTATAAACAAACGTGTATTACAGGCGACTCAAGATACTTCATAAATAAAAGAAGCGAGACGCGTATGGCAAAAAACAAACTGCCTTTCAGTTAGGTGCAAGGACGGAATGTACTTCCTCGAATTTTGAAGCGACTAAGAAACGGCGAAAACAGAAAAAAAATGACAGTTATACAGGTTTCCAAACAAGTTGTATGTTAAAAAAAATGGTGTATGTCTTGTTAATTAAAATAAATCCGCCAGATGGTGGAAGAATAATCCTCCGAAACGCGAAGAGGAAAATAATCAATAAAAGCAAGTGGTTGTTAAGACGGCTGTCAGTACAGGACGAGCTTAGAAACATTTTTTTCCGCCCGCGCGGTTTATTACGGATGAAAGCTTACGCCATCTGGCGGGGAGCACGTTCGGCTGAGGTAGCAGGCACGTAACGGCGCGCGTCTTCTGTTTACAGCCAGACGCCCGAGCCTTTTTACTGGCGCATCCGCGCCGGCGGGCGAGGCGTATCGCGTTTCCTGGAAACGGCCGAATCAAAGCGGCTCCGCACTAAACCTTCGCCGGCGTTCTGCCGCTTCTGAAGAAGACGAGGGCGGATCACTGCTGTCGTCTGGCGTCGGCTGCCTGCCACTGTGTCCCCCTGCTTCTGGGAACCCACCGCCGCCGTCTCAAAGGCACCAGTGGAGCGTGCACAGGTTTCCTCCGGGTCACGTCACTCTCCCGGAAACAAAAATCTAGGAGCGTCCGCCGCGTACAAAATATTTAGCCACTGGAGCATTCCACGCCTTGTGCTTAGAGTCCTGGATAGCGTCGGATGCCCCAGCTACTGAAGTCGACGTCTTGTCTCGTCCAGGCGAGGTACAGCCTACAACTACCGAATGTTTCTTTAGTGGTGCTTACATCAGAACATTGTATTGCCGCAAGGCAATCAGTTGCATGTTCTGTCCATCGTAACTGTATTGTTGGAAGTCAGTCAGTTGCATGTTCTGTCCATCATAACTGCGACTACTCGTGTCATCAGATTTTCAAATAACATAAATTCTCTCTGTGACACTTGGTTGCTTGCTGGAAAATTACATATTTGAATTTTTGTTTTAATTTCAGTATATAGTAAATTAAAAAAAATGTTTTCTTATAACACGCAGTCGTTATGCATTTAGTTATTCATATATGCAGTAGGGGAGACCAAGAGATGAATACATGAAGCAGAGATGGGAGATGAAAAAGCTTGCACAAGATAGAGTAGCATGGAGAGCTGCATCAAACCAGTCTCAGGACTGAAGACCACAACATCAACAACATATGCAGTAGAAGGTGTTATCAAGCAAAAATTATTTCAGTTTGTTTTTGAACTCTTCAGTATCTGCCAGAACCTTTAATTTGCAGTGGAGTTGCTCAAATACTGCGAGGATTATTTTTAAAGTAAGAACCGATAGCGCACCGTGTCCGCGCATTCTGTCACGTGACGTCTGTTCACGGTCGGGCACTCTTCGCTAGTCTCTCATTACGACGGCACTACTTTTCGCGTCTCTGCCAGTGTTAGATTAGATTAGATTAGTACTTGTTCCATAGATCATGAATACAATACTTCGTAATGATGTGGAACGTTAATAAAAGGTGTCTATACAAGATATTACATTACACAAAATATTACACGACTATTAATTTTTTTTTTTTTTTTTTGTGGAGGTTTGGGAAATTACCCACTTACTATATCCAAAAATTCATCTAATGATTAGAAGAAGTTGCCATTAAGAAATTCTATTAATTTCCTTTTAAATGCTATATGGCTATCTGTCAGACTTTTGATGCCATTAGGTAAGTGACCAAAGACTTTTGTGGCAGCATAATTTACCCCCTTCTGAGCGAAAGTTAGATTTAACCTTGATCAGTGAAGATCATCCTTTCTCCTAGTGTTGTAGCCATGTACACTGCTATTACTTTTGAATTCGTTCGGATGGTTGATAACAAATTTCATAAGTGAATATATATATTGTGATACTACAGTGAAGATCTCTAGCTCTTTAAATAAGTGTCTGCAGGATGACCTTGGATGTGATCCAGTAATTACTCTGATTACACGCTTTTGTGCAATGAACACTCTCTTACTCAATGATGAGTTACCCCATAATATGATGCCATACGAAAGCAGAGAATGAAAATAGGCATTGTAAGCTAATTTACTGAGATGTATATCGCCAAAATTTGCAATGACCCTAATAGCGTAAGTAGCTGGACTCAAACGTTTCAGAAGATCTTCCGTGTGTTTTTTCCAGTTCAACCCCCTCATCAATGCATATATCCTGGAATTTTCGAATATTCTACCTTAGCTACCGATTTCTGATCGAAGTGTATATTTATTAATGGTGTCATTCCATTTACTGTGTGGAACTGTATGTACTGTTTTTTATCAAAGTTTAATTAGAGCCTATTTGCAGAGAACCACTTAATGATTTTCTGAAAAACATTGTTACAATTTCACCAGTTAGTTCTTGTCTGTTGGGTGTGATAGATACACTTGTATCATCGGCAAAAAATACCAGCTTTGCATCTTGGTGAATATAGAATGGCAAGTCATTAATATTATGTTAAGAACAGCAGAGGAGGTATAAGTAGGGGGAAGCAATATATTCGATACCTCATCCAGAAACGCACCCTCTCGAAACCTGGCGAGCAAGCTACACCGCGATGCAGAGCGCCTCTCTTGCAGAGTCTGCCACTTGAGTTTGCTAAACATCTCCGTAACGCTATCACGGTTACCAAATAACCCTGTGACGAAACGCGCCGCTCTTCTTTGGATCTTCTCTATCTCCTCCGTCAGACCGATCTGGTACGGATCCCACACTGATGAGCAATACTCAAGTATAGGTCGAACGAGTGTTTTGTAAGCCACCTCCTTTGTTGATGGACTACATTTTCTAAGGACTCTCCCAATGAATCTCAACCTGGTACCCGCCTTACCAACAATTAATTTTATATGATCATTCCACTTCAAATCGTTCCGTACGCATACTCCCAGATATTTTACAGAAGTAACTGCTACTAGTGTTTGTTCCGCTATCGTATAATCATACAATAAAGGATCCTTCTTTCTATGTATTCGCAATACATTACATTTGTCTATGTTAAGGGTCAGTTGCCACTCCCTGCACCAAGTGCCTATCCGCTGCAGATCTTCCTGCATTTCGCTACAATTTTCTAATGCTGCAACTTCTCTGTATACTACAGCATCATCCGCGAAAAGCCGCATGGAACTTCCGACGCTATGTACTAGGTCATTTATGTATATTGTGAAAAGCAATGGTCCCATAACACTCCCCTGTGGCACGCCAGAGGTTACTTTAACGTCTGTAGACGTCTCTCCATTGATAACAACATGCTGTGTTGTGTTTGCTAAAATCTCTTCAATCCAGCCACACAGCTGGTCTGATATTCCGTAGGCTCTTACTTTGTTTATCAGGCGACAGTGCGGAACTGTATCGAACGCCTTCCGGAAGTCAAGGAAAATAGCATCTACCTGGGACCCTGTATCTAATATTTTCTGGGTCTCCTGAACAAATAAAGCGAGTTGGGTCTCACACGATCGCTGTTTCGGGAATCCATGTTGATTCCTACAGAGTAGATTCTGGGTTTCCAAAAACGACATGATACTCGAGCAAAAAACATGTTCTAAAATTCTACAACTGATCGACGTCAGAGATATAGGTCTACAGTTTTGCGCATCTGCTCGACGACCCTTCTTGAAGACTGGGACTATCTGCGCTCTTTTCCAATCATTTGGAACCTTCCGTTCCTCTAGAGACTTGCGGTATACGGCTGTTAGAAGGAGGGCAAGTTCTTTCGCGTACTCTGTGTAGAATCGATTGGTATCCCGTCAGGTCCAGTGGACTTTCCTCTGTTGAGTTATTTCAGTTGCTTTTGTATTCCTTGGACACTCACTTTGATGTCAGCCATTTTATCGCTCGTGCGAGGATTTAGAGAAGGAACCGCAGTGCAGTCTTCCTCTGTGAAACAGATTTGGAAAAAGGTGTTTGGTTCGCAGGAGAGCTTCTGTAAAGTTTGGAAGGTAGGAGACGAGGTACTGGCAGAAGTAAAGCTGTGAGTACCGGGCGTGAATCGTGCTTCGGTAGCTCAGTTGGTAGAGCTCTTGCCCGCGAAAGGCAAAGGTCCCTAGTTCGAGTCTCGGTCGGGCACACAGTTTTAATCTGCCAGGAAGTTTCATATCAGCGCACACTCCGCTGCAGAGTGAAAATCTCATTCTAGGTGTTTAGTATTTCACCTTTACGCGTGTCATCCCCTGTTTCAATGCCATCATCATCCCGGAGTGTCTGGATATGCTGTTTCGAGCCACTTACTCTCCTCATGTTCATTGTCCGCACAGTCGAGCGTATGCGACACCACACATTCCACTGACAGAGACGCAAATATTTCATCTTCCACTTCTTTCTCACCCGGCGAAATTCCTTGTGTTCCTTTCAGACGAAATGTCAACGTCGGCAACTGTTGTTTGAGATATAATGCAATGTTTGCTTTGTTTATCGTCGACAAAGCAGTTCAGCTACACTCCATAGCCTCTTTCAGCGTTCACCGTTGGATACCTCCAGTCCCGCCACCTGTTGCCATTAGCAGCCAATATTGTGGCTGCATGGTAGACAGTATGTAGTGCATCTGATTCTGTAAACATCATTAGCCCTTGGCAGCCTCCCATGCAACCGTTTCTTTGTGAGATTGTTAGATACCTGCACTTTTATTCTTTGGTCAACATTGTATCTCTGCTTACTTCCCGCCTTGTACGCACAAACCAAATGTTAAAACTGTCAAAACTTCAAGAACTGTTTCATTTTGTAAAGCAGTACCAACAGGGACACAAACTGTAGAGACGCTAATAACGGATACACAGGAACAGGGAGGGTTTGACATTTTTCACCGGACACTTAGCGAGCCATGGTGAGCGTATTTACTTCCCTGGTGGACTACAGGAAACGACGATTGCTGCTGAAATATGGCCCACGGCTTTGGCTGATCATGTGGCATATTTGTGCGTCATCAACCTACCACGACAGAGTGTGTGGCGCAGTCGAGAAACTTTGAAAGTAGACGTTTCGCTATTGTCAGTTCGAGAGTGTCAAGAGCGAATGGAGAACGTGTAGGTCACATGTGAGAGGCGACTCCCAACGTACGCAACGGTGACGCAGTGGTGGCTGGAATGTGCGAGGCCGGCTTTACGTCGAGCCCTTATTACTTACGGCCGAAATAAAGGCAGCGGCACCGGGGCACTGTGGAGCATTATTACACGGTGCTTCGTGAGCTGTTATTGCTAGCCCTGTCTGCTCACCGTCTGGCTGAAGTCGACTGCATTAAAGAGCGCATTATCATGCTCACGCGATGCGGAATAAATGGACTGCCCAAAAGGGCCAGATACTCGGACGGTATTGCTGGGGAACCTCCATCACTGCAATATGCGATATTCGAAAAGCGACACTTCCGCCGAAGATTAATCGACACACTCCATGCCGGCCGGTGTGGCCGAGCGGTTCTAGGCGCTTCAGTCTGGAACCGCGCGACTGCTACGGTCGCAGGTTCGAATCCCGCCTCGGGCATGGATGTGTGTGATGTCCTTAGGTTAGTTAGGTTTAAGTAGTTCTAGGGGACTGATGACCTCAGATGTTAAGTCCCATAGTGCTCAGAGCCATTTGAACCATTTGAACACACTCCATATCGCGAATGCTCGGCATCTCAGGTCACAAAGGGACATAGCGTCAGCATATTTGGACAGATTCCTTCAGCTGTTCACTGACGCGCGGAAAGATTCAATGTTGGGGGAGCAGATTTGGCGACCACTACAGGCAAGAGTGAGCCGGATGGATGAGGAAGTGCTCCTGGAAGAGCTAACGGAAAATGATATATTCGAGGCACTCAAAAAAGGGGCGGCAAACAAATCGCCAGGACCGAAAGGCTTTCCCCACAGAATTTTATCGGTCTTTTACAAACATCATGATACTCCGATGGCTAACGATGTATAATGAGCTCATGCAGACCGACATATACGTGCCGCTGGTCTTCGTCGAAGGATACTTTCTCCCCATACTGAAGAAGGCTGGAGATAACAGTGTGGATCACTACCGACTGCTCACCGTGCTTAATGCTGATTATAAAATCCTTGCTCGAATGATGGCGACAGGGCTCAAGACAGGTTGTTACCCAATGTCTGCCGGCCGCGGTGGCGCGCAGTCCGGAACCGTGCGACTGCTACGGTCGCGGGTTCGAATCCCGCCTCGGGCATGGACGTGTGTGATGTCCTTAGGTTAGTTAGGTTTTAAGTAATTCTAAGTTCTAGGGGACTAATGACCACAGCAGTTGAGTCCCATAGTGCTCAGAGCCATTTGAACCATTTGAACCCAATGTCTCTCCATATCAAACGTTTCTTGAAATACATTGCAACATACAATCGGCACTCAGCGATTATGGAGACGTAATCGCACTGCCCACCGCCTGTCGATTTAGAGCGGCTTTGGTCTCTGTCGATTTTGATCAAGCTTTTGACCGGATTAATCATGTCTTCCAAATATTGGTCAAGCGACGCATGGTGTTTTATTAAGATCATCATGTGAATGCTACGGGTGCCATCTCCAGAGTGGTAGTGGACGGCCGAGATGCGTGTCCTGTCCCGATTACGAGCACAGTAAGACAAGGCTGTCCGCTATTAGTGATCCCCTTTGCGGTGGTGCATGAGCCGTTTATGGCTGGACTGCGGTAGACGCTCACTGCCATGGAATTGGAGGGCAACTCCTTCATCTGTCGGGCGTATGCTGATGACCCCGTATTCCTCGTATGATCGGCAGAGGAGGTGCGGAAGTCCCTCGACTGGATCGCACAGTATGGAGTTGCGTCGGGCAATGTTTTCAGTATGGCAAAATCGGGGATAATGTCCCACTGGACGAGGTCTGTATGGAGACCTCTGCCCTTTACGAATGGTGGAAATGTTGTAATGCCTGGAGATTCCGTCCTCTCATGATCTACGGAGGATAGCTACGATGAGTTATAAGTGCCTGATTCGCGTTCGGGTACGAGACAATTCCTTAAAAGTCCTGCGCATGACACAATGCAATACGTCAGCATATATCTCGCGTCGCGGTTGCCACATATTGCACAGATATTTCTACTGTCGACAGGAAATGCGGATGGCCTGATGATGGGCTTCGAATATTTTGTCAGCCACGGGATGATATTCAGGATTCGTTATGCCACTCTAACCCTCGGTACGTGGGATGGTAGAGTCGGCCTTACGAACGACCGTTTTAAGTGTTCGGCCCTGTTCATGCAGGCGATACTCAGAGTATGACATCGTCGGACGCAACAATAACACCTATGCTGACTGACGAACTAATGCCCAGTTCCTACGTGCCGCCAGTTCCAGTCGGCAACATCTCGCCATATCTTGCTCACATTGCAAAGTTTCTTGTAGACTAAAGCTATTTTCGCCATGAGCTGCCGTCGTCCAGACGACCTACAGTACGAGATAGTTATCGTCTCTTAAGGCGGTACCATGACAGGAACGTGATGGAATGGCGATACCCAACGAGAACCTGTTCCACACTCTCGCAGTCTGTGCACGCCCCCGTACTTGAACTCGGTTCCTCGAACCTCATGGTATGCTACAGTTAATCACAAGTACATGACATGGACCAGACTATGCGAAATAAACATGACTAATTCGCCGCTTTGCATGTATTGTGGGCTCATGGATGCGGATGAACACGGATGAGTGTGTAGAAAGGCGATGGAAGTGTGGAGTCAGACACACCGTATCATAGCCTTTCTTAGCCCTAGCACTTACACGGAGAACCCACCGGCGGTAATTCTTTACCCAGATATGACATACTTCCCCCGACAAAAAACCAATGCGATCAATTGGGTCGCAGGGATGGTGGAGAACTGCATATATGACGACAATGTAATAGACGAGCTGCAGTTTTGGATGTACTTAGACAAACAACACTAGAAGATACAGCACCGGGTGCAATATGCCAGTTTCTTAAGAAGAGTATTCATGGATCCTCCCAACGGTTGTGGTGTCCTACTTCTGGGGAGTTTTATTGCCTAGTTAGTTTTGATTGGATACACGAACGAACCCATACCGACTGTGGTTTAGAGAAGCCTACTGGGCCTCCTCTGTTGGAGACTTGGAGATTCGGATGTTCTTTTATCTGGCATAATATTGCAAATCAGTTATTTTCATTTACACTGAAGCGCCAAAGAGACTGGAACAGGCACGCGCATTCAAATACAGAAATATATAAACAGGCAGAATACGGCGTTGCGGTCGTCAACGCCTATGTAAGTCTGTAAGTATGGCGCAGTTTTTAGATCGCTTACTGCTACTTCAATGGCAGGTTATCCAAATTTAAGTGAGTTTGAAAGTGGTATTACAGTCGACGTACGGGCGATGGGACACAGCATCTGAGGTAACGATGAATTGGGGATTTTCCCGTACGACCATTTCACGAGTGCACCTTGAATATCAAGAATCAGCTAAAACATCAAATCTCCGAAATCGGTGTGGCCAGAAAAAGATCCTGCAAGAACGGGACCAACGACGACTGAAGAGACTCGTTCAACGTGACAGAAGTGCAACCCTTCCGCAAACTGCTGCAGATTTCAATACTGGGTCATCAAGAAGTGTCAACGTGCGAACCATTCAACGAAACATCATCGATATGGGCTTTCGGAGCTGAAGGCCCACTCGTGTGCCCTTGATGAATGCACAACACAAAGCTTTACGCCTCCCCTGGGCCAGTCAACACCGACATTGGAGTGTTGATGACAGGAAACATGTTGCTTGGTCGGACGTGTATAGTTTCAAATTGTATCACGCGGATGAGCATGTACAGGTATGGAGACAACCTCACGAATCCATGGACACTGCATATCAGCACGGGACTGTTCAAGCTGGTGGAGGCTCTGTAATAGTGTGAGACGTGTGAAGTTGGCGTGATATGGGACCCCTGATACGTCTAGACACGACTCTGTAATGTGACACGTACGCAAGCATCCTGTCTGATCACCTGCATGCATTCATGTCCATTGTGCATTCCGACGGACTTGGGCAATTCCAGCAGGACAGTGCGACACCCCACACGTCAAGGATTGCTGCAGACTGGCTCGAGGAACACTCTTCTGAGTTTAAGCACTTCCGCTGGCCACCAAACTCCCGAGATATGTACATTATTGAGCATATCTGGGAGGCCTTGCAACGTGCTGTTCAGAAGAAATCTCCACCCCGTCGTACTCATAAGTGTCAGTTCCCTCCAGCACTACTTCAGACATTAGTCGAGTCCATGTCACGTCGTGTTGCGGCACTTCTGCGTGCTCACGGGGTCAATATACGATATTAGGCAACTGTATGAGTTTCTTTGGCTATTCAGTGCATTACCGGAGATCGTACCTGATTATTTTGTTGCAGTATTTGCCTTTATGGGTTCCTTGTGAAAACTGTGGAATAATCTTCAAAGATGTTCCGTTTTCTGTCTGTTGCCACAAAAAATAGTGTTCACAGCACTGCCTAAAAAGACAGTGGTCAACGCGGCAGTGTCTCATACATGGGGTTCGGTTTCGATTCGCCGCAGCGTCGGAGAGTTTTTCTGCTCGGGGCTGGGTGTTGTCTTCATCACCATTTCATTCTCACTAACATACTGAAAAGACTTGCACTACGCGACCGATCTATCCGACGGGGGACCTAGCCACATGTACATTTCATTTTCAGTCGTGCTGCCCCAAGGCAACACAGACTCACATTGTATTATTTGTCTTATTGTGGTAGACTTTTAACATAGGACTGTATCTCTTAATGAGTAGATTCCTATAGCATTTTAAATCTTTAAATTGATTCAATAATTACCCGAAATGCTGAAAATCAATTTTTTCTTGCTGACTTTGAAATATATTCCTGTTTTGTTGTTGTGGAGGTCATCGGCGGAAGTTGCTAGGAGGCGACTGAGGCGGTGTCTTGAACTGTTAGTGTTGAACATGTTCCAGTCGCCGGATGTACGAATTTTTCTGAACATAGTTTTGGAGCGGTGGGAAGCTTAACCCTCTCTCGCGGCTCAACGCGAAACTAGCGACCCTGATTTAACATGCGTAGCAAATCAAAGAATTAATCCGTGTCCGCAAGTAAACGTTTCCGACAAGATCCGTGGAGGAGTACGTCGAGTAGTTCGTCGTGCGCAACCGTGCATCGTATAGACAGCCTGGATTCAGGTTGGAGTTGCCACCTGTCCGCTATTACAAAATTGTGTTGGGGAACTGTCCTCTATACTTTATGAGAGCGACAAAGTACGTGAAAATACTTTATTTCACATAGTTCGTTTTTTGTCTAGGACTCATTTTATGTAAATTATAAAAAGGCCACAGAAGTCTATCGTAATTTTGTATTCAACGGATCGGTTAAGTAGCTGAAGCATAAACTGGAACGCAACCGAAGCATAAACTGGAACGCAACCTGTCCTCAGATACCAATACTGTCAATAAATACAAAAAGCAATGCTGCATTTGATCATTTTATTAACGTGGTTGAAAATTTAAATATTGATGATGTTCAGGGGTAAACTGCATTATTAAACAAATTATATTATCAGATACATACTTCTGGAGGTTTTGCAGCGTAATCCACTGCACAGATATGACGACATATATTTAATAAGGTAAATGATGATTTATCAGATTTGTACAGATTAATT